>NW_022900950.1:38680819-38792259 GCF_012274545.1 Fukomys damarensis | reverse complement strand
ATATTACTCATTTTATACATACATATATATATATATATATATATATAAATACAATAAAAATGAAGAAAAATTTAAGATGGTCAAGTCTTGCTGTTTTAAATGGTAAAAGTCGTAAACTAGAATGGGAGGATGATACTTAATTTGCAGAATAAAATTAAAAGCAAAAGTACACTAAATAATAGAATCTCATATTTATTAATGAAAATATGAAATGTAAAAGCAAAACATTATAGCTAAAATATAATCCTTATCTGCAAAACAGCAATGAGAGGCAAATGAAATGGGATATGCTTATGGAAAATAAGATGCAGATGTGACCACTAATTTCTACTCACTTATTAAAATATTCATGTAATTCATACATCATATACATTTATATTTAGGACAGACACTTTCAACTATAAATTAACCAGTGGCACATGAAACAATTATTGAGTTATTAAGGTAATATTGCAAACAATGAAGAAACAACCTGGAAATTAAAACTTGGAAGGAAACAAATTATTGAGGGTATCCTGTGATATGAGCTGCCAGAAAATGTGTTTATAGTTTTCAAGAAGAAAGGGCAAAACTGATGCTTCATGCACTCCTGCAATATAATCAAGTTTTGCAAGTGAGAAAAACAACATGATTCAAGATGGTTCATTGTTGTATGTTTGTTACTTCTACACAACACTTTTATTTATAGTTGAGGTCACTTGATATAACTGTCATACAATTTGTATAAACTTTGAAATGTATGCTTGCAAACTGAAAGACTAGCTACTTAATTATGTAAAGCAAAGTGAGAGAGAAAAGGAGAGAGAAGAAAAGAAAGTGGAAGGTAAGCAGGAAAGGAGAGAGGGAGGAAGGGAAGATAAAAGGAGCAAGAAGTAAGAAAGGGAGAAAGGGAGGAAGGGAGGAAGGGAGAAAGGAAAGTAGGTTAGTTATGTGGGGCCTTAGCCATAAAGATTTATAATTTTTGTTTATTCTTATTCTTCAGCAATTATATAAGAATCTGCTTTTATAAGGATTAAAAATGTATTTAAAAGTATGAATTATTAGTATAAGTATTAAATGTATTACTTTTATAGTGATACAACTAAGTGATCTGTATTAATAGAAACAGTAAAATAGAAGTTTAAATGATAAAATGAGAATACAGTATCATAGAAACATCATTTGTACTAATTCATAATATTCATATTATTATTCATAAGTCTTTAATTAAGGAGTATCAAATTACCCTTTATATACTATTTATAGCTATATGACATATTAGAGTAAGTACAGTTTAAATATGGATGTAAAAGTCAGAAAAAAAGATAAATAAATAACTAACGTAACTAAAAACTTTAAGTAACTAAAAAATATTAAGTAAAACTTTAAGTAACTAAAAAATATTAAGTACCTGTACTTGTTGGAGAATTTATTTCTTGTCTGATGTTTCTACCTGCTTGGCTTCCAGTTCTCGCTGTCTCTCTCTGGGGTTCTAATATGTCACGATACTTAGAAACCATCAGAACAGAAATGAAGTAAACCACAGCCAGAGCTAAGAACTGTGCTTGTTTGCTATCATCCTGTGTAAAATGAAAAGGCAGTTTGGAACTTAAAATTTTTAAAGTGTAAGTTCTAAAAGTTTCAGAAATTATTCCTGCATCCATTTCTTTATAGATCCAGAATATGACATTCGAAAATTCAAATCTATTAAATAGATAATATATTGTCATTTACTAAATATCATGCAAGCATAAACACCAAACTCTGAAGTTGTACTGTTATAAGCTATAAACTAAAATGTAATTCCAAATATTATTAACATGCTATATTGTTGCTAAATATGCTACAAAATGTTACATTATCCTTTGATTTCTTTACTATTTTTATCAACTATTTACAATATGGTATGTGTGTTTATATAATATGCAAATGGAATAAAGTTTAAAAGAATAATTTAATATCTTATATTTTTTAAATCAAGAATTTTTACTACTGTAACTGAATAAATGAATAAGATTACATTATAGTTGGAATACACATAAAATTCAACATAGTAATTATTCAAACAAGAGACTAAGCACAAAATGAGGAAGTTGTAAATGGGAAAAAATAAAACATGAATTAAATATAAACTCAATATGAGTTAGAGTATAAATTAGGAACATAAGGAAAGACTAATTAAATGTTTGATTTTATTAACAGATGAGAAAATAATGATACAATTATTCTGCAATGAAAAAATTATCTCTAAGATATAAGCAATATTTGAGGCTCATTCAAAAGTGATGAAAAGATAGAATTTTTCTAAAGGAGAACAGCAAAGTGCTGAGAAGACTGAAAAATGTGATGTGTTGGGAAAAGCAGATAATAATTTTTAAAAGTAGATTGAGTCTGCAGAAAACATAATTTTATAATAGGTTTGCTTTCCAAAAATAAAGTGTGCCACTTGTATCCTTAAGAGCTCTACTCAAAAAGCCTAGCTAACCATCTTTTAAGGAAATAATAAGACTGTTAATTTATATAACATCTAATACCACCATAACTGAGGAATACAATGTACATATTTATGAAGTCCTGCCTATAAATTAAGTCAAAGTGGTATTTCCAAATTAAAACTGTAGGTTATTTGTGATCCTCAAGTAAATAGGCAGAAATGATACAAAAAAGCAAAACAAATAAGCATTAAATGCTAATAATTCATTAGAATTAACAATAATAAATAATTATTAATACTAATTAATTATATAATTAATTCATCATTAATGGGTAATTTATATTTACATTTAACTACAACGCAACAAAATTCTGAATTTACACTATTTGCATTTGTCAGAAAACAAAGTGCACAGGATATATTTACATTTGGAATTATGAAATAATTAGGACAGCTAATGAAGAAAATGACCAAAATATATTAAATTTTGTCTGAAATATTATGGATTCAGTATTTTATATAGTACAAGCAAAAGCTTTTCTAGACAGAATTCCTTAAGAAGTGTTTAAAATGTGTATTCCTTGCATAATAATCCTGTTGTGATAAACAGAGAGGAGACAAAATCAAAAGGAGTTTTTACAAAAAATGAAGTGCGATCAGACTAGCAAAGATACCATCCAAGAATTAATTCAGACATAGCTCAACCTGTGATAACATTCCACAGTTTTTATATTTCCACCATTGGAAACACAGTACCAAACATAAATCATTCAATCAATTATGGGTACAGTGAATAAATGAATGTCCACTGCAAAGCTGCAGCTGTAAATATAAGACACTGAACTACAGTAGTAGCCAAGCTAAAAGTTCCCCTATATAGCATGAAATGAGTTGCATTATCTTTGTAAATCTAGGTCTTCATTCCATTTGTACTGTTTATTCATAGTTCAGTCTTTGAAAATGAAGTATGAAATACACAGAAGCTAAATATCTGGAGAATAACTAAATTTTTATACTAATTGATTTGTTTACGTATTAAAAAGATATGAACTCTATTCCCCCAATGTGCTTTAAAAATCCATGTCTTCACTATTCAACCTCAATAAATAAATGAGTAAGCCCTGAAATTCTCTTAAAATGTTAATGCATCAACTTGGATGGCTGGAAACTTTTCAATTCAAAATTTTGAAGATTAAAAATTAGTTTATCTCATTGTAGATACAGGTGATCTAAGAGAATAGGTTCCATGGTAAAAGGAAAAGCACAATAAATTTATTTTCAATTTTAGCTTATGAGGAACACTGAAAACGTTTTTCTTTTAAGCCTTATTTTTTCTTACACATAGCAAATTTTGCCACATGATTAATTTACCTAGAAATAATTCATAGGTGTTTAAATCAGCAATATCTTTGTCATAGAAAATATATCCAAGCAATGAGAGGAATTTATTCCTTGACATTTTATCCATTTTTTCCTGCCATACATCTAGTATGGCAGTACCAACCAAACTCAGAAATCTTTAAAAACAATAATAATTCTTAACCTCTAAATTTAAATGTTTGTATGAATACATGTAGCTTTACTAGGAAAACTAGATACTTGCAAAGTAAAGCAGCTGAGAAAGATTCAATGGCAAAAAGTATTAAAATTGTGCATCCTATGATTACAGTCTACAGTTATTTGATATATGAAGATAAGTATACTATAGGTATATGCACATGTATATATACTTCTTAATTTTTGCAACTCAAATGTATTAGTAATAAGGCAACTTTTAGGTCTTCAGGTTCAAAAATTTCAAAAATAAAGTAGAATTCTCTGTATAAAATCTCCAATTCACTCTAAAATATGATCAAGTATAAAAGTTTGTAATGTCAGAAATTATTTAGATATGAAAAGGTATTTGTTGTCTATGAAAAAATGGTAATAAAAAGATAACACTTTTCTAGAAATATTGGGTTGATATTCTGAGTCTACCTTATACCAGTGGTGATCATACATACTGTATAGGAGTTTAAAAGAGGCAAAGCAGTCCAATAGGACTGT
This sequence comes from Fukomys damarensis, assembly GCF_012274545.1. NCBI lineage: Eukaryota > Metazoa > Chordata > Mammalia > Rodentia > Bathyergidae > Fukomys > Fukomys damarensis. The sequence goes on along the minus strand of NW_022900950.1, from coordinate 38,787,800 downwards.
GAGTGAAGCCTCACCCCTTGTCCAACAAATAACCTGTCATATAGCTGGCAAGATCCGAGTAGTGTGGTAGTCAAATCACACAGGATAGATTTCGGTTATACAGGTCCTTTGCCTCATCTTCCCACCCCCACCCCCCAAAAAGACACTTCAGCCTGGTAGTATTTTTCCAGAGGCAAGTGACCAGAGGGCTGTTTCTTCCCCCTACTCACTTGTTCATTCTAATACTGTGAGAGGATAAACAACCAACCAACACCTATGTTGACAGTCTTCAATACTGGGTCACTACCTGGACCCTGTATTTTATCCCAAGCAAACTGGGATATTTATCTAGCACAAAGAGCTAACACTGGTCCAGTTTGAGTCAGGCTCATGTAAACCTACACTCAGCTCTCATTGCCCTGCTCCAATCCTAGACTCACCAATCTTTAACATCTAACACCAGTAGGAGGTGACCAGGGTTTACATGGGACGTTCCAGGAATTCTGAGCACAGTAGTCTCTAACTTGCATTGAGTCAGTGCCCGAGACACAATCCCTGCTTAACACAATAGGCCAGGTCCTCTTCCTGGTTAAGCAGCAAGGGTTAATAGTTGCTTATTCTGCCTGTTATTCCAGACACCCATTAGATACGCTGCACCCTCATTGGGCTTTTAGAAATTTTGAGCACAGTAGTCCTGGACAGATTTGTTTCTCCTGTGAGCATCCATAGAAATGAGAGTTAGGTCTGAGAGCCCACAGAAGACTCCACATATCGGACGCCTGGAAAATACATTAGGTAACTATCATCAATCTGCAACCAGAAGGAATATACAACAGGAGCCTCGGAAACAAGGTCCCACATCTTCCTTGGTTTGGTTATCCAGCTTGAACAGCTGCCACAAGAGGGATGACAGAGAGAGACCCTTGAACTGAGTAACCTCAACATAAACTCAAACATCATGAAGAGGGGCAATGGGGAATGTAACTTGTAAGATTAAAGACTACTAACCTAGGAAGGAAACACTCCTCTGGAAATATATGACTTTCTCTCTCTCTGTCTCTCTTTTTTTTTTTCTTCTCCATTATTGGTACATTTTTTTATTTTTCACTTTTTTTCTGGTGGAGTTTGGAGTTTTACCACCCATTTTCTTGCCTCTCCTTTTGATATTACTTTGGTTTATTTGTTTGAATTTTTACTATCCCTTTCTCTCCTTTTATCTCACTTTCTTTCATTGAGCTTGTTTCCTTAGTATTTTTTCTTATTTTCTTTTCCTCTAGTCTAATCTTTATTCCCTATTATTTATCCTTCTCCTAGGTGATCATCTCTGTTACTCTTACTATTACACTAATTTCCTTTTACTCTTCACAGGACCTCCTACATCAGTCCTACCACATTCTTCACATCTATCACTGTCTTATTTATCATAGTTTATTTCTTTTGTTCTTTTTTCTTCATACTATTACACCCTCACCACCTATTTTTATGAATCTATAGGTAGTCAACTGTATTTTACTGTGGATGAATACTGCTTTATGGTGAAAGGGGATAAAATACACTATGGAAAGAATATTTACTGTATATAATTTTTGTCTTAGATCTTGTCATATAACTATAAATTCTATACCTAAGGTTAAAGATGACATAGTATTAGTGATTGCACTTTGTCATTTTCCAGTTCATGTTTGATACTATACTTATTACTGATTGTACTAAGCTAGCCAAGGTGACACTGCTGTTGTGATCCTCCTTGTATGCCAATGCACAGATTGTCTGGGGATCTTAACCTTCTCTTAACTCTCAACTGGAAGCTGAAAGGTAATGTAGGTGCAGTGCTTGATATGTATTGTCAACTCAAGAACACAAGTCATGTTTATAATGGAAGGTATGCTCTGGCAAACTTAATGCAAATTCCTTTTTTTCAGGAAAAAAGACAGGCACCATTGCTGGCTTATAGAACCTATGTACAAAACATTCATGAATCTAAAATGACCACTGTATTTTAACAGTCTGATTTAAATTTTCTAACAATTTAAACAGAAAGTCACCCATAACATAAGAACTTTCTAGGTTTTGTCTGTTAGTTCTGACTCTGCTTTGAGAAGATTAAGATGTTCTGTGCTATACAATTCATGCATTTAAAAATATTCTTTTTACAATATGTGTTTTTACAACTCCATTTCTAAATGGTTATTAAAAATGGTATCTTTTTCTAGATCTTAGAGATGATAAGATTCTTAATCATAATTTTAATACTACAGCATATTCTATATCCTTTTAAAAAATATCATTGTTATTTACTAATTACAGAAGTAACAGGTATATTATAGAAAATATAAAGATACAAATAAGTGTAAAAGTATAAAGGAGAAAATAAAATCGATTTACTTGAAATAATTATTGTTAGAATTTGCATATTTTTTTCTCTTTTTAAAAATATAAGTAAGCACAGATATGTAGTATTTCTATTAATACAAATGTGTCTGAACATACTGTTTCTTTCCCTTAAAATATATCAATACCATTTTTCTGCATCATTAAATTTTCCGCAGAAATATCTTAGTAGCTGTTTCATTTCCAGCTAACTGATTATGCCAAGATCCATTAAGCTAAAAAATAATACTGAGTATTTATGTTGTTGCTACTTTCCTGTAGATATCCCTGGTGAAAACATTAAGTTAAATGACTTCCCAGTCCAATGACTGGGTCAAAATACACCAACATTTGCAAGAGTTTTAATACAAACTGATAAAGAGCTATATATAAATTTATCCTGAATCATACTTACATACAAGTGATTATGTAACAGCATATTTCACTGTGCCCTTACAATATTAGGTATTAATATTTTAAATATTTTATTATTGCTGAAAGATATGTAGCCTTTTTAAATTTGTATTCTGTTCTCTATTGATAATAATCATGTTTGTTGCTTTGTATTTCACATTTTATATCCATTGCTTATTTTTCTGTCTTTATGTTTTCTGATCACTAATTTTTCCAGAGATTTATAAGAATGTACATATGAGTGACAATTTTTCTCTTGTATAGTTCTACCATGTAGTATTGTTATTCCATATTACTTAAATATAGCTTAACCCCAATTCTAAAGTATAAAACACCATCAAATTCATTGTTAAATATAAATTTCAGGCATAAATTTTCTTACACATTTATTGATTCATTAAAAAATAGAATCCACAGTGGCTAATTTAGACAATTATAATAAAATTCTATCAATTTTGAATCTGCTATAATGACCTGCAGTTTTTCTACAGTCCACAGAAAGGCCACTTTTAGCTTTACTTACTTTGAGTAAGTGACCATGTGATTGGTGGGTTCCATAAAATCTTCGCTTATTTTTTCCCTTAAACATTATTAAGCTACATTTCGAATTCAAATTTTCATAGATAATACATATTTTTTACAGGCAGATTCTTCTTTAAAAAGTAATCTACACACCAAAAAATCACCACCAATACCTAATGACCTAGTCCTTTCATCCATAATATAGTAACACTGAATAATAATAAAGCTTTCAGTACCTACATATGGAGCAAGAAATAATAAAAGGTGATATAATATAAAGTAAATTATACTTTTTCAGGGCTACCCCTACTCCATTAGGATTTCATTTCATTTTTTAAAAAGTAACATCAAAAAACTTCCAGAGAAACTTAAGGCTCAATGATTTTAAAATCAGAATTAACCAACAAATTCAGGGAGTTTAGTTTCAACATACAGATTAATTATAAAATTTAAATTATTTTATACAAATAACAGTGTAAGTTCTTCTCAGAGAAACCAAATAGACTTAACTTACCACATCTCGAAAGACAACAGCACGCAGGCGATTGATATCAACATCCTGAAGAAGTCTATCAGGATCCTTAATAGGAGAAAGGTTACCTGGAACATTTTCCAAGGGAGTCTTAAAAACAAAACAGAATTGTGAATAAAACAAAAATGAATTTTAAATAAATAACAATTCCCAGAAAATTATGTAATTCCTATGTATAAATGATATGTGCTTTTCGTTGCTGTGACAAAAAAAATGCTAACTTCTACTTCTCTATATGTGTCACTCATGACATTTCATTTCTAAATCAAAATGGTTGATTCCTTTGTAGCACAAAGTAGCAAAAAGAGTGTGGTATTTGAAGTTTGATAATTATTTTGTTTTCACTACAATGAAAAACTTACTAACTCTGTGATCTTACATGATATTTTAACTTATGTAAAACTCCGCTAAACCATCTAAATAGGCTAATCATATTTATTCCACAAAGATTTAACGAATGCATTATTTAGAGTACAGATGGAAAACTTAGAAATACTTAAATATACTATTTTATATTTTATAATGATTACCCTAATTTGACCATTATAAAGATATGATAGGACAAGCTTGGATTATGGCTACTTTATTTCTACAGTACACAAATGAGGTTTCATAAAGTTTTGTGACTCATACAACTCCATGAAGATTAGTAGCAGGGAACTTTTGTTTGTTTGTTTTGTACCATACAAAAAGACTGTGTTTTTTTCTCATTAAAAAAATGCCACATAAACATGAGGAGGAAAGAAAAAATAAATAAAAAGAAAAAAGCAAACAAACAAACAACCTTGTTACTCAAGTCTATCTATTTCCTGCCCTGAAATGTGATTTGTTACCAACTCCGATCTAGTATTTCTATCCAGCACTTACCCATTTTTCACTGACAAACTTCTTGCCAAAAAGACCTGAGACACTAACTACTTTAAATCACTACAAATTTCCTTTCATGGGCTTTTCGGTCCATATTTCACCCACACAGCCAATAACTGACTCAAAAATCTCAAAAGGTTTCCTATTATCTATTTAAAAAAAGTATATACACCTTTGAGATCTAAGCTTCCCAAAATATCTATTTATTTATTTATTTCCTAAGTTTATACTGAGTGTATATACTCCAGTGCTCTAAAGAGTTACAAAGATGTAGAACACATGGACATTGCTTCTAGTAACTAATACGTCTACTTAAAGTCTATACAAATAAAATGAGGTAGATTGCTGACACATTAATATTTAATTTGCCAAGCAATAGAGAGAAAGTCCTGGGAGTCTTGTGAGTAGTAAAATGATATATAGTCAAACTATCTTGTGATTGTTTCCTTGACTATAATGAAAAAAAAAGGTAGCAACACTGCAAACAACCAATAGCTATGATAAATATTAGGCTCATCTGTTTGAAAACTGCAGAAGACATAGAACACATAAAATCAATTAAATTTCTATTTCATTTACTGAGCAAAATATTACACTATCTATATGAAACATCTACGTACAAGTATAGTGAGTGATAAGAGAAAAAACTGGGCTTTATGGAAATACCAGAGCAACCTGTCCTAGACTGCTGTGGCAATGAGGAAGTCAAAATACATCTCCCGAAGATAATTGAATTTAAGCTAAAACAAAGAGTTGAACAGATTTTATCTGAGTAAAAGATTAGGATAAACATTTAGGTAAAAGTCTTAAGAAGTTAAAAACAAAATGGTATTCTTTTCATAAACTAGAAAAAGTCTATAATAAAGACAGGTAATTACAGGTAAGTAATCTTGGTAACATAATCATGAAGCAGAGAAGCCAGCACCAAAGCCTAGAGTTGTCTGATTATACATGCTATGTAGCTTTGTTCTCATAAACTGAAATATTTTTTCCAGTTAAATCAGATTAACATAGAATATGGCTAATTACCTTTGATGCTGTTGAGGCAGTCATGCTTTGGGGAACTTCCTGAGGTTTACTGCTTCCATGGGAAGATTTGTTTCCCCTGTCTCTCTGTCTCTGTCGACATTCTAAACAGTTTCTCACAGCTACACAACAAACTATTTAAATAATCAAAAGCATATTAAACATAAGTTGTTGACTTTGATGCACTGAAAAATTTGTTAGTGTATTTATTTTCCTATTTCCTTTCCTTCATCCATTACTATTTTCTTAAAGTCAATAAATATTTTTAAAATCATGAAAGACAATAATGAAAGTATATAAAATATATACTATAGAGCTAAAAATAAAAGTAAAATACTCATATACTATTAGCCAGCTAAGGAAAAAGACAATTAACAGGAACTCTGCAGTCCACAATACATCTTTCCTTATTCTACTTCCCTCCATCTTTCCCAATTCTGAATCCTATAGGTTCATAAAAATTATGACAATTTAAAATTCATATTTGATTTAAAAATTTTAATAACAGGGTATCTGCTCTTAATTTCACTATCTTGTTGAGTATCACTTCATAATTTCCCATTTTAAGCACATTAAAGTTTCACAAGTCCCAATATCTACCTTTCTTCATGGCAGGTGAATCTACAGCTATTGTCAGTCAGCATTCAATATGTTCACTTATTTTACAAAATTAGTAAAGTATTGTAACCAATTACACAAATTTTTGAATCATAACAGCTGAGTTAGAATCCTGAATTTGCAACTTATGAGTTATGTAATGTTAGGTGTGCTTTAGTTTTCTCATAAGTAAGTTGAGGATGAACATAACTTTTCCATTAGAGGGCTACTATGATGATTAACTAAATTAATATATGCACAGTGCTTAAAACAGTAAATATCACAAAAGAAGTGATAAATATTTGCTTTATTATTCACTTATAAGAATTTCTTGTGGATGATACAACAATTAAATCTGTTAGGTACTTTTAAGATAAAATTAAAATTAGTAGTAAAGTCTTATATTTAGAAATAAAAACTCAATTAATGTTGATTAGGAGATACTCAGATTATTTTAAAAATATTTAAATTTTTTTTACAAGTTCAACCTATTAAATGCCAATGGAAACGTTTATAATGGCTTCTAGGAAATTAACTTACACCTCTTGGTTTCCAGAGATATCCCAAAGTGGTCAATCTCTACCTTAGAATGAATATGAAATAATTCAACCTGTCTATCTTTTAAAAAGACAAAATAAGGTTTCAATCTAATGTTTTTCCCCTTCTTGTTACTTCCTTGAATAAAAAACTTCCCTGTAACTACCAATGGGTAATTTTTCATTGTGCTTTTTCAAAATTACTAGTAAAAAGCATGCATATCAGGGACTTCCTATCTCCTGCCTTGCTTTCTTCTGTACTACTGATGTTCTAAGGCAGGTATAAAAATAATAAGCTTTTTGCTTGCTTGAAGATCTAAGTAGATTAAATAAATTTTCCCTCTAAGAAAGGTAAAAAGAGAGAAGAACAATTCTTGACTGGAGGGCTCATCCAGATTTGCTGAGTTCTAAATGTTAATTTTCTTTGTAACACAAAAGGTAAACAACATAAGTATAGCAATGTTTACTGAAGACATATGTTCATTTTGTGAAACAATGAGATTGAAATACACAATTTCATCCTTCTAGAATAATGTATATAACTATATTTTTTGTTATCTGTCATGTTTGTAGACTGAGAACACTAATGTTAATATTAGTTTATCAAAATAAGAATCATAGGGCTGAGGATTTAGCTCAGTGGTTCTACCACCTGCCTCGCAAGCACAAGGTCCTGAGTTTGATTCCCAATGACAAAAAAAAAAGACTCATAAATGAACTTGAATTAAAATCATTTCATTAAAAATGTTATACTTTTATTGATTTTAAAATAATGTGAAATATATGTTATTAGCTTAAAGCTATCGCTATATCCCCAAAAGCCTTACTTCTATTCTAGGTTTAAAACCAAGCTTACTTCCTCATTCGATTCTCTGGCTCAAATTCTGCCCCTACCTTCTAGTCAGGTCTCTGCTTCAGACCCTCAACATATGCTGTACCAGTGCTAATAAATCTTTGTGCCTTCATCAGCCATCTCTGAGTCTTAAATCTAATCTAACACTTTGGTTAGCCAAAACAAAACCCCCAAGGCCTTTGTGAAGTCACAGATCCACTCTTGCCACTGCTGTCCTTTCACACAACTCCAGCCATCCTCTGTGATCCAGGCAGCCATTTCTTTGCATTTGAGTGAATCTCTAGGTCTTCTCCAGAGGATTTTAGAGTTTTCTTCCATCTCTCTGTCTGTCCTGAAATCCTAATAGTAAGTCTTGTTCCTCCCTGGCCTGGGCAACTGTCCCCTTAGCCTGGCCCCTCAGGAGGCAGAACACTACCTCCTGTGGCTACCACTACCATGAGATTACTTGGAGGCACTAGAACACTTGTCTCTGATTTTCTTTTCCATTTGTCTAGAGACTTTACCCACTCCACTATGGACAATTTCAATTTAGCCCTCCAACCACCCCAAAATTCATCTTTGTTCTGTCTCCTTGTTATGGCTTGTGTCTAGATGTACCCACAAAGCCTCACGCAGTCAAGGTGGGGTTTTATGATGATTTTAAAGTGATTTATGATGCAATGCTAGGATTAAGGGTGCCCTACCTCAGGTGTGAGTGCTACATGCCCTAAAGAGGGCTGCTGTAATCACTTGCTGCTTGCTGCCTTTTGCTGTCCTCTGCCTACCATGAACTATTTCTCCTCTATGATGCCCCTCTGCCATGTCAACCTGTCTTGGAATCATCAGATTATGGACTAAAGTATCTAGGAACCATGAGTCAAAATAAACCTCTCCTCCTTTAACTTCGGGTGTTGGATATTTTATCTCAGAGATGAGAAAAGTAACCAAGATAATCTGTAAAAAACTAAAAACTATCTGGCAGAGAAGACATCGAACAAACAAAAATTATTTAACATGGTTTAACAGAAAATAATCAATAACCTAAACATAGAATCTTTGACTAAATTTTCTAGAAATACCCACCCAATTATTGGTTTCCTAATTCTTTACACCTCCCTCTTATATAAAGCTTTCTTTACATTTACTAACACTTCACAGTTCCTTCAAGGAAAACACTTCTCAATGCAACCAAACCATTATGATGAACCTCCAAAACTATCAATTTCATCATGTCAATTATGACATCTCATCTGAGATAAATAAAACATTCACTCAACCCCTCCATTTCTCTAGACCACCCACAATCTCAATCTCTTTCCTAAGGTTAATCACTCAAAACCCTCTAAGGTCTTCTCATAAGACATTACCAACATTGAACCCTCCAATCTATATTCAATCTATAACAGAGGCCTCCTTGAACATAAGCATATGACCTGGAAAAGTGAGGCAAGCTCTTTAATACCTGGCATCTATACTGTACTTTACAACTTCTTCTCACTACATCTCAAGATTTGCCTTTTCCAATTAGGTATCTTTTCTCCTTTGTTGCCAGCAATCCTGTCTCTGCCTGCCCACATATACCTTAGCTTATTTATCTCCCTATATCAATGTAGACACCAACACCAATCCTTCCCTGTCCTCAAAACTGATTACAATTGCCAAAAAAGGGCACTTACTTCAATTCTCCTAATAACACACCCTCAGAAATAGCCACCAGGTTGAGAAAAGTGACCAGTTCTCTCAGTTTCTAGCAAAGCTTATCAACAGACACAAAACCTAAGCAAGATCCAGGACAGTGGGACCATTCCTGTTTAGCACCATGAGGCATTTCATCTGAGCAATGCCAGGTGGACAACAGAACAAACAAGCCCCACATAATCATAAAGGATGTCCAACAGAAAGTAGTCAAAAAAATGTGAAGATCCACCCATTTCCAATCTTCCCTTCCCTGTTGCCAACAATGACCAATTTATATTTATTTTATTCTTAATTTTTAAATTTTTTTTTTTTTTTTACTATTTCTCTATACAAAAGGCTGAAATATTAGTTTAAAGCTCCCTATCCCCACCACCAGCAGCCTAACTTCAATTCTAGATTTAAAGCCAGCTAACTTCCTCTTTCCACTCATTCTATTTCCTGGCCTAAGCCCCACCCTAGGCACAAAAGCTGCTGCCCTGTTTACTTTAGAACCTTGGACCTGCTACTGCACTCAGTGGTAATAAGTCTTTCTGCCTGCTTAGGTTTGCCTCCAGGTTTTAAATCTAACGTAACATATGTGATGGTATTTCAAGTCATAAATGATAAAAAGCTGTAAATGCCATTAATCTCTAATGTGAATTTAATTCTGAAAAATTAGAAGATAACTAGGTTGCATATTAATCTGAAACTTATACCAATCAATACTTATGTACTATAGAGCTGCATAAAAGTAATCTCTAATAGTTATGTAAAATATACTGCTACTCTTAACAGACTTACCTAGTCTTAGGCACTGTCTCATTAAACCTCCAGAAGACATGTTTTTTTCAGCTTCAATCTCACTAAAATTTAGAGAGCTGGCAAACACAAGTACATCAACCATGGCCATCAGGCGACCAAGGAACGTAACTGCTGTCTCTGCTGACATGCCTTGCGTCACTTCAATATTTTCCAATTCCGTCTTTAACAAAGTAGAAGAGTTAAGCTTTGTTTAAAATTAGGAAATATAAGTGATATAATAGGTATTACAAGGACACAGAGTTTAATACATGTAATAAAATAAATGAAAAACTAATTCTGATTATCAAAAATTTAGTTTATCTATCAATTATTTTTGACTAAAAAGACCATTATAGAATAAATATTGGTTTTAAATGTCATTAGTTGTAAAAAAAAATAAACCTTACATTTTAACTTAAGATCATTCTACAAAGATAGTTAGAGGTAACTACACATGTATGTAAATTGGCTTGATTTTCTTACTTAAAAAATTTATAAAACTGACATTTCTTTCCTAATATCCTTATTCTAATTTGTAAAAGGCTATGCTTTTCTTTTCCTATATATGTGTAATGATGAATACAAATGATAAATGGTGATTTGATTTCACGACATCAAGATGAGATGGCTGTCAAATTGGAATTATAATTTCTTATCCATTTTAGAATAAACTGAAACCACTAGGTATACTTCATATGCACAATAAAATTCTTGGGTAAAAATGATCAAGAGCATCATTAATTCCTCTAGATACTTAATTTGTGACTTATGAAACACTAGCAATAAGAAGAATCAGTAGTATTTTAGATTAGAAGCTATATTTACACTACAATATTGTCTGTGATAAAATCTAATTTCATGCCTTCACAGGGAATGCTCCAAAGTATTCTGCCTCTTAAAATGCAGAGCTTTGGAGTTTTATAAGCAATGGCAACATTTCTTATTTTATTTTCCATTGTGTACTATAAAAATTTTTAATGATTTGAGTTCCTTATGATTAGGTTTCATTTTCTCAATGTTTTACTACCAAAGACCTCTGTATAATAAATATGGTGGTCTGCCACCCCTAACAAAACAAATTACAAAATTCTTTATAAATAAAAATTGTATTATAAATTTTATAAACACTACTGCTTAAAATGGCCACAATATCCATAATGATTAATTTTACTTTTTAACCAAAATGATAAATTCAACTAGAATGTAAGCATGGGTAATAGGTTTGTTTTAATTGAATGTTCTGTTTTGACATTATTTATACACATCATTTTACCTAAACTTCTTCCTGTCTGGAAGGAGCAGGAAAATTAATATGAAAATGTCAAGGGAACACAGCGATTGCGAGGTATCCTAAAAAAAATTCTTAATAGGAGATGGGCCATTTCTTCTAAACTAATAGGTACTTACTACATAACTAAATCTCATTTAAAATAAGGTATGAAATGTTACAACCTTTCTTCAGATCATTTACCAACAAAATAGGATTAAAACTATTCTCTCCAAACTAAGCTTAGAAATAGTTGTTCTGTTTGTAGTTTTAAATTGTAGATTACATTATTCCAATGCAATATCCACAGCCTAAAATTAATTTATTTCTTAAATTTTTAAACACAAATTCTTTACATAGTAACACTTCATGGATATATAACATTTCAAATACAGTTTTGACATGTAGCACAGCATACACAAATGAATACATAGCACCATGAATTAAGAATCTGAGCATGATGCAACAGTTTATAAAATAAAAGCAAAACCTTCATTTTAAATCTATTTTAATTTAATTTTTCTATAACTGAATGGAAGATGTAGCCATTGCTTACTGTTCTCAAACATTCTGAAATGCTTTAAAATTATTTGAATTTAGTATATGTAGAGATGTGTTCTCAAAGAAATTTTTATTCAAACTGAATTACTGAAATTATATCTATCTTTGTTTGCTAGTGGTATTACTTATAAGTTGTTCTGGAGTCTAGCTCCAAACTTTCAAAGCTCTAGCTCCAACTTTCAAAATGTGCTTTAATTTCAAAATGAGTGAACTATAAGCAAAATTATAAATAATTTCTCAATTGAGCATGTAATTGAAACCTATTTTTTACTAAAAATTTAAACCTTAAAGTAAGTCATTCTTACTTTATTTAAGAAATAACCTAAAAGAGAATTCTTGTTATGTTCTGTATAAAAATAATTCATAAATATGATGAAATGTTATATAAGCACTTCATAAGATTTTAAAATAGTACTTAAAAGTAAGTATCATTCACATTTTTTAATAAATCTTAAAAAAAGCAGATATCTCATGCCAGGGATTTAGCTCAGTGGTGCACCTGCCTGCCTTGCAAGCACAAGGTCCTGAGTTTGATCCATGGTATGGAAGAAGAAAAATAACAGATATCTCATCCTATTTCCTTTTACTGGAATTAGTTAAATCTGACTGTACAAATGACTGTAATATATTGCTTTCATTATGAGTGTCATTATTATTGTCAATAATAAAATAACAATTCATCATTGTATTAGTAAAATAATTATTTTAATGATTCTTTAAAATATATAAAGACTAGCCCTTAATATTAAAGATGATATGGAAACTCAAAATACAAGCAAGTCAAAATTTATAAAGAAGTAAAAATAAAATTTAAAACTAAAACCCTAAAAATTACTGCAGAAGTAATACTAACCTTAGAACCCTGGACATGCATTAGACAAAACAGACAACAGACCAAAAAAGTACAAGAAAAGGAAATTATTAAAATTAAATAAAAATACAATGTAAAATTGAAACAAAATAATATATTTAAAATCATATTTGATTATTAAAAGTAAATTTCCCAGAAAGATATTCATTTTATAAATTACATGTGATTAAATATGAAATATTTACACTTAAATTCAGGTTTTGAGTAACTCTGCCCAAATAATATATATACATATAGTTCATATAATAGAAAGTATGCATATTCTCTTTTACAAAACAAATATCTTTTTCCATTAGATGATTAATGAAACATTTTAACAAATGAACTAATACAATGCCTCTGCAAAAGCCCTAACTCAGTAGTGAGTTAAGTGGAAATAATTCAGGGAGGTTAACTATTTCTACCAGCCTTCTAGGATTTTCTATAAGAAAGTCATATTATAATTTGTTTCCTCATTCAGAACCCTTCCTACATATCAAAGGAAAATATATAATGATTCCACTTAAAAACCATTTTTCCTTGCCAAAAAAAAAACCAAAAACCCTCACTGGTATGCTAAATTAGGCCTATAAATGACTAAGATAATTATATAATATACTAAGTTTCAGAGTCTTTATTATTTATATCTAATTTGAAAAAAGATTTTCACACTAGTAGCAACCATTCCTATTGTCTGATTTTTGACAACAAATATTTGTAAGTATAAATTTGAAAATATGCTATTTCCATGGTATATCCACTGGAAAATGTAAAAAAGCATCCTAAGAATACTACAGCCTGATCAATTCTAAGAGATAAGAGCAAAACCAATAGTATACTTACTAATTTTTCAAATATATTAACTATACACCCTGATAATTTAAAATAATTAATTAAAATTAAAACATTCTCATCATATTTGAATTCCTTCTTAGGATTATGAAATTATTAGGAAAACAAAAAATGTCAGCCTGTTTGTTTTTTTCTAAGACAGACAAAATTAAACCACATATGACTACGAATTCAACTGTAAACATTCAGTGTTGTAGAATTTTCACCAAAATGGTGAAATTATAATCACAGTGATTATGCAGTTTGAAGTTTATCCATGTTCTTTGCTTCATTTTATTTTTCTCCAATTCTCTGCTGCCATTCATGAGCAACTTGTACAGTGTGGTAGAGAAAAAAAATGAGAGGATTCCACTGACTAGTTCTGGCCACATTAACTCGAAAAAATAAAAATCTCAAACATAATGTTTTCTCCCCAAACTACAGATGGACAAAACTACATATTAAGTAATCTATTTTTTCCAAAGTATTGAAGTTAAAATTATTGGTTTAATTTAGAAATTTAAAGCTATTTTTGTAATTTATATTCTCTGCTACATATGATTTTAAATAATCTAGGCACAATAAATTGCCACAATAAAGTGAAACCACAATGAAGTGTTGCTTCTTCAAGAATACTAAGCTCAGAGTGTTCATTATTCATATTAGCAATGTAGAACTATATTCTTTTGGTCTTTAAATTTCCATTAAAATATCTCTTCACAAATAGTAGCAAATAATTCAAACTTTTTTTTTAAGGATGATGATACTGCAACAGCAAAACACAAATGTTATCTCTAGTACAAATTGTCATATTAATGTATGGTTCGAGGCAGAAAGCAGACGACTTCTATGACCAAATCCATGGAAATGACAATTATGCCACTTTAGCATTTTGCTATCAAAATGGATCATCCATAATAACTACATTTATCTTACATTTTATATTTGGTTTCAGCATTTTGAATATACTACACTTATTTCATAAATAGGAAGACTATTCTATCCTGATACAAATAGACCCAAAAGAAACAAAATATTTCCAAAGGGAACTCAGTGAAAGAAAACTTTGATTAAAAGTGTACTCTATCTAGTGTACTTTACATATATAACAAAAATTAATTTTCATAAACTCCCTGAAGGGTAAGTATAATTAATCCCTTTCAGCAAATGAATCAATATAGAGGTTGTATCTAGTAAATGGTGGAGCCCAGTTCAAAATGCAAGTCTGTTTTATAGTAAAGCCCAAACACCTTCCATTAAATCATGATTTCAAAACGATCATTCTGAGTCTGCCTTTAAAAAGCAGTCAATCATCTGGGGTCCATACTTATTCTGAGAAATGTAAAGACATATTCCTGAATTTGTATTAGGTCATTTTTTAAAAATAGGGAATATAAAGAATACTGAGCATTCTACTTTACAAAATTTAATAGAGTTCAACATTAGAAATATAAAAAATGACAAAAAATGAGTACCACTGACTGTAAAAAGTTATGTCTTCTAAGAGAATATAATGATAAGAATATTCAGTGAAATTATTTTAAACATTAAACTTTAGTAAATGGTAAGTCAAACTCAAGTTCTTGTTTAATAGAAAAAACAAATTTAAATTCTATTGAGTTTTTAATGATCAGTAATAAGCAATACAGTTCTCATACTATGTCATTGCACCATGGCATTTGTATTTTATAAGGCACTAATGTCCTGTGTCAGTGTTCAGTATACTATGGCATTCTGTACTGTATAAATATATAGTATAAATCTTGTATCTCTGCCTGTTTTTAAAAACAAAGTTTTACTGAAACACACATATGCCATTTGGTTTTGTACCATGACTTCTTTTACACTACAATAGCAGAATTAAGTAGTTGGGACAGACGCTTTACTGCCCACAAAACCTAAAATGTTTATTATCCTAACCCATGTAAAAAAGTTTGCTGACTACCATAGGCATCATTTTTCTGATTTATTTGTAAGATGCACATTGGTACATAACATATGAACACTTCGAAAAACTCCATATACTTAAAATAAAATGATCACAACACTAAAACATTAACTTCAAAATGTTTCTATCTGTCTTTATATATCTAGAACTGAATTCTAATGGCATTTACAAAATAATATATCCCTGTGGTAATCTGTATGTTGCCAATGTTTCCTTTTCCTCTTATCTCTTCCAATTTTCTTGTGACTTTTTACATTTTAAATCTAACTTCGAAAAGTCCATATTTTCTGTTCTACTTTCATTCTTTTTTTCTTTCTTTCTTTTTTGGTACTGAGAATCGAACTTGGTCCTGTGCACTTGCAAGGCAGGCGGAGAAACGACTGACCTAAATCCCCAGCCCTACTTTCCTTTTTTATTAAACCTCCTCCAACCTAATTTTTTCTCTGTCACATTATAACATTCAGCAAGAATATTGTATAATCTCTCTCTCTCTCTCTCTCTCTCTCTCTCTCTGTCTCTCTCTCTCTCTCTCTCTCTCACCTTCCTCCCTCCCTCTTTGTAGTTAGTATCCACCATGCCTCTATCAGATATAAAGTGGGAGAAAGGTTCTGCTTGTTTCTTTTAAGAAAGCAGTTTATTTAAAGAGCATAAAATCAGTTACGTTGTACAACCAGGCATAGGCATAATCAGTTAATGGACCAAAATGACATAAATGTAGTGGCGGAGACAATAAACTTTCTTCAGTTAAATGAATTCCCAATCCGTTGAGAACAGTTTAGGCAATCAGTAGTTTCAAATTCCACACTACCAGGAACAAAACTGCACAGGTAATAATTTTTGGAGTCAAACTTTAAAATGTCAGTATCTTTATTTTAATAAAATGTCAGTCCTTATTTAAATATCAGCAAATTTGAGTGGTGAAATAGTATATAGATCATATTGAGAATCTATATCATTACTTAATTTTTTTCATCTTGAACAGAGCTCTTTTGCTTTTAAAAGGTGAGAGATTACTTAGTAATTACAGATGTCAAACCTATGCAAAATTTAATGATTTAATACTAATCTCTTTTATATAAAGATAATTTTTATTTTGTACAAATTTTAAACATTCAATATGTATTTTAAGGTAAATATTAACAAAATCTTTAAAAACTTTTTGACAACAATAATTTATAGCACAAAACAAACCGAAAAGAAAAAAAAACTTCCTATCTCAATATTAAAATATATGTTCAAATTTTTTTCAAAATTTTGTATAGTTTACCAGAAGAAACAAAAACACATACCATAGAGAAGTGACACTATACAAATCTCAGGATATCTACATTTATCATACATCATCAACTATTTATTTATTTTTCCTGGCTCCATTTTCTTGACCTAGCTACTACTTTCATTAAAGCCTTAAGTATAACCCTGTGTTGGACTCCTTCAAAAAGTAGACTTTGTGTCTTTTGTAGATATATGGAATAAGCTCACGGATGAAACAGTTGTATATGGCTGGGAGAGATGTGTGAAGTATATAATCTGTTGCTGCTGATAATTTAAGTTTCAATGCTGCTCCAGTGGTAGAGACAATGACAAAAAGACAGTGAGAAGGAAGTTATGCAGCAGAAGCTTGTAAATTGCAAAGTAAATTCAGAGATTAATTTGGAAACACTTCATCACTAAGCAACAGACATCTTAATAAAACTGCAGGTTTCTTTCTGAGGTTAAGGATGGCAATAAGAACACAGGTTATATGGGAAATAGAGTTCTATATTAATTCCTATCTCAAAAAACAGCTATGGAGTCCTGTTTCTTTACAGTGGTCAGTATCAAACATGGGACCTAACAAATACAAAGCAAGAGATTTTCTGTGCCACTCAAATATATTCCAAGCCTTGAATCAAACATATTTTAAAAATTAAAACTAAAATATAAAGTTAATACAGTACCAATTTATTATTTTTCAATGGCACACATAATTGACATTAATGCTTTCAAATTTATCATAGTAATACATTTCATAGTTTTATATATAAGCAAATAGACAAGGCAAAGTTTAAAAAAATAAATGTTGAACCAGTAAAGTCAGATAAGAATGTTAAATAAGAATGTAAATAGCTTATTGTAAGAATATATACAGGCAGAATATATATGACAGGATATATATAGAATATAAATATACAATATACAAAATATAAGGCTAAATCATATAAATTATGGCGTTTCTACAACTACCCATCAAAATTAGTTGAGAAATATTTCTGTAAACACTCTTGTCTGGAACCCAACATTTATAAATAAATAAATGCAAATAGTTAAAGAGTTTCCAGAGGAGAAATTTTGTTAAAATCCATCTACTTATAATATTCGGCTCTAGGGAAATGCTCAATTCAGGTAATTACAAAATACATCCACTAGATGGAGGCAAAGTACTTACAGTTGGTGATGTAGCAGCAGACAGCAAAGGTAGAATTCCTCCACAAGCAATGATGATGTTGTCTACCATTTGGGAAATGAGGTGAATTGTGTTATGTACAAAAATAATATTTTCATTGCTATTGACAAAATCCATCACAGATTTTGTAGAATGGCTAAAATAGCAGAAAAACACACAAATGAACATTTCCTTGGTTTAAGAATAAGAGGTTTACTTTATTTAGAATAACATTTTAAAAGTAAAAACTAATTTCAGAACATTGAGAGGAGCTAGACAAATTTAAAATGGAGTTATCAGTAAACAATTTGCAACTGAAATATCTTATCACCCAAGATTAAATATCCATCTCTGCGGAGTTTTCTGTCCAAGTATATTAACTCGGGGTAAAAATAAATGAATTCAACTAAAAATACTTATTTTTGCTAAGTCTTGTAGTTTTTTTGTTGAAAGGTAAAACAACCAAATATTTAACTGAAAGTTTTAAACTTTTAGGAAACTTAATATGTCCATAACCTTACTGCAGCCTCACCTGTGTCACCGGGCATACCAAAAATGTATACTGTTAGTCACACCAGTGACATGACAAGCAAGTACAAAAAACTTGATGAAAATCTGAGAACTCAAATGAATAAAAAAAAAAAGACTGGTCAGTAATATGGTTTTCTTATGCAACACAGGTAATATAGATGCAAAAAGACATACACTGCTTTGCTGGTGCCCATAAAAAATATGAACTGTTTTCTAGTAGAAAAAAAAGAAAAAGAGAGATTACCCTGTGATCAATCATAAGTCAATGATTCTCATCTTTTTGGTACCACGGATCGAACTCGAGACTTCGCAGTAGCACCACTGAGCTAAATTCCCAGCCCTGATTTTCATCTTTTTAGTTTGAAAATATTATTTCAAGGATTTCAAGGTAATTTCCTCTGCTCTAAAAATGAGCTAGTATACATTTCTTTTAAGATTACATAAAATTCTCTTTGGAGAATTTCATAAGTATACATGAAATAAAACAGACACAGTATTTTGATGGAAGGAAAGCTGAGTATCACTGACCCAGGGGCTACTTATATTACTACTAGTAAATTACATTATTTATTCTCCATATATTGATCTTCACGTTAACCGTAACATATTTCATGGTATTTAGTTTCTGTAGTTATTATCCCTTGGTGAATTACCTTATAGCAATATTAGCAATAAAAATGAGTAGCCTAAGAACAAATCGATCAAATACAATCAAAAGTAAAAATTTGCAATGACAGATTCTATTGAGTACTTTAAAAATAATCTTCCCAGCTGAAACACTGTAGATTTTTATTTATTATCAAGATATTTTGGATACAGGAAAGGCTGTCCTAACCTCAGGTACTGCTTTACTAATCAATACTGGTTGATAGATACATGCCATTCCCTACTGTTAGTGATTCATTTATAAATGCACATATGATCCTGCTGGATTTTAAGGGAGAAATTTCTTGAAGGGTTTCTTTAAAGAAAAAAAGAGTAGATGAGATGAAAAGGAAAATGAAAAAAAAATAAAGGAGAATAAAAAAAGAGGAAGATGGAAGAAGACTACCCTTTTAACCTAACCAAGTTTCATATGTGCATTTGATAGTGGCAACTAAGCAGTCCCCTTGAATCCTAAAAGGAAAATGAGAAGCCAAGAAGCCAGCTCCAGTCCTGAGACTGTCACAGAGGTAAATTGCTGACAGCTGTATTGTTACTTATTGCTATCAATTTCCTAATCTACATATATGTACAATAAACAATTTCTCATAATTTGCTATTAAAAATTAAATTGAAAATTTAAAAAGATAATGATTTAATTCATGTAGATTAGTTAAGTGATTATATTTGAATTGATATCCATTAACACCTTAAACATTTCAGGCTCTAAAGCATGTGTCATGGTATGATTTGAGATTTTATTTTAGTACTACATGTCATAATACTGATACCAAGAATGAATTTGCTACAAGGTATTAATTTTAATAGGAAAAGATAAAATACAGAAATATAAATCCAAGTTGATATATAAATCATTTTATATAAAACAAACAATTTTAGATTTATAATTTTGGATTGCCTTTAGCCTAAATTGTTACATGCCTATTGATCCTAGTCCTTATAACCCTTATAAAAACATTTATTTGTCATAAATGTAAATGTTTAATTATTTTAATAAACTTGATTTGTGGGTATTTTTCAATGATATAAATTACTTATAAGCCAGTTAATACCAGTTAATAAAAACATTCATTTTCTTAAGCGAAAATATTCTTATTTATAAAAAAGAAATAGTTCTACCTTCTCCAAACATGTACATCTGTTTCTAAAGCAAACAGCAAATCAGTGAGAAGCCGTTGGTGCATTGGAGACCATTTAAACTCAGGAATCCGAAACATTGTTGTCCGAGGACCTGGGCTGAACTGGCGTCTCTGTTCCTCAGTCATAGGCATTCCTCGAAATCCCAAATCTACTCTGAGATCTCGGTCTTGTTGTGTGATAGACCGACCCTGAACAGCCTAAAGAAGAAAAGGTAAACTGTTGTGCAATACGAAAGGTAGTCTTGATTTAAAAATGAACATAGTAGTTGTAATAAAGTGTATAAAGTTCACCTGTAAATTCCTGCACAGGAACCTCTTTCGAGGCTGAGAGTGGAATAGCGCCTATATTCCAGAAACTAGTTAAGGTAACCAAATATCTAAGGTTGAGACAGCAGTTTACACTGCAAATCAGATTCTCTTTGCCCTGTTATAGGCTCTGTGCATTAGACTTACATGAATGACTTCCTTAGAAAGTGAGCATGCACAAAATGAAATACTGAATATATGTTATCAATTCATTGTAACTACAAACACATGAAACATCATTTAAATAGACTGAATTTAACTACAAAGTCTATTTCATTCACAACAGTTAAATTAAGCATATGCATTTGATAACTTAGAAAATAAGACAAAATGCCTATGAACTCCCAAAGAAAAATAGGTATGGCTAGAAATTACTATGTTCAATACATAATACACAATATTTGTTTTGTTTTAAATCCATACCTAAGGGCCAGGGGTTTAGCTCAGTGGTTCGGTGGCCTGCCTTACAAGCGCAAGGACCCGAGTTCAATCCCCGGTGCCAAAAAAAAAAAAAAATCCATACCTAATTCAATATGCCCATCCATGACAATTATCAGTGGGTATAACTGCCACAAAAATGGACAAAGAAAAAAATAACTTTCCCACACACAGAATATATTATGAAGGATTCTTACTGGAGTACAAAGCCACCAGTAAGGGATAGTTTAGTCTTTATAACATAACTGCAATGGAAACAAATGAAATTTACCTTCAATAACATTAAATGGCTGGTAGAAATAGTAGAGGAAAACAAAGCCTTGATCAATAAGGGTAAAAGTATTAATTATATATATCCTGGGATTGAACTCAGGAACTTGTGCTGGTGACTTCTGAGCTAAATCCCTGGCCCTCAATTATAATTTCTTAACCTATTAATCATAACATATTCTTAGCCTAGAAAATAAGGAGGTATTAACAATACAAAATTCAACAATTAAATCTTTATTAGAAAACATCATCTGTTTATAGCTTTATTCTATTGAGGCCAAAATGGGAGAACACTTTCTAATTACCAGGCCTAAAGATCTTCATTTTTTTCATTAAAAATTCCTATCACATAGTTGTAAAGAAGATCCTCACCGAGTATCATAATTTCAAATTTTCTCAGCCATGTACCTATCTCATAGGGTTGTTGTGAAGATTAAATCTAAAAATATGTTTCACAGTGCCTAAAATATAGTATACTCTTGATAAATAATAGTTCCCTTTTCCCTTCCCCTTCATTTATCAGTTCAATATAGACTGCAAGTTCTCTTCTATAATCCACAGAACAAAACTGGGCCTGAAGCTTAAAAGGTTAAAATAAACTAAAGTATTCAGAATGAAGATCTTAAGTAGGAAATGTGTAACTGCAGTCAGTTACAAAATGGTAGAAACTGGGAGACATCTTAAAGATCATATTCTACTGCGATACAACAAATTGTTGAAGATTTTAGCCCCAGAGAGGCTAACCAAAGTTACACAGAGCAGTGTGACAGAATTTGAAATATAATCCAGGCATTTTAAACTTTATATATATCACACTAATCAATTTTATAAATTACTATCATAAAAAATACAAACATGCTGAAACAGGTAAGAAATTATTTCTGCTTTGCTGCTAATAATTCATCTATTCAATACATTTTTGTTTATTTCTAAGACTCATTTATAACTTACTTGTGTTGTAGCAGTGGTCTGGATTTTTCGGATTTCTTTTCCTGATTCTTTGCCATCGTCAGATCTCTCAGTATCTGAAATTATACTTCCTGCATCAATATTTGGTACAATTTTGCTACCAGAAGACTCAGTTTCCAGAGTTGTAGTGGTCATTTCAGCATATTCTAACCCCTTAGCTGATGACGGTAAGTCTCTTTCAGATATACTGCTCATTCCATCAGAAGTTGTATGGATTTTGAATTCTTTTTCCTCTATTATACTTGGTGTACAAGTTAAGTCTACACTCCCAGTCATGTGAGCAAGCAATCCAAGATCATCAGTAACACCAAGATGTACTTGTGTGTCCTGAATATGTGGAATTATGTGATTGCTAGAAAGTTCAGGAAGGAGTTTCTCCTCCTGTTTGGGTATTTTCTCAAAGAGAAATGATGTACTGCTATTGGAAAGTTCCTCTTTGTCATCTGCTAATGTTATCAATGGACCATTATCCTTGTCCTCATTTTTTTTAATGATACCAACACTTCCATGTACATTGTTTTGTAGTTTCTCAACAGCAGCACTGTACACATTATCTAACAAAGATTCTACCTCCACAAGCGTGCCATTCTCTCCACCCACTAAAGTCTCTGGTGATAAATCCATATCATCCAGCTTTACTTCCGTTGCTTCCACTTTTTCTGCCTTTATATCAACTAGAAGATCATGCACTTCCACATGTACACCACTTCCAGGTCTATCTGAATTTCCAAGAATATCATCTGACACCTTTGTTGACATGAGCAAATCCCGTGTGTCTGTGCTAACAGGGTAATCTGTCTCACTTTCCGGGCTCTGGCTTTGGGAAAGATCTTCTATCTCTCGGATTTCTATTCCGCCTTTTGCTCCTGTTGCCTGTGATGACAGTCCAGAGATAGTGCTCACATTCCCCTTTTTTCCCTTTTTAATGTTTTCCTCCTCTTGCCTTTGATATTCTTCATACATTTTGGCTAGGTATTCTTTATGTGCTTCATAAGTGACCTGGGAATAAGTAAAGACAACAATGAAGCATTCTTTATATGTCAAGAAGAAAAACGTAATACAAATAAAATTATGTCAGTGATAGTTACAAGAGCACAAGGAAGTATAAGATATCAAATGAGTACATATGAATCCTAAAACAAGTGTTTGGTTTTATTAAGTATTGAAAATAATCAAGTATAGCTTCATATGATTTACTATATGATTTGGCCAAAAACATACAGGAAAAACTACCAATAATTTTTGTAAGTATTTCAGTGTTATCCAATCTGACAGTTAATTCTTATACATTTATTTAAGCTTAACGAAGGAACTGTCATCTGATAATATATAATATTCAAAATATTATGTTAGTTTTCACAATCTAGTCTTCATATATATACCTACAACCCTTGTTTAAAATAATTCACACAAAGCTATCTATATATATATATATACACACACACAATTATATATACACACATATATATTCATAAACTGCTAAATCACAGTTTTATCTATATAGGATACTTTGAATTTGATAGTTTCACATAGGATTATTTAGAAATAATCAAGACATATTTTTGTACCAAGACTTGTAATACCTTTTTGTGTGCTACTTTCAAAATAATTAAAACGTAATAAATGCACAATGGCAATATATTACAACATTTATATTTAAATGGATTTAAAAGCTCTGCTAAAATTTTTTTGAGAAAGTCCAAAATCTTTGATTAGAGGTATAGATGATATTAATATTTAAAAGGAGGATTCCTCTATTATGATACAAGATGGAGAGAAATTCTAACTCTGAATGTCCAGGCTCTGATATGTATGAACTAGTTTATTTTAATTCACTTAACTTTACCAAAGATCAAATAATATTCAAAACACAGTCTTAGGATTAAAAATAAAGATGATAATACAATTTAAAATATCATTAAATAATTAAATTGCTTTATTACTAAATAATTTTCAATACTTTAGTTTTAAAGTATAAGAGTATTTCATTAATATTTTTATAAAAAATATGCAAGCTTAAATTAAAAGAGCAATTGGCTCAAACTCAATTTATCACATCTGCCATAAACAGATATAGTACTTAACATCCCTAATTCACAAACTTGGACTTTGAATTAAACGACCTACATACTTTCAAGCTCTTAACCATATAATAGAGGTGGGAAAAAAAAATGGAATACAATGAATCTAACTGTACTGTATCCCTAAAATGTACCAATAAACTCAATTAAAGCTGAAAAAAAAAATCGAATAAAGGAAACTGCAATAATCTACACTATCCACAAGATGGCACCAGATGAGGGTTAGTAGCCATTTAATTCAAGGCTGAATTTGATGTAAAACATTAACTCCCTTTTTACCTTGGAATGGGCAATGGAGAGTGTATCCACCCAGACTCTCCAGCCTCCCCATTCATATTTTATTGCATGATACAAAAGAATTCGGAAGATATTGTAGACCATCTCGGTGATCTTCTGCTCCTCAGAATTTTTAGGATTAATATAGCCAAGAGAAAACATCCAATCCTGCCACACTGAACACTGAAGTAAGCATCTAAGGATGAAAAAAAATAATTAAAAATACTAAAATTAGAATTTATTATTCTGAAATTTGAGTACAATAGTGAAACTATCATGTGATTTAAGTAACATGAGGTGTAAAAACAATTCTATGCATTCTATAACTTAACGTTTGTTTCTCATTTGGAAAAATCCTAATTATTATTCAGAATCACTTTCTAGCTAACCCAGTCCAATTCATTTTTTTCCTACATTCTTAACATCTTCAGTATACACACTGCACTTTATATATCATAGATTATAGATCAATATTTTATGATTTTCTTCCCCGTTGTATTGTACTATGATCATGCACTAAGACTATCATATGCAGATCAGTGCTTCATATACAGTAGACAACATTTGTAAATTAAATGCTCAAGAAATAACCATAGATACGGCTTCATGCTTCAGACTATATTTTATGTCCTTGCTCACCATTTTTAAAATGTAGGAAAACAGGGCTGGATATTTAGCTCAGCAGCACCATGGCTGCCTCACAAGTGCAAGGTCCTGAGTTCAATCCCCAGTACCACACACACACAAAAAGTATGACAACAATCAGTCATAAGACAAATAGTAAAATAGCTGAATATAGACAAATCCAGTACAAATACATTTAAGGTATAGAAGGTAATAAAGAGGTATCATAATGCATTTTAGTACAGTTTTGTATATATCTATATTCATGTATATAATTAAAATATAAACTAAATAATAGAATATAAAAATAAAGTATACTGAATATAAATTGTATCAAAGAAACACATAATGCATTTTTTAAGGATTGAATACTTTTCAATATGAGAAAGATCTGAAATTTTCTTATTTGACATAGACTGAAAGTTACAAAGAGCAAATAAATTAATTGTGGAATAAAAGTTTTACTGTAGTATTCAAATTTTTTACCTTCTATTTTCACGGCTATTACTGAAGAGCTTAATCATATCTGATAAAAACAAACGACGAACTTCCATCAGTTCTGCACTTGGTGTAGAGTTTTTTAACAAAGTTGCCACCACCTTAAGAATCACTGTAAACAACCAAACAAACTTGATTTAAGGATTTTTAACGGTTTAAAACTCCAACTAAGATATGTACCACATTTACTAATTTTCAGTTAAATACTTAGCACTCTGATGAACTGTGTCAAGAACTAGATAAATACCATAATGATTTAAACAATTAGAAATCACTTTCTTAGTTTCATATGTTGCCATGTAACTACTACATAAAAATAAAGAATGCCATTTGCTCACTCGGATTCTGAATTTTCACTGTAGAATCTGGCTCTGGATGTGGTTTATGTACAACTTGAGTACATACTTGCTCAGTCAAGATCTGAAAGACAAATATTTTGAACTTCATTTACAAAACAATTTAAATCACAATGTATAAAGAACTGCCCCCCGAAAATATCCATTCTATTCAAATCAAAAGAAACAGCTCTTCTAAAACACCTTTCTAATAAATTCCACACTTTTAAACTTTAAGTGTGCATTCCTCAAATTTTGTTTAAGACAAAAACCAGACTCTATAAGAGGAAAGAATAATTAAGTAGTCATATATTGTTTAAAATTATTTTACTGTACATCTTTAATATACCTATCTTGTGAACTGTAAATATTTAAATCTTTGTGTCATCGTTAATGAAAAAATATAAAATAAGTAAACAAGAAAATAATGCCTGAGCCTACATCCCTCCTTAAAAATGAAGTATGAGAAGGAAAAATTCTTCCTTTAAATGTACCTCACTGTCATTTATTTCTTTCAAGTAACAAAAAATAACATAATTTGGCCAAGTAAAGATGAAATTCTTAAACATTTACTAATTTTTCACTAAAATGCAGACTCAAGAAGTGCAACATTCTGCACATCATCTTTTGTGCTATATGCCAGTGTTTAGCACCAGTATTCAACACATATTTGTCAAAGGAGTAGATAACCAAATTTATATACTGTTCAGTATTTTCCAGGCCTTAACTGACATTTATCTTCAGTCTTAAATATATATACAATTAAATCTAGTGTGGCTGTATTTATTAAAGACATCACTCAATATCAGTGACTTAATTTCTATTTTATTTTTAACATGTTAGGCTCTGAAAATACTTTAAAAATAGTTCAATCTAAATCATATCAAAAACCTGGGGGGAAACTGTAACTGTTGGTTTAGAAACCAGTTGTATATATCTATATTTTAAAAGTTGGAAACGGAGAAACTACATTAGGACACTAGGATAATCTCTTCTAATTAGAAAAGGTACAGAATTGGCACTTTTCTTATCTTTCTGATCAGATTAAGAAGATATGATTAGGAATGCACTTCAAAAGTTATTGACTTTGAAATAAAAACTAGCCTACCATTAATTACTTAAATGATACATATCAAATATAATCACTTCTATTCCCCCATATTTCCACACTTTTGTTGAAAATGAAATATTTTGTGATTAAAGTAGTATCAAAATTTTTCTGAATGGAGCATTCCAAACATGCTCTAGTAATCCATCATAGCTGGACATGACGGATTCTTTGAAACCCATATGTCAAAGCATGAAGAACTAAAGGTCTTTGTGTTTACCTACAGTCCAATGGATAGGATCCCAAAATACTCTCATAATAAATAAGAGATTAAAAGTAATTAAAAGCAAGCTGGGAAAAAAAACAGTCCATACTACTACATGACAATGAATAGTCAAAACTTTCTCTACCCTAAAAGAAGAAATCACATTACACAGAAAATAAAATTTACCTCAAAGCATCAAGAGCTTTTGATGTTGTTGTCTATTTATTTATTTTTATTATATAACAATGAGGCAATAATTACTTTCTCTAATAAAATTGCTAGGAAAATTAAATAAGGCTCTTTATATAATATGCTCTAACAACTGTAACATATTGAAATATAAAATTATTAATTATAAAAATATACTTAGAACTCTGCTCAGCAAGCATTTACTAAGAACAGTTATATGCTTACATGCCACTAACTGTTTAGTGTTATTTGCTAAGTGGAACTCCATTTCCAGCATCAATTTACTTAACTGATGTTCTGGAGACAGACATAAATGCATGGCTCTGTTTAAGCAATAAAACATGGCATACTGTTATTAAAATATGTATTAATTTAAAAAGAGGGGAGGGGAATAATAACGTACAAGAGAGTTGAATGCAGATACAATTTAATGAAATGATAGAAAGATTAAAAATTGGTTCTGAAAGTGTGATTGGACTTGGTTAAGACATTACAGGAAGTTAGACCCTGCTCCTCACTAAAACAAAAACATTGTGGAGCGTTCAGAGACAGATATCAACAAGAAATTCATGTGTATTTAATCCTTCCAGCACATAATTTGAGAGCTTAACAGTCACATGTGACTAGTGGCAATTACACTGGACAGGGTCGAGAAAGTGAATTCTAAGCATAAAGGTAATGTAACTGGTATTTGGATATGCACCTGAGCCCAGCATTATACATTTAAATTTTATTTTATAAATAAAATTTATGTGTTAGAGAAAGACTTTAGGCATAAGCACGAATTTATAATGTTATCTGGCATATAATGCTAAAATATTTTACATTTTAATGTGAATTTTTCCTTTACATTTACTTTTTACACTTTTATTTATTATAAACACATTGTTAAGGTTTAGATCTAAAATGTCCCCCAAAGCCTCATATGCTCACAGTGGAGCTTTGTAACTTGTCTAGATTATGGGCACTTACTGTTAGGAAGTGGGATTTGGTGAGAGGAAGTGTGTCACCAGGGGCATGGCCTGGAAGGGTTTTCTCTTCTCAGTCTCCCCCTTCACTCCTTCTGCTTCCTATCTATCAAGCTATCAGCAACCCTCCCCTGACATGCTTCCCAGACTTAGAGCCAGCCAGCTGTGGACGGATACTTCTAAAAACTGTGAGTCAAAGTAAACTTTTCCTCCCTTAAGTGGTGGGTGTCGAGTTACCAGGTCTCAGCAACAAGCAAGTAACTAAGACACACCTCTTGCCAATTTAAGAGTTTTGAAGATCATCATGTATTCATCCTAATGGCACGTAAAAACACTTTGCTAGATAATATAATTTATTATTTTGTTTTACTCTAAAACATTATTGATACCACAGGTTTGACATACAGTAGTTCTTTATTATTTTTGTATTTTATTATATATCTTCCTAAAGGTGTAGTGATACTTTTAACTTACTTTAAAACCCTGCTGCTGTTAAGGTTATTTTCCCAAACCAGGAAAGAAAATGAAGAAGGGGAAAAAAGAGTTTCAAAGTCTGAATTATCAATCAGTGATTCTTGCAAGACTACAGGATCTGACTGATGATAATCGTCAGGTGAATTAAACCTAAGCTACAAGTCTTGAGGCTGTTTACTTTTTAAAATTAAATTTCACTTACTGTGCTATTAAAATTTAATTTAATATTTATCAAAGGAGTTTTTTTTGTTGTTGTTCAACTAG
Source organism: Fukomys damarensis (assembly GCF_012274545.1). Taxonomy (NCBI): domain Eukaryota; kingdom Metazoa; phylum Chordata; class Mammalia; order Rodentia; family Bathyergidae; genus Fukomys; species Fukomys damarensis. The sequence goes on along the minus strand of NW_022900950.1, from coordinate 38,758,427 downwards.
AAGGCACTAGCCAAAATGATACAATCTTCAAAGCTTGGTGATCCAGGAACAGTAATCTACTGCCCTATCATTCTTACGTCAAAATTTAGTGTTAAACTAAGACATAAACTTAAGTTAATCTGCATTAGATGTTAATAGCGTGAAGAACCCTAATCGGATGTTGTAGCAATGTTTTGATTCAGAAAGTAGATTCTAACAGTTTTGCCTTAAGCACAGATATGGAACTTACTTATTTTATGAGTATTTGTTAGTAGTATGATAGAAAAAAATTATTTAGCCTATAAGTTTCAGTTTGTATAAGAGGCAATCAAAATATCAGTATCACAAGATGGCTGTAAATCTGTGATAACAGACATAAAAATAATCACTAAAGTGACTGTTATAACAAGTGTCCAATAAAAGGTAGGTACTATTATTGGAGAAATATAGTATCAGTATCAAGAAAGGGAAATGCTTACCATACTATTTAAAGAGGATAGACCATCTTATTAGTGCTTATTAAATTCTATATAACAAATACTGTACTAGAGCAATAGTAAAAAATAATAATTTAAAAAGAGGGTAGTATCTACAAATTAAATGGTTTAAAGAATGACTGATGCAAAGTGGGTATATTAAGCTTAGAAGAAAAAAAAATCAAAGGAGCTGAAAGATTTCTTCAATTTATATATAAAGGGCAGCCATTCCATGAGATTATCAAATAGAAAAAAAGATAAAATAGAATAATGTATTGGAAAAGTAATGCTACAGATCAGGACTAGGAAATCCAAGTCTTCCGGGCTAACTTTGGCCTATTACCTGTTTTTGTACTACAGTTTTATGGGCACAGTCCATTTAGTTCATACTGTCTATGGCTGCTTCTTAGTGGACAATGTAGAGCTGAATATGTGCGATAGACACCACATTACATAGCCTACCATTTTGTACTATCTGTACTTTTACAAGAAAAATGTTCTCTCTAGCTATAGATAAATATGTAGTAATAAAAATCTTTTCAATGGGTTATTAAGCAGAAAAAAAGGATACAGATTTATGCATGATACTTTGTAAGAGGGGTGTGTGTGTGTATACATAAACACACATATACACAGAGATAGAGATGAACAAAGAATGCATACTTTTAAATATTAATGGAGATACTAACACAGGGAAATTTTATGTTGGTGTTTTTCTATACGTTTCAAGGTTTAATAAAAACAACAACAAAGGGGAGTTACATTTCTCTGTGTTGTAGGAATACAAGGGTTAGTAAGCCCTTTATCGAAAAAAACAGGTATTTGAGGATTTATAAATCATATGGTTTCTGTTTTAACTACTTACCTCTGTCAGAGTAATGAAAAATAATCCATATACTATACTTAAGTGAATGAGCATGGCGAGGTTCCACTGCAATTTTATTTAGGACATTGAAATCTGGAAATGTAAAGGCTTCTCTTGTTTGAGGATTATGACAAAACTGGAATTGAATTACATCTTGTCCATAGCTTAGATTAAAAAAATGCATTACTAGAGAAATTTGAATTTGTCACATATTAATTTAAAACTGCCTTTGCCTTCCATATTTCTCACGTTAATTTTTATTTATGTAAGGAAATCTATAATGATGAAATAGTATTTTATTTCCAAACATTGCTTTTGTGAGGACTATCATTAGGTCTGTCTAGTCTAGTAATGCCAATGATTTTTAGCATGACTATCATGTCCTTGTATTATACACAATGCCTTGCCATCTAAATGTATGACACAGATGCACAGATCAGGAGAATATGAAAGTGTGAGATCAGAAATCAATTTTTCCTAGCTAGTTCTGATTACACACACCTGTAATCCCTGCACTCTGGGAGGCCAAGGAACAAGGATAGAAAGCTCAAGCCCAGCATGGGCAACAGGTGACCTTAGCAAGACCCTATCTCAAAAATTTTAAAAACGGACTTAGGATATAGCTCAGTGCAAAGGCCTGGGTTCAATCTTTAGCTTTGCAGAAAACAATCAATTTTTCCAGTTTAGACATAATTGTTATCTGTGGTATTAAAAAAAGTTAGGTCCAGCAATACATGTAGTACAAGAAACACTGCTCAGTTACTGCATCACTATGGCTTCCAGCATGGAAAGTTGCAGTACAATCAGTTTCATGGAAACTGATACTTGCAATTTACATAAATTTTACTTGTCATATACTATTATTTTATTATTTCAGCCATTTAAAAATATAAAAATTGACCTTAGCAACTAGCCACATAAAAAGTGATGTTGGTGATTTACCAACACTTACACCAGGGAAATGACTTGGGATCACTGAAGATCAGTTACAGGAGGGCAGAATTCAGGTTACTACCTAGAAACAGTCCTAATATTTTACTGGCATTTAAAAATAAAAATAGCTATTTTGTGAAATAGTATATGGGTTTCATAGAAAATATTAGACCAAAGCAAATGATCATTTGGTAGAAATGATGAGAAAGGAAGTTCTAAATTTAAATGAGATCTAAAGATGTTTCTACATATCATTTTTACAAATAGTTTTCCCCTACATTTTATCTTAGTACCAACTATATCTTAATGTTTTACTCATTATATATTAGAAAGTAGGGATGGAGTGAGGAAAGGAGAGTGATGTGATCTGGAAGTAGAAAAAAAAAATATATGTAATAATATTTGTAGTTTGTGTGATAATCTGCAAAGCTGGTCTCAGTCAACCCATACTCAAAAAAAAAAAAAAGCCCTTGAGACTACATAAAAACACTCACAAATACTTATACACAGGTATGTTTTTAAAACATAAACTGTGTAAGATAGGTGTTTATCTTTGTTTTTTTAACTATTCTGGATTTTACTGGCTTTTTTGTACTAGCTGACCAAACTTCTGATCTGAACCACACGATTTAAATTTTTATCTGTACACACTTTAAATTTCCAGCACATATTTTTCTCTTACCTCATAAAGTGTGTTGTATGTGGTGACAGTCACAGTGTTTGTATGCAACATCAGCCGTTCTCCAAGAAGAGTAAAAAGGCTATGGGTGTGCATGATTTCAACTTTTCTCCTGGAGAGAAAGGGGGAAAAGATACCATGGATACACTGGATTTTCTGAACAAATGACACATTTACAATTGCTCTTATCAACTTCCACCTACAAAAAGAAACTAGTTTATATCACAGATGCTTCGTAAAGTCCAAGACTATTATTTAAACATTATTCAAATATCCAACTGAACTAAAATGTGCAAAATATATAACCATATAAATGTTAGCAATTATTATTTTCAATTTTCTTTTAAAATTTTTATTAATACATGTTTGCTTTTTTGTTTTGTTTTGTTTTTTGAAACAGGGTCTCACTATGCAGTTGAGACTGACCTTGAACTCACTATGTAGCTCAGGCTGTTCTCAAACTCACAGCAATCCTCCTGCCCCAGCCTCAGCCTCCCCAGTGTTGGGATTACAAGTGTGCACCACCACACCCAGCTATATTAATACATGTTTGCAGGACAAAATGACTGCATTTATTGTAGGAAGCTGGTACATGTACATAACACATCTATTTGGAAATTACTTTATTGGCTTAAAAATATTAACCCTAACACATTGACAACATAATATAAAATCTACAAAATATTTTATTATAAACCTTAACATAAAAAATCTAAAGTTATGGCTAAAAGTGAATACTTTACCTTGACAGTAGAGGTGGAAAGAAATAACTGTTTAATCATTGCTCGTATTTGTGGTTAGCCAATGGATTAAAAAATACATTTCTACTTACTATTGGCTTACTTGTTTCCCTAATATATGCATAAATACTAAAAAAAAAAAAGCTTTAATAAAGTCTTCCTGGAACACTCAGTTCCAGCTTAAAGGATTAGTACATAATTCTCATTTGTGTCACTTTCTTAGAATTCAAGATCTGGCTCTTCTTGGGATGCAAGCCTCAGTATTTCATGTCTTTTATTGATTTTTCTACTGATCCCTGTTTCATTTTGACAAATGTAATATACACTGACTATGAAATCACAAAACTCTGCTCCTTTCTTCCTGAGTCCACAGCTATACTACATACCCAGACTTTCTTATAGGTAGATGTAGTTATTTAACTGAGTTCTAGCCAATATACACAGAAGATTTACAGACCACTTTTAGGGCTGGCCCTAGAAAATGCACTCACACATATCTTCTATGCTCTTTCCCAAGCTAATAACACAGGAGCCGTATGATGAAGAGAATACAACCACAGAATGGACAAAAGTCCCCAGGTCTCTTAATAATTGCTTATAAGACAATCATCTTTTGGGGAAACCCATTTGTATATCAAGTGAATAGGAAAGAAACTAGCAGTTTGATATGGGAATAAAAATTTTACAGCAGCTATTATTACTTTAATACAGAAACCAAATTATGAACCATTTATGTGGGCAGCAATCACCTGGAAATCCTCTTTTCTAACAGCCTTCTAAGTTCCATACACCAAAACAAACACACAATACAACTTGTCCCTTCTCCTAGTCCTCCTCAGTCCAGGGAGGAAAATGGCAAAATTACCTAAACTGAACTATAATCTAGGGCAATCGTCCTCTTACTACATTTGCAAAACACTAAGTCTGGAAATGGCCAACTAGCCAATAAAAACAAAACAGAACTTAGAGATATGGAAGGTTTAATCATTTCTAATTTAAGCCAAACCCAAGAAAAGGAAGTTTGAACCTTTCATTCGTTCCCAGTCAGGAAAGAAAAAATGCTAAAGCACTGCTCTCAATATGATCTCCGCCACACAGAGCTGGTACATGATATGTATAACCTTTCCATTGTGTCACTACAACTTCAGCTACAAAAGAAATACATGGCTCTTGATTATCTACTCCAAAGTAAAAGCTCAGATGTCTAATTCTAGGTTTGGGAGAAACTTAAAGAATTATGAGCAAATATCAGAGAAGAGACAGGTCAGCCTCTTCCAGCAGCTTACATTAAAAAAAAAAAAAAATCTTACCAATAAATTTTGCTGCACAGCAGTCAAGAGAAAGCCAAAAATGCAATGTCATTCCCCATCTGAGGCAGAAAGTTAAGTCCTCCAATATTGTACATGACATGATTTCGTTTCCTACAGAGCTTCTAATAAAAGATTTTAAGAGTTTGTTTCATACAGAGCCTCTAATGAAAGACCTAGTTCTACAGATTCAGTTCAGGAGACTTCACTAGGACACCTACAAGAGAAGCTAATAACGTAAACCTGTTCTGAGTTACATTTGCAGTGAGAAACATTTCTTTTTCTATCCCCCCCCAACTTTTTTTTAAAAGTTAAAGACTTTATTCGAGAAGGCACAGCTGAGGCAATGGGCCTCAGACATACTACAGCACCAGCACTAGTGTGTGAGACATACTTTGAATGAGTCAGTCCTTCAATACCATTTCCCTTACTTAAACAATTTCACTTCCCAAACAGAAATCACTGGATCCCTTAATTGGTATGGAAAGATCCGGAATCTTCACTTCTATTATATAATGTCAGCCTGAGTTCTGCTTTTTTGTGCCTCTCATGGAAAGTCTTTCCATATATCAAAGTCAGAAGACAGTAATTAAAGATACCTAAATCCTGTCACTACAATGTAGTTATTATAAGGGAGCAATTTAGAGGTCCTGCTGACTGCAGAGATAAGAATGAAATAAGGATACACAAGGAGTTACTCCAGAATCCTCTGGTTTTCTTTAGCCACCAAAATTTTGAGTTAGCACTTTATGTGATGCAGACTAGATTCCTGTTTGATGTTTTCTGGAGGAGGGAAAGTCTATTTTACACTGAAATGAAAAGAGAAATTCTTTCATCTCTCCTTATCAACTTGATCTGACAGTCTACAATTCCAAATGTATATTCTCCCTAAAGATGTTTTGGATCAAGGAAGGGCATGCTTTGGTTTAAGATTCCTCTAATTCTCTCTCTCTCTCTCTCTCTCTCTCTCTCTCTCTCTCTCTCTCCCCCTCTCTGTTTCTCTCTCTCTCCTATGCAAAAATTAAAAAATTCCTCACTGAAAATTATTGAACAATTAACAACTTCAATAACTTTATTAATCTAAACATATATATGTATATGGGTATTTGTATTCATGCATATTAATTATACATAATAATGACTTTCCTTGTGGAATAGTCATGAATGCATATACCATATTTTCATACTATCTATCTGTTTATTACCTTATAGTAAACTCCCTTATTTCTTTTTCCAGGCCCTTTAGAAAATGGTTCTGAACTTTCCATTCTACACCTCTTCTTTTAGCCTATTCCTTGGTTTAAAGTCTCATAGACTTTTTACAAAATAAACACTACTATATTTTAAAATTCTATTGACATTTTTATTCATTTCTAAGTATGAAAAAGGTTTTAAAAAGTTTTTGAAAAATTTTTAAAATTGAGATTATCAAAACAATATTTAATATACAAATTGATATTAAAATTGCAATTTTATTTTTATATAACTTTATATAAGATACATGATATGGCTCCTTTTTTACTCATTTCAAAACATTTAAATGGCATTCAAGATAGAATCAATAATTTTATTTAGAGTTCCAGTTTACTTTGCCTACTATAATATATACTATTCTGTTGTAAGAAGCATTATTCAAAAAGTGGAACCTATTATACATTTTAATCTCTTCCAATCTACCAGGACAATTATAAGGTTGAAGTACTGCTCTACAATCTCTTAGGTCTTTTACTTTGATATTAGGAACTGATATTAGAACTTACTTCTACATGTACACTAATCTATATTTATGAGAAAACTGTATCAAGACATAACTAGGCATTAAAGGAGCATAGACAAAGTGTATTAAAAACCAGAAAATCTCTATACTTGATATTTACAATGATGATTTAGAATTTTTTATTGAGTTTATTGGTACAATCTAGGTAATAAGATTGAGAATTTTATATAAAGAAAATGTTAATCTATAAAAGTAAAATTTTATTCCAAATATAAGAACAGAATAAAATCAAAGTAGCTTTGGGTAAAATGGGACATATGGAAACATTCAGTTATGTAAAAAATATTAAACTTGGAATCTCATATAAAAAACAAAACAAAATCATTATAAGCAAAATAGCATATATTCTTTCTTTATTACTGATATTAACTTTCCAAATTTTTACTTGAAGACTAAATACATGTATGTACAGTAAACCCAGCTGTTAAAAATATTTGAAATAAAGACGTTATTCACAAGAACTAAAAGTAAAACTTTTCTGCCATAAACATTTTCTACTCAGCTTTGAAAAATATAGCAATTTTGCTGCATCTCATGTATTATTTATTCAATTGACCCAGTACTAAAAATTATATCACCTATAACATTTATTCGTTTTTATCAAGTTCATATTGCATCTTTAATGGATTTCACTATATATAATTGCAATATCTAAAGCTTTCAGATTTATGACCACATCATTATCTATTTAATTCCATCATTCATAATTCACAATGTCTTTTTATAGTCTGGTTTGAATTTTAACCTTAACTAATTATTTTTTTGCTTTTACATGTTACCTGATTTTTTTGTTCTAACAAATCTCAACTTTTGTTTGCTGTCCCGTTCCTCACTCATTTATTTTTAATATGAATTTTTATATGATGAATCATATAATACTGTGTAGCCACCAAATAACTTATCACAGTAAATACTTCCAAGATGCCTGCCCACAATTTCATTCTTCTCATAATACTGATGAGTACCCAATATATATTTTGGTTTATTTCCATGTATTCCTTTCATTAGATGGGCATGTATTCCCCCAAATTTATAATTTTGTCCTTGTATGTGTTTGGTATTTATTGCTACATATTAGGTTTGTTAAAGACAACTTCATGTTATTGCAATTCAGTTCTAAGTATATCCAATGTATGAATATACCTCAATTCATTTACCTACTGTTCTGTTAAAATTCTTGTTATGTTTTTACAGTTTCCTTATTATCAACAATGCTGCCCTGAAAATGTGTTTGCATATGAGACAGTTTCCCTGTATGAAGAAGTGAATTACTTAGTCATAGGTATGAGTATTTCATTCTTTTACTATTTGTCATATAGCTCTCCAGTGTGACCATACTAATATAGAATTCCCTCAATGACTTGAAAGTTTCCATTAATATACATTCTTTTCAACAAGTGGTACTGTCAAAATTTGAAACTTGATGTCCGATGGTATTAAATAAAATTTTTATTTGCATCTTCTTAATACTAAAGTCGAGTCATTTGTTTGTTGTAAATTTAAGTTTCTTCTTCTTCAGTGAATGCTTGTTTATATTCCTCACGTTCCCAAGTTTTTTTATTTGCATAATTTTTCTCATATTAAAGATACAAATCATTTTTTGATATCTCCTCCTTTTTGTCTTTTCTCTTTTTTAAAGGTACCTTTTAAAGTACTTTTTATTTTAATGATCAAATTCATTAACTTTTTTCTACATGTTGATTTATCTATTTATTGTTTCAGATATTCTTCTCTAACCCAAAGTGTTAAGAAATTTATCCTACATTTTCTAAGAGTTTTAAATCTGCATTTCAAATTTTTTATAACTTTATTGAAAATACAGATATCACAAATTCAAACATTTTGCAAGTGTATATAATTTAGTGATTTTTAAGAAATGACTTAGACTCATGCAACTATTACCACCATCCAGTTATAGAACGTATTTCCAACATCCTAAAAATTCCACTGCACTCAGCTCATTTGCAGTCAGTGCCTACTCCGAGTGTTAGCATCATGTTACCACAAATCTGTCCTTCAGAGATTTCCTATAAATATAATCATAACAATATGTAGTTTTCTTCATGTGGCTTCTTTCACTCAGCATAATCCTAGAGGACTCATTATACATTGTATAAATAAGTAATCTCTATCCTTTTAATCACACAATACCTTTTTTTTTCCACTTTATATAAATATGTTTTATTTGTCCATCACCACATGATGGAATATGGATTCCTTACAGTTTAGGGGTATTACAATAATGATACTAAAAATATTTATATACAAATATGGTTAAAATATATCATTTCTTTTCTGTAGATGCCTGATTGTGGCAATGCCACAATATAATGATAAATTATTCTGATTCTTTTTTAAAAATGTAGACAACCCTTCTAGAACATAGCTGCTGAATTTTATTTTCAATCAACAATGCTTTAGAACTCTACTGTTCTAAATTGTAGTTTTATTTACATTTAGTCCAAATTATTTTCTAATTATTTTTGTGATTTCCTTCTTGACCCAGGGGTTATTTATTCTGTTTACATTCCAAATATCTTGCAATTTTCCAAATCTCCTTCTTTTGTTGACATCTAATTTAGTTGTGGTTTGAGAAAATATTTTGTGTGATTCAAGTACTTTTCAAATTTATTGAGATTTGTTATCAGGGTAAAAGAATTATTTTCCTTTTGTGGATTGCTAAGAAGATTGATGATGAATGGGTACGTTTATCAAAAATTGTTGTATTCATGATAATTATATATCTATTCTCTTATACTAATGAGTAAATCACATGAAAAGATGCCCGGATATTAAGCCACTCTTGCATTCTCTAACCATCCTCCACTTGATTGCAATATATACTTATAAAAATTGATGTTCACAAAGGAGATTAATCCCAAGTTTTCTTAAATTTATAGTCATATCCAATTTTGGGTCAAGACTGCAGTAATTACTTTATATGAAATCATGGATGACTTCTTTATCTAGATAGTTACTAGAAAGTATTTATAAGTGAAGAAGATATCCTTTTGGTCTTGAAGTTATGCTACTTAATATTCTTGCCTTCTATCTCATTAGTTTCTGCTCTTTTTCTTCTTAGGCTTACAATTAATACATTAAGTATAAAGTTGGAAGGGAAGTTTTAGGTTCACATAAAAACAAAGTACAAACAATCCTCTGTCTCCCATGTTCCCTTCACATATACAGTCTGCTCTACAGGAAACATCCCCCAGCAGAGTGTTCCATTACACTTGTTTATTATAATTGCCTACCAACCTTTTAAAGCAAGTAAAAATATCTTCTTTTTTCTTTTCCTTAAAAAGATGGCATTATTTTTTAGCATATCATTGCTCCATTCATCTGAGAGACAAAATATTACCTTCAGTGCTCTATTTGAATCTCCAGTGTTATTTGTTTTTTAAAAAAAGTGTTCCACCATAGTTTCATTTCATTGGGTGAATAGTTTAATGATTCTCGCTTATCTCCCATGATGATAAAGTCACTTTAGATGAGCTGTTATTTTTCATCATTCAGAGTCAGGTTAGATCTCATGAATACAAATTTTGTATGATGGGACATAAGCAGATTTTGAGGGAAATTACTCTCTAAACTCCCTGAAATGTAGCAGAAGACTTGGCAAGCTATAACTCCTACCTGAAGAGCACTGGAGCAAGCATCTAGGAATACAATTTCCGTGTATACCCACAAATTTAAGGAAAAGATATATGCCACCATTTTAGGTGCTTCTTGGTCCTCTGATAGTCCTTTACATGAAAACAGTGTTAATATTTCTCTGGTCTAGTGTGAGACCAGTGGGAAGAGAAAGATGATGGTTGTCAGGGATTTTTGAGAGCAAAACATCTACTAAGATGTACAGCTTTTTGTCTACCTTAAGACTCTAATGTGGTCCTTTAGGTGCTTGACTACTTCATCATAAAGAAATCCCTGCACCAATTCTCTTATTTTTTCTGCTTGTAACCTCAACAGAATATCAAATTCTTTGTGCCCGAGTATGCATAAGAACCCACATTTTTTTAGACAAGAGCTAAATAGCTTAAACTTGAACATATAAAGGAAGAAAGTTTTCCAACAATCATACTCCCATAATCCACATCACATCCTATTTTTGTAAATACACAACTAGCTCTACCACAAGAACAACATGTTCAAAAAAGAAAGAAATCATATCTGGAAAGATATAATAAGCCTATAAGGAACATCTATGGATAGCACATTGATTGATTTAATTGCTAACAGGAGATTTCAGTGTGATAGTCTTGGAAAATTCATCCAGAAGTGACAGTTGCTTAAAGATAAGGCATTAGACAAATGAACTAAGTTCACAATTTTTATTTCCACAGTGGATATTTATTAATAACTACTTTAAAATTTTATAAGCTAAAATTTTCACAGGTGTATTATGATACAGCACATAGGCATTTTTTTGTATCTATTTGAAGAACTTGTTAGAAGAATTGTTTTGAGAATAACTGTAATAAAATCACCTCTATGAAGGAACAGTTTGGCTTTTTATTAAAGCATATATTCTATGGGACACAAATATGTAAATACCAAATAGTTTCTCTGCTTTGAGAAACTGAAAATGTAAATAAAAATTAAAAGGTATAATAGATGATGTGAAATAGGGAGAAAAGGGACAAAGATGATGGGGAAATGGGATGAGTAGGGGTAAGGAAAGAAGGGAACGGAATTAATATGAGAAAATGAAAAATAATGGAAACAAAGTCTTTGCAGACAGGCAGTGAGGGAGAGGTTGAAGTGAGGGCAGGGAATGGGGAAAAAAATAAGAACCAAGATTGACTATGTAAAGGTACACATTTCCAACAATGAATGTCATTATATTGTATACATTAAATATACCAGTAGAATTAATTTTAAACCATATCTTCTTTATCCAGTTTCCAATTGATGGGCAAATGGGCTGTTTCCAAGTTTTAGCTATTACAAACTGTGCCACTATAAACATGGGTGAGCATATATCACTGTGATATGATTCTTTTAATTCTTTTGGAAAGATACCCAGCAGAGGGATGGATGGGTCAAATGAAACCTCTGGTCCCAGTTCTTTGAGGTATCTCCATATTGATTTCCACAGTGGTTGCACCAGTCTGCACTCCCACCAACAATGGAGAAGGGTTCCTTGCTCCCCACATCCCTGCCAACATTTGTTGTTTGATTTCTTGATAGCAGCCATTCTTTGTGGGGTGAGGTGGAATCTCAGAGTTGTTTTTATCTGCATCTCTCGAATGACCAGTGATATGGAGCATTTTTTTCATATATTTACTTGCTGCTTTTACTTCTTTGTCTGAGAAATGTCTGTTCATTTCAGAGCCCATTTTTGAATCGGGTCTTTATATTTGGATAAAGAAGATGTGGTTCTTCTATAAAATGGAATATTACTCAGCCATAAAGGAGAAATTAGATTCATTCATAGGAAAATGTATACATATTGAGTATATACTCCTAAGTGAAATACATAAGTCATACATGTGTAAATACCGAATAGTTTCTCTGGTGTGAATAAACTATAATAGTACATAAGATCCTAATGATATAATGGGCAATGTGAAATAGGAAGGGGCTAAAGATGTAGGGAAAGTGGGAAGGGTAGGGCAAAGATAATAAGGGAGAAGAAAAAAATATGAGAAAATGAAAAAATGGAAATGAAGGGGGAGGGGAGGAGGGGTGAAGGGAAGGCAGGGATAAGGGGAAAAAACGAGAACCAAGACCTGTCATATAAAGGTACAAGATCCCAGTAATGAACGTAACTGTACTGTATACCTAAAATGTACCAATAAACTCAATGAGGAAACAATTTAATTTTAAAAATAAACGATATATTCTAGTTATGGCTTATCAAATTTATATAACTTTATTTTGGAAAACTATTAGGTTTACAGAAAAGTTGTAAAACCAGAGCAGAGATTTCTCATATATTATTCAACCAATGTTCACATCTTTCTTAACTATAGTACATTTGTTAAAACTAATAAATCAACATGGATGTAATTAACTAAACTACAGACCTGACTCAGCTTTTACTAGTTTTTCACTAGTGTCTCGGTTTCTCTTCAGGATCAAATCTTTAACACCTACGTTCATGTAGCACTCATATCTCCTTTATTCTACTCATCTGTTAGTTTTGAATATTTTCTTTTTCACCACTGGCAGTTTTGAAGAGTACAGCTCAGATATTCTGTAGACTGTCCCTCAACTATGGGATGTACAAAGTTTCATTGTCATTGAATCGGTTAGTTGGGGCTATAAGAATGCCACAGAAGTGAAGTGTTTTTCTCATCACATAATATCAAGAAATACATGTTATCAGCATTACATGTAGCTAGTGATGCTAATCTTCATCAATAATGAAAAATGCACTATTCTTCACTCTTCTAGAAAAGCTTGCCTAATATTAAGGGAGAAAAGACTAAGTTCTTATAGTAGGGAATAAGTTAGATATGTTACCTGACATAAACATTGTAATTTTAATGAAATGTCCAGCCTATCACTTCAGAGTGATAGCTTTTATCTAGATGTCCCCGAGACTTCATGTGGTCATAGTTGGGGAGTTCTGAAGGTGTTTGGATTAGGGTGTGTGAATGTGGATTAAGGGTATGATGCTGGGATTAAGGGTGCCATATGTCCTACCATTGGTATGAGTGGCATCAATCAAAAAGGACAGTAGTCTGGATGGGATAAAAGAGAGACATAGGCTTGCTGCTTTGCTGTCTCCTGCCTACTTGCTATGGATTATTTCTTCTCTGCAATGCCCCTCTGCCATGTCACCCTGCCTTGGAGAAAGCTGATTATGGACTGAGACCTTTACTAATTGTGAGCTATAATAAATCTTTACTCCTTTGAGTGTCCAGTATTTTATCTCAGCAACAAAAAAAGTGACTAAGACATTCAGCTAACAAAGTTTATGGATTATTGCACAGCTCAAATTCTAGGTACAGTGGTACCTCAGTTCACGCACTGAATTTGTTCTATGATTTTGGAAAGATGGCCACATGTGTGTTTTTGTGAGAAAGACGGTCGTGGTCATGTTTGCAACCGGATAGAGAGTTTGCAAACAAAAACAAAATTTTGTCAAACACCTTTGTTTACAAAACAAATCGTTTGCAAACAAAAGCATTCATGAATTGAGGTACCACTGTTCTTGGTATAAATTATAAACTAGCTGTTAAATGGGACCAATCTCCCCAGTCTTCAGTTTATCTTTATCCATAGACCAAGTCAGATTTATTATCAGACAAACCATTTCTCTCTGTACAGAAGAGATGCTGAGTTTGATGAGATATCATTTTTCAACTGTTTTAAAGATGGTTCTCTCTGGCTTTTTAGGTATACAATCAAATCATCTTAAAATAATGATACAGATCTCTAACTCTCAAATAACAATATTTTATTTCTATTTAAAATCTTGAACAATTAATGTCAATGATTAAATTATCTCATTTTTTACATGAATGTTGCTAGTATTTCATATTTATATTTGATGACAGCTATTTCAGATAACTAATCATATTGAAGAAATAAACTGAACTTACAACAGTACTTTTGTGATAACTATTCAAATTATTACACGCTATTACCTTTAAACACTTTATACAAGTATCTCATCCTTAGATTTCTATGAGGAAGCATTACCATTTTGCTCTTTATCTTGTGGTTCAAAAATGTTTACAAGATCACCCAGAAAATATGCAGCTAACTCAGGATCCTACACATATTTTATTAATCAATTATATAATTAACCATCAATCTATATATACTTATTTTACATGTTATTTTTGACTAGTGCATTTAATATTTATAATCATATTGACAGGAATAATTTGGACTCACTCACTGTAGCTACGTAGTCAGAAAATAAATTCTGAACTATTCTGATACACTGGATTTATATTTGGATTTTATACTGAGCTTTTAATCTGATGATTTCATTGATATTTTTTGAGATTTGTTACCATTTTATCACTGCGATTCTCCTTGGATTTCTCTTTTTATTTGTGGGTATCCAACTTTAAGCAATGTCAGAAGCTTTAAGCAACTGCTACTCATATCCTGACATTCAAGGATGGTATCAATTTTTTAACAACTGTGTTAATGATTTTATTATTTACTCCTTATTGACTCATTAAAGAATTTTATAGGAAAAGGACAAAGTAGTTATCTTAATCACCCATGTTTAAACAGGAAATTGCCTATTTTAAAAATTATGTACTATGTGAGTTTTCAGTTTTTTCTATATTTTAAAGTGTGCTTCCTGGTATATTTAACATGTGTGTATTTTAAAGTTCATCCAGGACTAAAATAATTTATCCAAGTCTATTTTTTTCTTTTTAACCAAAGACAAATGAGTGATCCTTACATTCTAATAGTAACGGTGCATCATCCTCTTCTCATTCTTGGTACTTTAGAACCTGGCATGCTTACAGTTCCTCATGTGTAACCCATTTCTGCATTCTGGGGTTTGCTCAATAATCCCTTACATATATCATGTTTCCATTTTATCTTAATTAACTATTTATTGTCAGTAAAATAAATTATGTTTCAAGCTTCTAGATATGCAGCAACATAGATATGGCTATTCAGAAATTTGTACAGTTTTCGTCCATATTACTAACAACTGTAAATGTAAGCACCAGAAAGAACTGACAACACTGAAGTTCTGTGAGGAAACCTATCCAGCAATACTGAATAATAACATGATGCCCTTCAGTTCATTTGTAAAGAAAATTAATTTATAAAACAATATCCATGAACTAGACAACATAGTATGAACTGCAAACATTAAATCCATGGTTACTGCTTATAGCAAAGGTATATTTTTAAAGTTCTGAAATTCTGAATTTAGCAGAAAGCAATAAGGTATTCTAGCATCTTCAGAATATAAATGTAATCAATAAGACTATTGTTAGAAAAAATACAAACAAATAATAAAATACTTAGCATGTACATTTAACATCAATTCTCAGAGAGACTTAGGATACATGGTATTCCCTGTGTCAAGAAGATTTTTATAAAAGTCATATCCATATTTTGAAAAAAATATTTTATTATATTCTTAAAATAAACAAAGCTTCCATTTCAGGAAGAAAACAGAAATACATTTTCTTACCTAAATTGTGATTTTGTTATATAATCTTCTATTAATAAAACATTACTTTATAAAAACATCTTATAGCTTTTACCATATTTCCACTATTTAATTAGTATTCTAGTCAAATCTTGTTAGTTTTAAAAAAGCTCATAAAAACATGTTTGAGTAGATATTTCTAAAATTCATTACGGAAAAATATCAACTTACTTGTGACCTAAATGCTTCAGAAAGTATCCCAGAACCTTCAGAGCTTGAACCCAGATACTTTCGCTTTTAGAAGCCAATAATTTGTAGATCACCCTAAAAATACACGAATTATCTCATAAGCACTAATATTACAACACTACCAAATACTTTTTAAAAATTACAAATACAAGTGTAAATAAGATCCAAGTTGTATAATTGATAATGTGAAAAAAGGGCTTAACGTGTAGGGGAAATGGGAAGGGTAGGGGAAAGGAAATAAGGGAAAAGGAAAAATATGAGAAAAGGAAAAAATGGAAACAAAGTCTTTGTAAATAGGGGAGGATGGAGGGTGTGAAGGGAGGGCAGGGGTAAGGGGGAAAAATGAGAACCAAGACCTGTCATGTAAAGTTACAAGATCCCAATGATGAATGTTACCGTACTGTATACTTAAAAAGTACCAATAAACTCAATAAAAAAGAAAAAGAAAAAAATTACAAATACATAAAATAAATACATGAGTTTTTTTGTAATTCTTTTGAAAATTAAAGGCTAATATATTTCATTTTTCTTTAAAATGTTCATGACAGGATTATACATGAATAATTGTCTACCCTGTTACCTGTATTACTGGTGATACCTACATGACTGTCCCATAGGGTGGCTTGTATGATCCAATGACACTGTCCAGTGCATGCAATGGGACAGTCACATAGGTAATACAGTTCGCTGAAGCCAGCTGATGAACCATAATGCATATGGCACTGTTGATTCAGGCTGGCAGGAACTTTTTAATCTTAGTCTTAGGGCAATGTGAGTGTAAGTACTGCCTCTCAGAACACTGAACAAAATGTTTCAATTTTAAGACACATGGGTACAGCACATCTCTTAGACTGCCCACAGCATTTAAACTTGATAACATTATATGCATCACAGTTAAAGACATCAAGGATAGACACCTGCCCACTTACTGTATTTCTATTGTCTAAGAATGTGAAATGAGGTCTCAGAATATTTAATCTGCTAGGCTCTTCAATTTATATATGTTTGAGAAATTTTATTGCCTTTTTTGCTAAAAAATAAAAACTATTTCATTTTTTTGGTTCACATGTAACAGAAAGGACTAATGGTAATTGCACACTTGTAATTCTAGAATTTAAGAAAATCCTTTGGCGTAGCAAAGGCGAATAAAATCTGGGGTGTACTAAAACGTCATTAAGTATTTTTTGAAAGTACAATGCTATGGTATACTCTGAAGGTAAAGAATTCTAGGCTGAAATAAAAGCTGGTAAGAGAAGACACAATATAATTTTCACATCAGTTTAGTAACATTAATAGGAACAAATGGCATAAAGGTGATAGCTTTTGTTCTACTTTCAATAGATTATACTATTGATAAAAAGATGTTGACATTGCCTTTCCTTGCCATTGGGGGGGGGCATTTCATCTGCTAAAGAATATGAGAAGAGGTTAATTCTACAGCAACTATTTCCCTTGGAAGATGACTGTTTTTAAATTCCACTTTCATAAATCTATGTTTACATGGAATCTATTTTCAGAATTTTAAAGAACCAAGGTCTATAATGAAAAGAGACAAATTTGAAAACAGGAAAATCATACTTATAAAAAAGAAATATACAGGGAATCATTAAAAAACATCAAATAGAAAGTTATTTTGAGAACCGAAGATTTTGGTTTACACATGGATATAGAATGGAAAGCTCCTATAGAACTCCTCTTTCCTGTGAATAACTTTGAATAGGAGGAAGCAAATAGTGTTAAGACTCTTTTTTGGGTCAACAGAAGTTAGGAATAACACTGGAACATGACATGTCTAGGGTTATTACACCTATATACAAATAGAACTATGATGCAAGATGAATAAGTAATGTAGCAACAAATCAGTTAATTAATGTTTATTTGTAATATAAAGGTATTAATAAATAATCCCAATTTGTCTGCTGAGGTTCACTATATCCAGCCAGAAACTGACTGACCTATGTTAACATGGGTTGTTTACGGTTCTTTACATTGATGATTTTCAGATATAAAAAAGGCAAAATTTTAACTCCTCAGTTCAGTATTGTAGCATCACAAGGGTTCTTTAAGTACACTTAAAATAACACCAGAATTAGGGATAGGGGTGTAGCTCATTGTCAGATACTCCTTTCGCATGTGTAAGGCTCTGTCTTTGAGCCCCAGCTCCACAAAATAAAATAACCAGAATTAATTAAGTTTATTCTTTCTGTTCAATTCTTAGTATAAGTGAATTATATATAATTGATCAGAATTCTCCCCCAAAAATTATTTCATATAATGTACAGCTGTTATGCTTTAGTTCTTGCTTTCTAGAACACAGTATTTGAATTGCATAACTGTTTTCAATATATTTCTATCTAATAAGCCCTATTTTTCAATGTTTATACTATTATGAGACAAATATTTCCACAATTTTTGAAGGGGAAAAACAAATTAGCAAACTAGGGCAATTTCTATTATCTGTGATTTTTTTGAGATACTGGTACCAGACTTACATTTTGAACTAGCAGTTAACTAAGAGCCACAAGGCCTATTGATTTTGTTTAATAAATCATTTTATATCATTATTGAAAATGCTATTAAAATCCTAAAGATCTTACAAAATATCAGTCTTCTGTTTAAGATCAGATATTCAATGTGTCAAAATAGTTCAAAATTCGTTTTCTGTTTTTCACCGTATTATACAATCTAAGTTTGGTATCCTCTACAAGGGATGATGTGCATAATTTCAAATGACTCCCATAATCTATGAGGTAAGATAATAAAGAAAGGTCCCAACAATGATTGTAACTGTACTGTATCCCTAAAATGTACCAATAAACTCAATTAAAGCTGGAAAAAAAAATGACAGGTCACCTAAAAAAAAAAAAAAAGAAAGGTGTAAGGTCAAAGAAACTAATGAGTCAATCACGTTCAGAAAAAATGAATATAATCGATTATATTAGGTGAATAAACTTGCTAATACAATAAAATTAATTAAGTATAACAGTTTTAAATCAACATACAGCAAGAAAAGAATCTTGATTTCATTCAAACAGATTAGGAACCCTATAAGCTTAAATTACATATCTACATAAAACCATGAAATGACTGCTTCTTAAACTGGAAAGCTTTTTCCAAGTCCAAAAGTTGTTATTTGATGATGTAAATGGCCAAGTAAAGGAAGCGCAAAACATTACTTGGCAGTTATTAATGTAATTTTAATAAGTTTTGTTCACAAAACAACTTGTGGAAGTTTACTGAGTTGTATATGGTAAAACCTAGATTTTTTAGCTCATCTTATTAGCTCAAACTCCAGAAAAATTAACTGAAAATCCCCAAGGGTATAAATTACAGATTTAAGTTCAGGAGACTATTACTCCAGAAACTGTTTCAGACATTGACCCAGTTTCTTTATAATCATCATAACTAAAGTTAGTTTTCAGACTTTTTCTTGTTCCAAAACACATTTCCAGTCTATTATTCTCACTGTACTGTCACTGCTTCAGGTCACCATCTTAATACTAATCAATAAAATAATCTCTCTTTGATGTCACTATATCAATGCTCTTCTCTAATTTATGTTTCACACTACTATTAATCTAACAAAATGGCAATATGAATACATCATTTGCCCATTCAAAATTCTTCAAAGTTTATCACCAACAGAAAAAAATCTGAACTCATTAGCATGATATGGGCCTCCCAAATCTAGCTTCTATGACTTTCTTGTGCCTAATATCATATATCTCTTGCATTGTCTTTTTGCTAGAACATACCATACTTTTTATTACCTTGTTTCAAAAAATTCAGCTCATATTGTTTGAAATGTCATTTTAACAATAACCACTAAAATCACTTTTCTTGATTCTTGAGACCATTTTCTATACCCTGTATCAGTCAGTTTCCTTGAGTATTAAGAGGATTCATAGCAGCTTTCTCCATTTATTTCCTTCTCATGTGTAAGATTTTTTCATATTTATTCAGACTTTTATATAAGATAAGATATTCTAGGATGCGAAATTATGCTCCATTAAATTCTAATAATAGCACCATCATCGTACCTTATTCCATTTCTTTGATCAAATGCTGGTATCATCGAGGCTGGGTGTTCTGACATTAAAGCCACTAGTAATTGTAACACATCATGAATATTTTCATCCTGCATAAGGATTATGAATATTTATTTAATAAAAATTGTATTCTAAAACTTTCAATGAACTGATTAAAATAGATCCATTATGTGCCTTACCTCATGCATTGTAAGTAGGTAATTTAATATACTCTGAAGTTCATCTTCCTTCACCCCTCGATCCTAGTTTTTGAAAAACATTTTATTATTTAATTTAAACAAAATTAAACTTTAAATACATCAAAATGATCATTTAAAAGAAAAATAAGACTTTAAAGCAGATATTTTTAAAATAAAATTCCCCTAAGCTTCATATTCATATTATTTCACTTAAATATTTAGAAAATTCTGTCACATTTCGAGTTCCTAAAATTTGACTCTATCAAAAGTTAGCTTATTTTGATCATAAATTGTATTCTTATTATTATTTGGTAATTATTCACTGTCTTCTTCAAAGAACACAAATACAAGAGTTCACAATACTGTTTTGCTTAGATATAAAATGTTCTCTAATCATCTCATGTTCAGAAATGGGTCTTTAAAAAAGTGATTGGATCATGAGAGTACTATACTCATTAGTGGATTAAATCATTGATGAGTTCATAGTTCAGTGTGTCAGGAGGTGGGGCCTGGATTGGGGGTACAGGCCACTGAGACATGACCTAGAAGGATATATTCTTACCCTAACTCCTCCTCTCTCCCTCTTTCAGCTTTTTGGCTAGCATGGACTGAGCAGGTTTCTACCACCATGCACTTTTGCCATGATATTTTTGCATTGGAGCCAGCTAACTATGGATTAAAATCTTGGAAAGCATAAACTTTCATGTCCTTTAAACTGCAGGTGACAGTTATTTTGTCCTATCAGCAGCAAAGTGACTAATACAGAAAACTATTACTACAGAAGTAAGGTCACTGCTGTGACTATACCTGATGATATAGATAAAAAGCATCTGAAACTCTTTTGCAGGATGAATTTGCAAAGTTTCAGAGATGCTGGATAGAAAAACCTTAGAAAGCTGTAAGAAGAGCTTGATGGGTAATTCTTTTAGATGCTCATAAGACCAGAATGCTGACAGAAATGTGGACAGTAAAGGTCAGGCTCAAGAGGTTTTAGATGGAAAAGGACTCTACTGGAAATTGGACTAAGGCCATTCATGATAAATTTTGACAAGAAAATTTGCCTACATTTTGCCCTTATCTTAAGACTTCAAATGAAGGTGAATTTAAAGGCAGCAGACTAATCTGACAGAGGAAATACCAAGGAATTCCAATGGTTAGGTGGTGGTACGCTATTGCTGACTGTGTTTAGTCATAAATTTATAATGAGAAATCACGAGCAAAAAGCAGAGCCCCCAAAATATCAAAATGTTCCAGTTTGATAAAAAAAAGTGACTGCAAAGTGGTATCAAGAAGAGCAAGGTTGCTGAACAGTTCAGCACCATTAAATAGAAGTCACATACAGTAGTACTTTGGTTTAGAAACACTTTTGTTTGCAAACAATTTGGTTCACAAACAGAATTGTTTGGTGAAATTTTGTTTTTCTTTGCAAACTCTGCATCTAGAGACAAAGAAGACTGCAGCCATCTTTCCCAAACACAATATGGCCAACTTTGTAGAACAAATTAAGTTCATGTACTTTGACCAGAACAACAAAAGAGATGGTTTGAGGGCATTTCACAAAACAGCCAGATTCAAACCATCAGAGGCTCTAGGGTACATAACAGTAAATTTTTTTGAAACATTTTTCTCTCACAAGAGAGGCCAAAGTGTCCTACTCATTTAGAACTTCCTAGAGAAATGTATTTCAGAATTTGGACATCTAGGCACTTAAGAGGGCATTGCACCCATGGTCCACAGGGGCCCAGCTACTGCTACCACTGACAGGACATGGTACTTATTTTATAAGTATAGAGAGTGCAAGAATTGTAACATCATGGTGGCTTCCTTCCAGATTCCAAAGGAAGGCCTGTGAGACCAAGCAATATGCCTCTGAGAAGACAATGATCAAAGCAAGACAAATAAAGCTGAAGGTAAAGTGTAGACTCTAAAAAATTAGAAAGACAGAAATGTGGAATTTCTGCTAACTAAAGCCAGGAGAGGCTGGAACCAGAGCAAGAGAATGGCTATCCACATGGGTTGAGCAGTAACTTGCATGGCTACAGGGGTGCTACTATATTCATGTGCTACTGCACCCGTCTTTCAGAACTCACATTTCAACACCACTTGCCCTGGGTACTAGGCATTGAGTTAAAGAATTTAATGTCTGCCCTGTTGGATTTCTGTCTTATGCTGGTCTGATACTTTTTCTATATCCCTAGTTTTTGAAATTGTATCATTTACTCCATACTACTGTATATGGGAAATATTTAACTTTCTTTCTGATTTTTAACAGGGGCTTATAGCTAAGAGCTTGGCTTGAGTCTCAGAGAAGACTCTAGACCTATTTGAGCAATACTAGAACTATTAAGAATGGTGACTCTTGGAAATGAACTATATGCATTTTGCATAATGAGTATACATAAGCCACTAAATGGTATGATTTAGATCTGCAATGTCATTCAATGATCTTACACATTCAGAGGTGGAGCTTTTTAAAGGTAAGTGGATTGTGGGAATGCTAAATACATTAGTGGGTTAATTCATGGATAAATTCATAGTTGAATGTACTGTCAAGACTTGGGGCCTAATTGGAGCAAAGGATCAGTGGGGCATGAACTTCAAGGGTATACTCCTGGTTCTTCCCTGCTCCCTCTCTCTACTTCCTTTATTGCCATGTGTTGAGCAGTTTTCCTCCACTTTGAACTCTCTGAAACCAGGAGCCAAATAAACTTTTCCCCATTTAAATTGCAGTTATCAAGTATTTATTCATCAATGGAAAAGTGATTAACATATTTATAACTTCTTATATTCTTAGAATTTCACTTTTCTTTTTTCTATACCTATTCAAGATTTCTGCATTCACGTAAGATTTCTACACACTGTGCAAGATTTCTTAAACTGGAACATAGAACATTTTCTAAAATAAAATATTTACACTGGCTTCTTACTCATGTTCCTTGTCATTTTCTGCCTTCTCCATTAATAAAGGATATCAAAGAACATTTAATTAAAAGTTCAATAATTTAGTACTACAGTTTATAAAATTTTGAAAGCAATTCATGAAAAGTAGTTACTATTAATTTAATAATAATAATGCAAAAATTATGACAACTATGCCAAAAGTTTCTTTTGACCTAATACATCACAATTCTGAAATATAAAAAATTATTTTACCTTTAGGATGAGTTGTTTGAGAAAAAGCAGCATAAATGCCCGAAGTGATATAATTTCTTTTTGTGATGGCCGGGGACCATCTAGGAGAAAACAGGGAAGAAATGGAGAAATCCATGACAAATAAGCTGAATATAATTACTTTGAGATATTAAGTTATTTAATAATTATATTTATTAATTACAATATTTTTGTTAATGTTATACAATTTCAGTAACATTAGTGTATCTAAAAGTTAACTTTAGGCTTTTGCCAATTTAAAATTATTCACTGATTCACGGACTGTCAGATTTGAGGGATGAGAATTGAAATAACTTCTGGGTAATTCTAAACTGTATAATCACCAAATGTTTAGATAAATACTTTTTCTTATTCTTATTAACTTAATGTTTCTCAATAATCTTCCACTCTCAAATAAACTTATTTTCTTTTACAGACTATGCAGATTCAGGAAAGCATAGAAAAAGCATCCTGCTCTACCTAATTACTTGTTTTATAGTTTTTTTTCTTCTTTCTACACAGTATAAAACATAATATTATGAGAATATAAAAATAGTTACTAAGCCACTAAATGAAAGTTAACACAAAAATTAAAGCACACATACTTCCATCAAAATGTCTACATTCTAAAATAATTACATGTAAAATACCTAATTATCAATAAAACGGAGATAAAATAACACATATGTAATATATTATTAATATATAACTATAGTTTTAAGCATAAAGCTAGACTTTTCCAAATCCTTTAACCATTAAGTCTTCCTGGAGTACACAGAAATATATAGCTGATTTGTCAATTTTTAAACCACAATCCCTTCAATATACACTTTTTCCCATTATGTTTATTGTTACATTTTGTGTATACAATATGATGACATTTATCATTTGGAATTTGTACCTTTACATGATATACCTTGGTTCTTATTTTTTTCCCCATTGCCCTGCCCTCACTTCAACCCCTTTACCTCTTCCTATTTACGAAGATTTTGTTTCTGTTTTTCCCTTTCCCCTACTCCTCTCACTTGCCCTTCCCCTTTGTACCTTTTCTTCATATTTCACATTATCTATTATACATTCTGATCCTTAGTTACACTTTTAATTTTTCACACCAGAGAAACTATTTGGTATTCACATGTGTGTCCTTATTTCACTTAAGAGTATGGCCTCAATGCATATACATTTAACTATAAAAGTCTAGTTTCTTTCTTAATGGCTGAATAGTACTCCATTATATATAGATCTATATATAGATCATTATATATAGATATAAAATGGAGTACTACTCAGCCATTAAGAATATATATGTGTGTTCTATATATGTGTGTGTCTGTGTGTGTGTTATATAATACATCTTCTTTATCCAGTCTCCAGTTGATGGGCAACTGGGCTGTTTCCCAGTTTTAGCTATTACAATATGTGCTGCTATAAACATGGGTAAGCATATATCACTGTGTTATGATTCTTTTAATTCTTTTGGGAAGATGTCCAGCAGGGGGATATCTGGGTCAAATGGAATATCTAGTTCTAGTTTTTTGAGGTATCTCCATACTGATTTCTGCAGTGGTGGCACCAGTCTACACTCTCTCCAACTGTGGAAAAGGGTTCTTTTTTTCTCCACAGCCCTGCTAGCATTTGTTATTGGTTGATTTCTTGATAACAGTTACTCTTCTCAGGTGAGTGGAATCTCAGTGCTGTTTTCATTTGCATCTCTTGAATGACCAGTGATGTTAAACATTTTTTCATATGTTTATTTACTGTTTCTACCTCGAGAAATGTCTGTTCATTTCAGATGCACATTTTTGGAGTACGTCTTTAAATTAGGGAGGTCTGCTATCTACAACATATAATGAACTTTCATATATAATTTTAACATCTGTTTATCTACCAAATAAATATTTACATACAGA
Organism: Fukomys damarensis; assembly: GCF_012274545.1. Classification (NCBI taxonomy): domain Eukaryota; kingdom Metazoa; phylum Chordata; class Mammalia; order Rodentia; family Bathyergidae; genus Fukomys; species Fukomys damarensis. Next base: position 38,733,049 of record NW_022900950.1, on the reverse strand, counting down.
TTGTTACATTTGCAAGCAAATTATCACCAAAATAATCTATTCCACTTATTATTGAAAAACAAGTTTCTTCCCATTTCCCACACTCTTCACAATTTTTGCCTCACTCCCATCAATACTAGGTAAAACCCAGTTTTCTTATCAATACTTATTATAACTTGTCTGGTGAAAAAAGCACACATATACAATATGCAGTATACAAGTATATAACTTAATGAATTATAATATGAACACCTGTAACAACTTCAAAGGTCAAGAAATCAAACACTAACAACAGACTGGTAGGAAAACCCATCAACCATTGGTACGTTACCAAAGAAACATTGGAGTAATGGGGTCCTTATTTTTAGCATTTACACCATTTATAATTTCTATTTTGCAAATACTCCCATCAGTACAGATTTTAAGTTCAAACCACCAATGTTTTACCAACCAGCTTTTATAATTCCTGATTTAACAGTACGAATCAGCCTGCCCAACATACTAAATAAAGCCCTCATTCTCTACCAGTCCTCAGTTGTGTACATTTACCTTCCTGATAACATCCTCCATTCTTCTCCCACTAAAGAGAGCCACTCTCTTAGTAATAGTCTACCTTATTTGTATTTTTGATACCATGTAATAAATCCGACAAGTTTTATATCTCTGTGACTCAAGTTTGTCTTTTTTTTTCTTTTTTATTCTTTCAAGTCTAGGTTTTAGACTAGACTTGAAGGCCCTTTCATTAGTGCTAGGATTAGGATAATAATGTTACTTTATGTCATAAAACACTTTGTAATGAATGAGTCAATACATATAAAGAATAAGAATAGTATAGTGTCTCAATGATTTTCATTGTAAGCATGCAGTAAATGTTACCTGCTACCTCTTGCCATATACTACAAAATGCAAACAGCATTTTGCACAGAAATATGTACTTTTGTATGTGCTGTGCATATGACCTGAATCCATTTTAGGTAAAATAAAATCTAAAAAGATTTATCCAAAATATATAAAACTAAATGAAAAAACAAATCACACTTTATGTCATTTATGCAAAGTACAGAAGCTAAAGAATAAGCTTTTTAGGACTATATTTATACATTTCAGATGGATGCCCGCTTTAGGATTTGGTCTTTACATTTGGGAAGTCTGATTACTCTTAATGATTTGTATGTTCTAGATATTAGTCCTTTGTCTGAGGGACCACCAGCTAGAATTTTTTCCTACTCTATGCGTTGTCTCTTCACTTTGTTGGTATTTTCTTTTGCAGTACAAAAGTTTTTTATTTTTTAAATTTTTTTTCTCATTGAGTTTATCGGTACATTTTAGGTATACAGTACAGTTACATTCATCATTGGGATCTTGTACCTTTACATGACAGGTCTTGCTTCTCTTTTTTATTCCCCTTACCCCTAGGATGAGATCTCAGTTCTTGATTCTTTGTATTATTTCCCATGTAGTCTGGGCTTTGTTCATGAAGTCTTTGCTTAGCCGTCTATCCTCAAGAGTTCTTCCTAATCTCTCTTCCAGAAGATTTAGTGTTTCTGCTTTAATATTTAGATCTCTGATCCATTTTGATTTAATTTAGTACACAGTGAGGGATATGGGTCTAGTTTTACTTTTCGGCATGTAAAAAGCCAGTTTTTCCAGCACCATTTGTTAAAGAGACTATCCTTCTTCCAGTGGACATGTCTGGTCCCTTGTCAAAGGTAACACAGTTGAGTGTGTTTGGAGTTGTTTCCATATCTTATGGTCTGTACTACAGATCCGCAGGTCTGCTTTATAGCCAGTACCACATTGTTTTTATCAAATTAACTTAAAGAAGTACAAATGGCAAATAAATATATGAAAAAATGCTCAACATCACCAGTCATTTGAGAGAAGTGAATTAAAACAAAACTAAGATACCATCTCACTCCAATAAAGAACGGCTAATATCAAGAAATCAACCAACAACAAGTGCTGGCCAGGATGTGAGAAAAAAAGGAAGGCTTCTCCACTGTTAGTGGGAGTGTAGACTAGTGCAATAACTGTGGAAATCAGTATGGTTATTCCTGAAAAAACTAGGATTAGAACCAGCTATTCCTCCTCTGAGTATCTTCCCCCCAAAATTAAAAGCATCATACCACAGCAATATATGCACACGCACAGTTATAGCAGCACAAGTTTGTAATAGCTAAATCTTGGAAACATCCCAACTGATGAATGGATTAAAAAAATATGATATTTTTATACAATGGAATATTACTGAGCCATAAAAGATAAATTTGAGTCATTTATAGTTAAATGGATGCAATTCACTATGTACTTCATTTGATTGAAGCTATACTTTTAAGTGAAATAAATCAGACACACATATGTAAATAATGCATTCTCTCTCTGGTATAAGACACTGAAAGTATGAATAGGAACCAGAATATATAATAGACAATGTGAAATAAGAAACAATGGCTCAAAAGGAAGGGAGAACTGGAGATGTGAGAGGGGAAAAGAATAAAGGAGAAAGGAAAAAAATGAGAAAATAAGGAAAAAATGGCAATGGGGCTCTTGTAAATGAGGGGAAGAGGGGTTGGAAGGAGGGGAAGGGAACAGCAAAAAAGGAGAGAAATCAAGATAATCATGTACAGGTGCATGATGAATGTGATCAATATGTATACCTAAACTGCACCAATAAAAATTGTTTAAAATGGAATATATTTATAAATAGTAGGAACATAAAAGGAAAAAGTAGCCAAATATAAAAAATGAATAATAAGGATAAAATTCATGATGGGCTTCTGTCTGTGGCAGGCAATAGAAAGATGTGACAATAGATGGTAATATACAATCTATAGGTAATGTTCTATTTCTTAAATTTGGTGATGCTAAGTGAAGCTTATTTATATATACAAATATGTGTGCATTTACACTACTTGTGTTTATATTTTTGAAATATCAGTAATTTGAAATACTTGAATATATATTCTCTTTTTGTATTAACAGAGAAAAGGAAGTGAAAAGAAATCTAAGACTGGTAACACTGGCTTCTTAAGGAGTATTAACTTCATCCATAGATCACTTTATTATTTTACTTGCTACCTCAAAAACGTTACTATATTTTTATCATATATAAATGTTTTAAAAGTGAACCATATAAAATAATTTCAGAGGTGAAAGTGTTTAGCCACAGTTAAACCTAAAAATCCTACTTTTCCAGATGAGTGCCTATATCTCAATAGTAGTTCATGAAAGCTATTACTGTACAAATTATCTTCAGTGTCCTTTAAGAAAGCATTTTATTTCAAGATGTTATTGGAAAAGGTTGTCACTATATATTTTCAATGCAGAACCTCATATTTGACCAAACAATAAAATTAATCTCAGAACAATTCAAATATTAAAGTAAAAGAATAAACTATCATAAATAAATGAAATGGTCTTCCACTTGTAAGTAATTCTTTAAAATATATGTATTGATCCTCTCTACTTCCCTCTCCTGGAGATGGCTGAGCCAGGGGGCCTCAGAAGCCAGGGTGCTTAGGAGGCAGCAGGGGACAACAAGACTCCAGGTTTTGACAGAGCCAAGGAGGCTATTGAGTCTTGTGTGACATTCAGGATCAGCAGGGCCAAGGAGATTAGAGCCAGGAGGGTGGTCCAATGCGGCTAAGTTGCAAAGACCATTGTGGCAATGTTAAAACTCACAGTGATGGCACATATGTTTTCTATACACAAATAACAGACAGACAGAAAGAGAAATAAGGGAAAAAATTCCTTTTACAATAGCATCCAAAAAAATGAAGTATCTAGGAATCAATCTAACAAAAGAAACAAAAGATCTCTACACTGAAAACTACAGCACTCTGAAAAAAGAAATCGAAGAGGATATAAAAAAATGGAAAGATATCCCCTGCTCCTGGGTAGGAAGAATCAACATAGTGAAAATGGCCATACTACCAAAACTGCTATATACATTCAATGCAATGCCAATTGAAATTCCAACACTATATTTCACAGAACTAGAAAAAAGAATCCAAAAATTCATTTGGAACCACAAGAGACCTAGAATAGCAAAAGCCATTATAGGCAACAGTCACATGGCACCAGGTGTAACAATTCCCAATTTGAAACTATACTACAAAGCCACTGTGATAAAATCAGCATGGTACTGGCAAAGAAATAGGCCTGAGGATCAATGGAACAGACTGGAAGACACAAAAACAAATGCAGATGTACTCAGCTACCTCATCTTCGACAAAGGAGCTCACCATCCTCAGTGGAGGAAAGATAGCCTCTTTAATAAATGGTGTTGGAAAAACTGGATATCAACCTGTCACAGATTAAAATTAGACCCTTATCTTTCGCCATGCACTAAATTAAAATCCAAATGGATTAAAGATCTAAATATTAAAACAGAAACATTAAACTTGCTGGAAAGTAAGTTAGGCAGAACTCTGGAAGACATTGGTATAGGAAAAGACTTTATGAACAAATCCTCAGTAGCACGGGAACTAGCAGAAAGAATCAACAACTGGGATCTCATCTTACTAAAAAGCTTCTGTACTTCAAAAGAAACCATTAGCAGAACTAAGAGACAATCTACAATGTGGGAAAAAATTTTTACCAGCTGTACCTCAGACAAAGGACTATTATCAAGGATATATAAAGAACTCAAAACAATCAGTCCCCCCAAATATAAAGACCCGATCCAAAAATGGGCATCCGAAATGAACAGACATTTCTCATACAAAGAAGTGAAAGCAGCAAGAAAATATATGAAAAAATGTTCCACATCACTGGTCATTCGAGAGATGCAGATGAAAACAACACTGAGATTCCACCTCACCCCACAAAGAATGGCTGCTATCAAGAAATCACACAATAACAAATGTTGGCGGGGTTGTGGGGAGAAAGGAACCCTCCTCCATTGTTGGTGGGAGTGCAGACTAGTGCAACCACTATGGAAATCAATATGGAGATACCTCAAAGAGCTTGGACTGGAGGTTCCATTTGACCCAGCCATCCCTCTGTTGGGTATCTTTCCAAGAGAACTAAAAGAATCATATCACAGAGAAGTATGTGCACCCATGTTTATAGCGGCACAGTTTGTAATAGCTAAATCTTGGAAACAACCTATTTGCCCATCCGTTGGAAACTGGATAAAGAAGTTGTGGTTTTTCTATAAAATGGAATATTACTCAGCCATAAAGAGCGAGAGAATAGATTCATTCATAGGAAAATGGATACATATTGAAGATATACTCCTAAGTGAAATAAATAAGTCCCACATGTGTAAATACCAAATAGTTTCCCTGGTGTGAATATTCTGCAACAATGCATAAGATTCTAATAAGATTACTGACATTTAGAAATGGGAGGAAAGGAGCTAAAGGTGTAGGGAAGGTGTGATACGTAGGGGAAGAACAAAAAGGGAAAAGAAAAAAATGTGAGAGAATGAAAAGATGAAAATAAAGTGTTTGTAGATGGGGAGGGGAGGAGGGGGTGAAGGGAGGGCAGAGGTAAGGGGAAAAAATGAGAATCAAGACTTGCCATGTAAAGGTACATGATCCCAACAATGAATGTAACTGTACTGTATCCCTAAAATGTACCAATAAACTCAATAAAATTAAAAAAAAAAACATTAGTTTCATAAAATATAAGAAAATATGTAAATAGATCAAAGATAAAGGGATCTAGACTTCTCCCTAATGGAAAAGAAAACTGTAAATATAAAGTCTAGGCTACGCTGAGATATGTGGTTTAACGATTTGAAGTATGAATGTAACTGTACTGTATCCCTAAAATGTACCAATAAACTCAATAAAATTAAATAAAAAAACATTAGTTTCATAAAATATAAGAAAATATGTAAATAGATCAAAGATAAAGGGATCTAGACTTCTCCCTAATGGAAAAGAAAACTGTAAATATAAAGTCTAGGCTACGCTGAGATATGTGGTTTAAGACGATTTGAAGTTATTGGTATGACTACAGATAGACAATATAGATAGACTGTTTGGATATACATACATGCATATGTTCATAGATATAACTACATTTCCTAGATCTGTCCATTAAGAGTACATAGGTACACTGACATCCAAGGAGCAAGTAGTTCACTGAAAATCTAGGATCTCTGTCGCTAAAATCTATATCCACCAAGTGAAGAAGCAAACACGAAACCTTTTAGAAAACGATTTTTAAAAACTACATTCACCAGGCAAAGAAGCACACACAAAACCTTTTGTACCTTGACTCCTAAAAACTATATTCACTAAGCAAAACAGAGTTTATCTGAGAAACAGATAATTCCAGGGATAAAACAGAAAAGTATACAGTAATAGGAATAAAGAGCATCTTGTGCCAGAAAGTATGGAAGTACTACAAAATTATAGACACCTGTCACAGAGACCTAAAAAACCACAAGAAGAGTCCCATTGGCCAAATATCTGACAAGCACCAAAATTAAGACAAAATCCAAGGGGATAGTGAACTGAAGATCTTAGGTCTAATCCAACATGTACCACCTGTTTCTGTCACTGAAGTCATACACATTCATTTACATAATGTCTGTGGCTACTTCTACAATAAAATGGAAGTGTTAAGTCCTGTAAAGAGACTTCATGGAAACATAAGCCTAAAATATTTTCTATATGATTGTGCAAAATAATAAATATTTTGGAGAGCAAAGAGATTTGCCAGCTATCACAAAAAGATCAATTCCAGTAAGAGTTATCTATAAATTAAAACAATGTTAGGAAAAACTTTACTAAAGAATAAAATATTTATAGAACTCCACCAAATATTAGTTACAGAGAAGAAAATGATAATTTTATACTGAAAAAAATATAGAAGACAACACCCTAGGCAAATGTTCAAAGGTAATATCACACATAACAGGACAGCTGAAAACCATATACCTCTTTGACATGATACAATGAGACAGAATGACTTTTGTACTACCACTTACAAAAGTAAAAAATCTGAAAGCCATGTATGATGGTACATGCTGTAATCCTAGCAGTCTGGAAAACTGAGGCAGGAGGATTAACAAGTTCTAGCCCAGCCTTAGGGAATTTAGAGAGACACTATTTAAACACAAATAGGGTTGGAGATGTAGTTTAGTGGCAAGACTCTGACTCCACTTGGCAGGGTACATAGGAGAGGAGGAAGAGGGTAAGAGGTAGAGGGGAAAGTAGGTGAAGAAGGTAAAAGAAGGTTAAGATGAAGACTATTGTTCATTTCTACTTCCCTTTATTCCAAAACAATTTAACACTGAAACAGCTCTAAACTTTTTTTTTTCATTGAGTTTATTGGTACATTTTAGGTATACAGTGCAGTTTTATTCATCATTGGGATATTATTACCTTTACATGACAGGTCTTGGTTCTCATTTTTTTCCCTTGTCCCTGCCCTGCCTTCACTCCCGCCTCCCTTCCCTATTTACAAATACTTTAATTCCATTTTTTCATTTTCTCATGTTTTTTCCCCCTTATTACCTATCCCCTACCCTTCCCACTTCCCCTACACCTTTAGCCTTTTTCTTCCTCTTTCACATTGTCAATTATATCATTATGATCTATGTACCATTATAGTTTCTGTCTTCTTCCTAAGGACTAAAATATTCAAGAGTAAAAATTTCATGGTCATGCACTATAGCAGTATACAGAATATACAACAATCATAGGAAAGTGTAAACACAGTGGTAGTTGCGTACTTACCTAATCCTTTAGGTGTAATCCCACTACTGTCTGCAGGATTAATAACCCAGTAGTAATATTTTAGTGTGTGCATTAGCTGTAATACTGTTCCTACTCTGCGTATGGTACTGTAGATTGTAGCTGTTCCAATAAATTCAGCAGACAGATAAGTATATAAAGAGAGTTGAACCTAATAAAAAATATTAGCCAATCATTGAAATAAATTTAAAATAGCAAGTGTCTGTAAGTATAAATTTCATATGAATTCAAATATAAATTAGTAAAAGCCAAGAAATAACCATTATTGTAAGTTTAAAAATAAGTTGTTGTAAATATTGTGTATATTTTATAAAGAAAATAATCAAAATCAATATTCAACTAAAACTCGTTTTAATAATCTTTACTAATAATCTAATCAAGATAGCCTATTCAATAAAGGTAATACATACTGATAAATAATTTAAAATTATTCAATAATTCAATTGAAATAGGAAAAATAGTTTTAAATCAGCTGCACTAAAGCTTTTAAGGAAAATATATTTTATTAGCTCTTATTTTTATCACTCTTTATAGGAACAGAATTAACATTAGTCACCTGCCCTGTCAAATTTCTCAAAAGTTTATATAATTTTAAATTTTCTTCAGCTACTATCATAGTATATATTTGGATTTTAGAATTTGACCATGACACAATGACAAATGAAATGCCTTTCGAAGAATGAACAAATTTCAGGTTTGGATTTGGTCCAGTAAGTAATAAGGTAAACTGTAACAAAAATCTTAATTTAAACACTAACTAGGTATACAAGAGAGTTAAAAATTATAAAAAATATACCAAAAGAATAATATCTCTCTTAATAATTTATATTAGAAAATCACAGAAATAAATTCAGGAATGTGAAATAATAAGACTTATTTTGTAGAAATATTCCATATTTTGTTCATTTTTATTTAAAAACGTTATTTACATGTCATAATATAAATTCTATGTTCAAAATGAAAGCAATTAGTCAAAATGATCATACATAATCAGTGCAGCAAATTCTCTTACTTGAAAAGGTAAACATCACATCTAATATTAGAATATACTCATATCTAACTTAATTTTTAGTTTATTTTGATATTTACATATTTAATATTTATTTCTGAAATTAATCCAGCTGCCTTTGATTGCCTATAAAATAAGGAAAAAAACTTCCTGTTTTCTACTACTTTAAATACATTAACTATAATTTATAACATTATACTAAAATAAAATGAATGAGAATAAAATTCAAACCTTTGCAGGTGTGTGTATCCAAATGGCTGGGTTGAATAAAATGTGATCACAAAGCTGTTTCAGCAAAGGAGCTCCATGAGACAAACCATCAAGATATTTTGCAAAGGATAAAAATTGCTCCAAGACAGCTCTAGTTATATGAACTCTTGATGACTAAAAAGAATAGAAATTATAACTAAAAATATCCATAATATCAAATTGTGTAATTGTTAACAGCATAAGTATAGATGATTTTTTCATGTTATCCCTAATAGTTTAAATACGAAATTTTATATTTAATTTGTTGATAAAATTTTCATTATACAAGGAAACCTAGTATTTTAGAATGTTTCTTTGAGTAGTTTATCTAAACTTCTTTGTGGACAATTACAAATAAATAACTCAGGAAAAATATATAAAGCTACTCAACTCAAGATAAAGAAATACAATGATGCCTATGATACCAGCTACTCAGAAGGCTGAGGCAGAAAGATCACAACTTCCATGCCATCCTGATCAACTAGTAAGATCTTGTCACTAAATAATATAATAATGGATGAGTATATAGTTTAGTGGTAGATTACTAACCCAACATGAGTAAGGCTCTGAGTTCAGTCACCACTACTACAAAAGAGGAAAGAAGAGAAGGAGAAAGGGACAGAGGGAGGGGAGGAGGGAGTAAGCTACAAATAAATTACAGTAAGTCTAATTACAAACCAGATCTTGGGCATAGAAATACAGTAAAATAATGCAAAAAAAAAAAAAAACCCAGGAAAGAGAAGTACTTTCACTCTAACTCCAGACCAAAGTGAAAAATAAATTAACTTTACACTCCACTGAATTTTTCTTTATAAGTGGAGTTCCACATTCACAAATACAACACACCTTGCTTTAGCATAAATCTTTCTGACCTATCCATAGTTTCTGAAAAAGTGAATCTTAACACTCCTTAATATATTGTCCTTATTTGGTTATCATTATCCTCGAATTATTCCTCAGTGTCTTTTGCTTAAATACTACTTCTTTGGTCCTCTTCTCTTTACTTGAATGATGCACTATGCTTCTACTACTTCATCTATTACTACTTGTAGCAGGGTATTCCCATGATGAATTATCATTTGCTGTCACCAAATATAACCTGTTTCCACTGGTATTTAAGTAATAAGAGTCTCTGAGTCAAACTAAACCATAAAGCTTTACTCTTTGATAAAGGTCTACATAGCTCCTGAGCACTTAATATGCTGCTAGGCCAAAATGAGATGTGCTATAAGGATGTGTAATGACTTTGATGACACAATATGAAAAAAACGTTAAACTCTTTTTTTTGGCTATGGTATATGTTGAAATACTATTTTGCATGTGCTAGGTTAAATGAATATTATGATTAAAATTAATTTCACTTCTAATTTTTTACTACAACATTTTAAATTGTGTATGATGCTTGCAACATACTGTATTTTAATAGAACAATGCCACCCTAGATTATAATTTCAGATAAAGATGTTGCAAGATATAAAAGACAACAATTTAAACTCAAATTTCAAAAATATTTAAACAAATCTTTTCTCCCACATTTTGTGATCCTTTTTATAGTATCATGTTCTCCCCCATCATAGGGTAATGAATTATTTATCATTTGACCCTGATGTGTATATCACATTGTAACCTTCTCCTCATTTTCCACAGAATGAAGTCTAAATATCAGTATAGAATAATCAAGGTCTACAAAGACTAAGACTGCCTTACCAATTTTAACTCCTATATGCATTATTTACAATCATCTTGCTCAGAAAAAGGGCAATTCAGTAAATCTGACCTAAACATGCATTTCTGTACTGCTATGTAAGGGCTTACAAACTCAAATGATCCTAAATAGTTAACAATGTATGGATCAGGGAAGAGACAAGAAAAAGTGCTGAGTACTGCTCTGGGTAAGTAAAGAAACTAAAACTCAAAAATAAACAACTTTTTTTATTGAACCAAACAAAATTATTTCTTTGGATCAATTTTACCCACACTAACAGTTACCATCTCTTGCTTTTGCCTGATGCCCACTCAGTATTTAATAAATAGCTTTGTGTTGATTTCCTTTATGTTAATAGCAAGGTAGAGCTCAAGAATTTCACTTTGGTCACTTAGAATATATACTATACATAATGAGTACTTAGTATTTCATAGGCATTCATCTTGACACTGAGGAAAGAACAGGTAACAAAGCTAAAAACAACACAGAACAAAAACATGGCCTTCAGAACTTACGTGCCAAGGGAAGATAAAGCAGAGATAAAATAAAAAAGTAAAATATGCAACATGCTATATCCTAATAAATGCATGGAAAAAATCATGGAGCAGACATGAAATATGCGGAGGGTGTTTAAGAGGCTCCACTGAGAACCTGGCACTTTATTTGTTCATTATGATAAGACTATGACTTTATATCAACAATTTTGTGTCTGATTAAAACATATTAATGGTTTTCATATATGAGTGAACATGTGATACATGTCAACCCAAATATAGAATGGTGATTACCAGAGGTTGGGAAGAGTGGGGCAAAGAGTAAATAAAGAAGTCTGAATTTGATCATAGCACACTGAATGTGTGTGTTTATACATTATACTGAACTCAAGAGGTGTAATTTAAACATCATATTTAACTCATTAGTATATACAATTAATACATGTTGATTGAATGTAAAATATTAAAAGACAAACGATATATGTAGCTTTATAAATTTCTCAATGTATTTATTTTTGAAATAAAGGTACTTATTTTCTTAAGTCAAAACAAAAACCCAACTGTTTAAACTACAGCAAGGAAAAGAAAAAATCAGTGATGCTTAGATAAGTAGCCTACAAAATTCAAATAAAAACTTAAAGTATAATTTAATGTGAATAATTAAGAAGAGATGGAAGAAGTGATCCTAACAAATGTTTAAGTTATTGAAGGGCAAGGTATAAAATTACATTTGAGTATAAATGTAAAGAATATACATTCATAGTTTAAGAAACTTCAATGAAAAATATAAAACATTACATTATAAAATATATTGTTCATAGAAAAAATTAAAACAAAACCAATGATTATTTAAAATTTCATCTAAAGCTGGGCATGGTGGCTGAGGCAGGAGGATCACTGTGAGTTCGAGGCCAGCCTGGGCTACATAGTGAGTTCCAGGTCAGTCTGAACTACCTAGTGAAACCCTGTCTCAAAAAAAATAAAATAAAATAAAATAAAATTTCACCTAATTTCTTCACTAGTTATAATTTTAAATAGCTTATTTTATAATACTTAGTTCTAAGAACATGATCTGATACATCTACTTTTATGCATTTAAAAATCTGAAAGAAAATGCAGTTGGATCTTGTTTCTAAAAATTCTGAGATAAGGCCTTCTCTTAAAATGATTATTTATCATATCCTTCTTTTAACCCTGAGTATCCATGATTGAAACCAAAGACTTTGAAATGAGGTATGTTTCTAGCCAATTTTTATTCTGAGACAGGGCTGTGCTAATTTGCTGAGTTGCCCCAAACTTGTGATTCTCTTGCCTTAGTCTCCTAGAATGCTTGGATGACAGAAAAACACCACCAAACCCATCTTTTTATGTGCTTTCTTTTGCCCATTTTTTTATTCAATGGAAAAATAAAACAAAATTTTATAACGAGAAATCTGTATCATTATCTTCAAAGCAGTTACTCAAAGCATAAGACATAGACCAAAAAGGTTCTTACACAGAAGAAACAGATAATACAAAACTTTCTTTTCAATGAACTAAGATAAAATAGTGGTATAAATGAAACAAATTAGCATATATATTAAAATATTTTTGAAACAACAGGATATGTAATTTGAGGGACTTTATGAACTCCTCTCAACTTTCTATTTATCTCTATTTTACTCTTGATATATTTTTTTCTTATTTAAGAGGAAATGTAATATTTAAGCTTGTGTACCTGATTTATTTCACTTAACATTATGTTTTCAAGTTGCATCCATTTACCTATGAATGCCTCAAGCACTAAACTGTAATATAAAAATCAGGCTGATGATTAGGATCGCATTCACGTGAGGAAGTAATTCATATTTACAAGTAAGTTTTGAACTTGCTCTATGTCACAAATGGTATGCTAAAAGCACCACAGGAAGGCCTTCCACATATTGAAAAAAAAGCGCTTTGTTGTTGTTTTTGTTGTTTGTTTGGTTGGTTTTTCTCTTTTGCAGTACCAGGGATCAAACTCAGGACCTTCCACTTGCAAGGTAGGTGCAGTACCACTGAGCTAAAACCCCAGTCCTAAGGTGCTGTTTTTGCTTAGCAATTAATCATACTCAACAGTAGATTTTTAGTTCTAAAATTGATCTTTAAGAAATATATTTCTAAAATTACATTTTATTGGCCTATTCAAAACCCTATTATACATAAAACATATGTTCTCTGCAATAATATGTTACTTTCATCTGCAAATGTCCTTATTCCTTCTTGTATTAGTACTAGTTATTCACAAATCTCCTTTCCTGATATAAAATGGACAGTCTTATCCAATTTTTATTTTCCTTGTCCCTTTCCAAATTCCTCAGTAAATGTTTAATTGAATTCAAAAACAAAGTAAGATTGTGATAGACATTTAAAAAAAAAACAGATTAAGGGGCCGGCAATTTAGCTCAGCGGTTCGGTGGCCTGCCTTGCAAGCACAAGGACCCGAATTCAAACTCTGGGACCAAAAAAAAAAAAAAAAAAAAAAAAAAAAAGATTAGGCAGGAATGAAAGAAGATATCTATTTGCTTTTAAATGTGTTTATTTTCATTGACTGTCTTAAATATTCTTCTATTTTGGTATTTGCTTTTTTTGTCAAGTGAAACTATTTTTAAAGAAATTAATACAGAGATTAATCTTTAGTTACAAATCTTTAAACTGCAGACAGTAGCATAATGTGAACCTTCTAGAAAATGCCAAATCATAGAATTTGAGACACAATGACAACAAGTAATAGAAGATGTAATTTTGAGAAATACTATATAAGACAAGACTAAACATATTTGGAAATGGAATATGAAAAGAGGAAAATGTTCCAACTCCAAAAGTAAGCCAAATAGGAGCCCTGGATGTTACAAGGAGAAACTTCCATTCAATTAAGGTAAGTAAATCTCAACATTTAGATTAGTTCATGATATATGTAATGGGTTACCAAAAATGGTTATTTTATGGAAAATTTTTTTTCTACATATAAAACATGCATGTTACATATTAAATAATTTATAGAAAATTATTTTAATTGGGAGAGGTATATCAGGAAACATAATCCTCAATATCCATTTTAGACCACTCAGTACTTTCAGAATGAGCTCCAATGGCCTAATTCAATCATATTAATCATTTGTTGACATTTGGTGGAGAGTAAATAATTCACTCAGAAATCCCACATCAGAATTTAGCATTTTCATTAAAATGTATGTTGGTTCAAAAGTAGGTAGGACCTACTTACTGACCAATCAAATTAGAGAGAAGAATCTTGTTCAATAATTAGGAAAATGGAATACTTTCCCTCTACATCCTATATTCAATAATGAAAACACTAATGTTGATGTTTATAATGCACAAAGTAAGTGAACACATTTCTTCAAAGAAGATACATCAATAAACAGAAAATAATATAAATAGCCAATAAACACATGAGAAAATGTTCAATAAATATAATTAGTATTTGAATGCATGAAAAATGCAAATTTTAAAATTATAGGTTATTTCACACCCACTCAAAGAAGTATAACAAAAAAGATAAACCAAGGGCTGGCAAAGACATGGAAAACTTGGAACCCTGAAATACTTCAGGCAGGAATATAAAATAATGAAGTCACTTTAGAGAACACAGATTCAACTTCAAAAGGACACAGGAAGGAAGCTGACTTGTAAAGTATCATCCACTCAAGAAAAATGAATACATAATGTTCATAGAAAAGTCTTTTCCATGAATATTACAGCACCATTATTCATCATAGATAAGAGATAGAAATAATGAGTTTCTGACCAACTGATAAATGGAAAAATAAAAATATATACATATATGGAACATAATATCACTCAAGCATAAAAAGAATATGTGCTATAAAACAGATGAACCTTGACAACATTATGCTAAGCAAAATAAACCAGACACAAAAAGACAAATAGCTGGGTATGATGATGATGTAAGCCTATAATCTCAGCACCCAAGCGGCTGACTGTTACAAGTTCCAAGGCCAACCTGTGCTACATAGTGAGTTCAAGGCCAGCCTGAACTATATAGTGAGACAAATATTGTATGATTCTACACATATAAAATAAGTAAAACTCACAGGGAAAATATTGTATTAGTTTACTAGGGGTTGGCATGTTGTCTTGATAGAAAACTGATAAATCACATGGCACTTTCACAGTAAAGAAAAATGTTCTGACAAATACAGAAGTATGCTCAATTAGTGAAAACTAAAAAAAATGTGCAAATTAAAACAACATATTTTCTACCCATTCAAAATGGCAATATATTTATGAAAACATCAATTTCTTAAAAAGACAACTGTGTTTTACCTTATTTGAAGGCTTTAGACAGTATTTCTAATGTTAAACTAGGTCTTAAGTACAAAAGAGTTAATTTTATAATTAGCAGGCAATTCCTCAGTAAACAGATGAAAAGAATATTTTACAAAGATCCATACAGTGGTCCTGCCATGCACAGTGATCTGACAAAGTCATTTAAAATATTCAATTCATATAAAATACAACATATTTTATATATTTGAAATAATTCTTAATGTACTAGATATAGGAAAATAGTATTCCATCATTTTAAGAAAGTAAATTAAAGGCCTAATGGAATTCTAAGCAATGTTGATGAGAAAAAAATGTTTCAAGAAAGAAATACCACCAATTCTCAATCAACTTAATCTACCACTCTTCAATCACCAATCTTTAAAGGAAGAGCAGCACTAGTTTCAAAGAAAAAGGTTACAAATACTTCAAATGTAATATAACTGAAGGTGAAGTAAAAAATGTCTCAAAAAGTCATCTCAAATTTTCTCTCCCAAGGTAAAAATAATTTTATTTCTCTTCCTTCAAAAAATCTTGCCTCTTTTCTTTCTCAAACAATTTCATTTTCTGAGAGTTAAAAATATTAGACATTATTGGTAAGAACAAGAGTTTTTTGAAAGGGAAATAATATTTCTCTTCTTAAAAATCACACATAAAATCTCACTCTAATTGTTAAAGCCAACATAAAACACAACCAATATCATGTGAAATCATAACCAGAAATTCAACATTTATTACTATAAGAGTGCAACTGTGCTAAGCTAAGGAGGGCATTTAAAATAAGAACATAAGTAACACAAAAAGAAAAAACTGAACCCATTTAATTTGTACTATTTATAATATACCTTGATATGAGAAAACTTCTTAAATTCCCAAATATATCAACTTCAAAGAGAGCACAAAATATTGGTTTTGTTACTATAAAGTTTTGATATTATAAGTGAAAAATTAAAACAAAAAATATAAATTCATTTGAAAGACAATGGTAAGATTTCTAAGGAATTTAAAGGCAGCAAAGCAACAACTAGGAAAAAGGAAGAGAAATGATGCCTTGTAACTTGAACAGATGTATAGATGAAAACATTTTACTTAGTTTCCAGTTTAATTCAAAATTTCTTCACTTGACATTTCTAACACTCAGTTTAATTCCATGTCTATATTTATGTCCAAGTCACAACACAAAAAATTATAGAATGAGCAAGCAATATGATCACAGTGAATAGAAAGGGAAACTACAAATAACAGTGATTACCAGTTGTCCAACTATAACAGCTGCACAATAAAATGATCGATACATATTACTTACCTTTTCAAGTAAGTAGCCAATGACTAAAAATCCTTTTCCACCCAGCATCTGTTCTTGCATGGCTACTGAACTTTTAAGTAGTTCAACCAGGAATGCCAAAAGAGTAGCACTGCATGTAAAGTACAGATAATTTCATTTTGTAATCATTAAATGTTTATTATAAAGTGTTCCATTTCAGTAATTTATTGTGCCAAAAGATAAACAAACATAATCAAGTCTAATTTCTATTCTGCTGACAAATGCTCCTATATCTTACACTGTACAAGAACATATCTTCTCACAAGTATAAAATCTAGTTTTACCCTTTTTAAATTAAATATAATCAAAAGATAATCATGTATTTTTCTATTCCACAGGTAAATGTCAAAATTTATTTATACATATATATTTCCTCTTTCAAGCAAATGTTAAAAAAAGACAATTCCATAAAAAGGCTTATTTCAGTATTTGTTAGAATAACATGCTATCATAATTTTAAGTGTGTATGCAATATTGTTTTGGAATACACATTTTTAAAGAAATGTATACACCTAATGTTTGAAAAACACTGTTGTAAAAAATATTCAGGAAAATGTATAACATATTTATGTCCACATATGCTTTCAGAAAAGTTCATAAGAACAAAAAAATGACATATGTAATACAGAAATGAAAATTAGCAAATAATTACAGAGGATATAAATGAACATACAATAGCAAACAAAGATGTGGAACAAAGATTAAGTATTTAGTATGTCTTTTGAATGAGTGAATGAAGAAACAAAAGAAATGACTACACCAAATTAAGCTTTGATAATGCATTTCTTCAGTTACATATGATAATTTGAAACAGCAGCACTAATACATGAATATAGTTTTCCTAAAAATTAAAATGCATATTTCTTCATTGTATATGAATAAATTGCTACAAGACAGACTTTATGAGGAATTAAAGTCTACCTAGATTATTTTTATAATTTCTCCTCAATTATCTATATTCACAAGGGTAAAATCACAAATACTGAATGTTTTAAACTCAAGAGAGCTCATCCTTACAAGTAATTTTAAAAATTTATAATGAGAAAATCTTGAAAATTATAAAAGCCCAAAACAAATCTGAAATTATTTATGCCTCTAAATTATTCTAATCCTTCTATTTTCAACAGGATTGACAGACAACATACTTCTCTGATAATGCTATTTTTCTTCAAATCAGAAATGTTTCCATAATAAGAATTCATAGCAAAATTATCATTATCATTATTATAAAAATGATGTTGTCTTGGACTATCTTATGTTAGAAAAAATATACTATCCAGAAATAAAACACTTTACTACAGGAAATTAAAATTCAATTGTAATAATTAGTCCTATAACCTTAACCGCAAAAAAACATAAATTAATATTATAAATCAATGATATCCTTTTACTTAGTCCTTAAGTGAAAGATAAGCACTTCTAAGAAAAACATAACTACCAAAGAATTCATTGGAATTTTTTAAATGTTTCTGTAAAGAAGCACAGGTATTAAGCAATCTGGTCTATTTTAAATGAACTGCATCATAGTAAAGTCCACTTCACACATAATCACTTAAAATGATAATACATTTAGCATTTCTTCTTAAATACTGGGAAAGAACAAAGAAAACTACAGTATAGAAATTCACAATTTCCTAATCTTTTCATGGAATTTTTAACCTACATGTAAGTTAGTGATTCAGAGGCAAAGTGAATGCTAAACATTAGCACTGCCAAAAAGAAAGACCAAAGATGCCTCACAATGGTCCCTATGGTCTATGAGAAAATACAAAATAGTATTTCTTAGAATGAGTCACCCTCCTATGCAATACCATACAAAATTATAAGGATGCCATGGATTTTCTTTTAATTCTTTTATGTTAGAAGCACTAGTCATTCTCAAACATCTAATGAATTAAATTAGACATCTAAATGATAGTTCCATTACAAAAACAGAAATATTACTTTTATTGTAATTCTCAAATCTTAAGACATAACTGTACTATCCAAAAAATGTTAATTTCACTTCAAGATTTACCACGAAAACAAATGAAAAGTCAAATGCAGTCACTAACCAACGTATTAATTTATACCTGAAATCCAATGCAACAGAATACCATATCTTTTCAAAAAAAATCTTTAAAATAAAGTGTATTTGACATGGCGGGCGGAATAGTAAATAGATGGCCATCTTCGAAGAGGTACATTTTCAAACATAATTTAACAAACTTACCAGTAACTAAAATGCATCGGATTGCTGCAGGGCTCACAATAAACTTGCAAAATTCTGTGTATTGCCATACAAAATTTCTCTCCATTCTTGCCTATTTCCAACTCCCCTAGATACAAAGGCAAATATAAAGCATACTTCAGCCCATTCCTATATCTCCTACAAACCACTTCCTGTCTAGAACACATCAGTTCATCTGTAGAGGATCTAAATAGATAGGATAATCCAGAAAGCAAGTAGTTGTATCAGCCAGATCTAATATATACAACATAGAACATTCTCTTGAAAAGTATAGCAATGCCTAGGAACAGATTGTGAGAGGAGTATTTTATTTCATAGACAAAAAGTGTACTAATCATGATATCATAATATAAAATTGCTAAACTTTTCAATAGACAATACTGTAACATATGTTCTCTAAGAAGCAATTCTACTTCAGGAATGGTTAATAGTTTTGAGTCCTTTCTTCTTTTAAGAAAAATGATACTAATAATCTACTATAGGTTTCTTTCTTAAAAATACTATCTTCCAATTTTAATAAGCTATATATAAGGAAAAAATATTTAAGTATCATAAAAAAATGAAGGCTAGACCGTAGGAACAACATGAAAGAAATAGTACAATACTTGAAATAACTTAGTATATTTCTTATGCCTCCAGAGCTTTCTAATTCATATTATTAACAAATGTCTCAGCTGCCTTGGCCCAAAATTAGTTGAGAATACTTAGTAACTATGGATAAATATAACTAATTTTTAATGCAAACATATACTGTGTAGTTGATGTTTTGACTGATTTTACTTATAACTTCATTTCAATTTCCATTTAACTTAAAAAAAACTAATGTAGAAAATTCAAATTTTGTGATCCAAAGGTTTATTATCTTTAAGGTACTTCTATTATCTATAGATATATCATGAAGATACACCTAGTTTATAAGTGCAATGATTGAGAATGAGTATGTAAACTAAATTCACTTCAAAGGCAACTCGTAGAAAGCAGAAACTAGCCATTTGATATGCTTTGTACTGAAACAAGAAAAATATCATAGCTAGATTGGCTTTTAAAATAAATATCTTTTTATCAAGAAGAATATAACTTATGCAAAAATTAAAGATTTCTCCTAAGATCCAACACCTTTCCATTTTAAAAGGATATGTTTAATCATTTGAGAACTCCTACAGGCAAAATAAATGTCAGAATAAATTCAGATGTAGAATAAGTCCCAAATAAGATGTAAAGTAAAAAAGAAAACTCTTATGACATTTTTCAGTTTCATTTCTTAAGCAGCCTAATGTAGGAATTAAATACACTGAAGAATTTCAAAAGATGACTAAAAGTATATAAAACATCAAATACCATTGATTCTATGCTATTTGTCACTACAAAATCTTTCTAGATGAATGCTATCTCAGCAGGAATAAAACTGTAAAAGAAATCTACTCAAGTTCACACCTAAGACAATTATTTCCTAGTAATACAATCACAAAATAATCTCAATAAATTAAAAGAGTTACTTTTCTTCACAGTTGGAAACCAAATGCTTCCAAATGCAAATACGTTTAGCAATCATTTTTAGACAAGACTTTCCTGAAGATAGAATCTCAATGAAGACTATGCAATAACACACACACACACACACACACACACACACACACACACACACACACACAGTTACATTCGCCAGGGCAGACAAGAGTTTCATACCAAAATCAAAAAAGGAAAATAAGTCAAATGAGCAAACAAGTAAGAAGTAACACAGTAAAATGTAAGGACAGCGACCAAGGATTTTGCTCAGTGGTGCTGCCAGCCTTGCAAGCACAAGATCCCAAGTTTGATCCCTGCTACAAAAACAAAACAACAACAAAATGTAAGGACAGATACAAGACTACAAGACTTAGTGTTGCAGGTGAAATCAATAAGCCTGTTGTTGGCCATGAAATTTCCCCACAATAACTTCCATCTTACTGATGAGGAAGCAGGCTCACTTATCAACTTATAAACTGAATTTTTATCATGTCATGGATACTTAGTAACTTTCCAGTGAGCTCTATTGACAGGCTATTATACATTTGTATCTTCCTTTCTTTTGTAATAGATTTTAATGTCATATTTCACCATTTCTAAAAAATATGGTGAAACACCCTCAATATCTAAAAAATTATGACTTATGTGCTCCAATCTATTGTGAAGGAAATGAAAAATTTTAAAGTGCACATATAAAATCACTTCTAAGCTTCATATGATGTTACATATTAGTATATGATACTTAAGAGAATTTATATTTAAGGAACAAAACAGCCTTAGACAAAAGAAAACAAATCCTCTCAATGCCTAATAATTCTGCAGTTTAACCTCAATGCACATATCTCTCATAATGGACTAAATGTTCTAGCCCAGTGATGAAGATTCTTTTATAACTTTCAATAACAACAGCCGGCTGTGGCATGCATGCCACCATTCTCTAATCCCTTTATGAAAACTTCTTGGCCATGTTACAAATGGCAGCCATCACTATTACAATGGACACATGCCATGGACACATAAATACTTTAGAGATTTAATTATCTATTTCCCAACATCTGAAAAAGAACCTATAAAGTTCAAAATTAGAAAGTATACAGTAGAAACAGGTTGTATTTACACATAGGTGATGATCTAAGTCTTTTATGCATACTGTTACGTACTTCAGGATCAAAACATACCAGCAGCAAGGCCAAATGTCCAGTCTTTTAACCTTATGCTGGCTCTTTTAGCCAAGCCTTGGTCCATTTAATAGAAGCAAGATTAACAACATATCCTAAAGTGCTGCAGCTAGTAAATGCAAGAAATTAAACAGGAAAACATCAGACTACATAACTTAAATATTTGATACTTAGGTTTTACATATGCAAGTATTTTTTCACTGTTTCTACAATGAATTTTACTTTAAATGATTATATTGTCTACTTTGCCTTTTTTTTTTTTTTGGTATGCAGAATCAAACTCAGGACCTTGTTCTTGGGAGGCAGGCGGCAGAACCACTGAACTACTGTTATCATGATGCATATCTAAAATGTACCAGTAAATGTTTTGCTTTTATTTATTTATTTATCTATCTATTTGTCTATTTATTTATTTATTGGTACTGGGTATTGAATTCGGGTCCTTGCGCTTGCAAGGCAGGCCACCGAACCACTGAGCTAAATCCCCGGCCCCTTTTTTTTTTTTTAATGTTTTGCTTTTTAAAAAAATAAAAATAAATTTAAAAAGATCATGTAGTAAAATGTATTATATTTAAATATTTGGTGTGCAGTTCTAAAAATGTTAACAGATACATAGAATTAATAACTATCACAATAAAATAAAAACCACTGTATCAAAGAACCCTCACTTGTGCCTTACAGCTTTACAGTCACACCCTTTGAACATTTATAGCTTCCAGTAATTACTATCTCTTTTCATCAGTATAGTTTTATATTTTCAAGAAAGACATACAGATGGAATCAGCATGTAACCTTCTGAGATTCCTTTTTTGGCATCAATGTACTGCCTTTGAGGTTCAATAAAGTATTTATACGTAGATAGGTATAGAATTAATTCATTGTAATTGATGAGTGGTATGCCACTGTATGAATAGATATGCCAGTTTGGATATCCATTCATCTTCAAAGACATCTCTTTATGAGCTATCTTGATACTCATATTCTCCTTGGTGAAGGATCTAAGTTTTTTGCTTACATTTTAAAAACTGGACTGTTTCTGACTATTGAAGGTTGAGTCTTTTACATACTCTTGATATAAAATCTTTGTCAAATAAAAATTTGGCATTCTCTTTCCCCAGTGTGTAGAATATCTTTTCATTGCATCTTTTGTGGAGCAAAGTTTTTAATTTTGATGAAGTAATAACAAATTTATCATTTTTTTATTTTACGAATCATACTTTTGTTACAATGTCTAGGAAAGCTTTGTTTAACATAGATTACAAATGTTTCCTCCTGTTTCTTTTAAAAGTTTTAGTTTTATGTTATACTTAAACTTAATATTCTGAGCTAAATTTTAGTACATGATTCAGGTCAAGGCTCATGTTTTGACGGATAGCTATACTTCCTCTGTTGAATTACTTTCGTATCCTTTACTTTACCAAAAATCAATTATTCATAAATGCGTGAGACTTCTGGATTGTTTTGTTTCAATGATGTATTTACCTACTACTCTGTTGATATCACACATTGCATTATTTTATGTTGAAACTGTTTTAAAGCCAGGTAAGTATAATTCTCCCAACTTTATATTTTTTTCAAATCATTTTAGCTATCCTAGTTACACTGTCCTCCCATATAAACTTTGGATTTATCTTGTCCTTATCAATGCATATCCAGACTTTGACTAATGTTGTGGTAAATCTATGTATCAATTTCACGTCACCATTACTGTTGAATCTTCCTAACCAGGAAAATGGCATGCCTCCATTTGTGTAGATATTTGCTTCATTTCTTCAGAAATTTGTGGCTTTGGGGACAAAGACCCTGTATATGATTTGTGGAATTTATATCCACACACTTAAGTACTTTGAAACTACCACTGAAGGCATTTTAAAAATTGCTGTCTTACTACACTTGTTAAAAGAAGTATGTTTTTGTCTTAGTACCTTGTATCTTGTGAACTTGCTAAAGTGAATGTTAGAACTTTATGTGCATATTTGGATGTAGAAAATCATTTTGCCTATGAACGTTGACAGCTGTATTCTTTCTTTCCAATCTCTTTAACTTGTTTTGTCTTTTCTTACTTTACCAGACTGACCAAAACCCATTATGTGAATTAGATACATGGTAGTATAACACAGGGAGGGGTTAAAAATTATATAATTATTTTCTCACATTTTTTTCCTTTCTATGAGCTCTGTGATATGTTACAGTTCTGAGACTCTTTGTCCCACTCTACTGTGTACTTCTGTAACTGCCCACATCTGGGACTACAAATAGGAAGACACAGTAAAACTCAAGAATTTGTCTCACCCTGTTAGGACACTAGCTCCACTAATCAAACTGAAATCCTGTCTTTTTGGCTCCACTGCTTCCTCTGTTTCTAGTATGAGAACACTGCATGGGCACTAGGACATAAGAGGACAAAGTGAAAAAAGAAAAATTAACAAGAAATTTTGCTCTAGGACTAGAGGTTTGCTTTTTTCTTGGTGCACTTGATTTCTCATTATATCCTGTGCTCAATTTGTTTTCCAGTGCATTTAGTTTACCCTGGGGGATACAGGAGAAGCATGAAATACAATGAACACACCACCACCTTAAAGGTACTACAAATTCTGTTGTTCTTCTCCAATAAGCCTGCCACGATTTACATCTCAGAATTCTCAAATAGCTGC
The DNA here is from genome assembly GCF_012274545.1 of Fukomys damarensis. Taxonomy (NCBI): domain Eukaryota; kingdom Metazoa; phylum Chordata; class Mammalia; order Rodentia; family Bathyergidae; genus Fukomys; species Fukomys damarensis. The sequence goes on along the minus strand of NW_022900950.1, from coordinate 38,708,680 downwards.
TTGATGATTCTGTCCATGTATGGTTTTATTTTGGTACTGACAGGAAGAAGTAGGGTAGCGTATTCTTTCTCCATCTTACTCATAACTGGAACTGGAATTTTAAATTCTTACAAATTTAAATGAAGCTACAAACTAAGATAACCCAATATTTACCCACACCTCCCACAAAAAAATCTTTCTGAGTGCTTAACATTTGAGCTCAGCATGCTAATGGGATAAGTTATTCCATACGGCCTGATACTGGCAGAAGGCAGAGGGTACACATCACCATTTAGAGGGAGGTTTAATACTATATGCCACAACATCCCCAAAAGTCTTTAAATATTCTTACAACAAAGACATAACCCACTAATTGTACTAAGAAACCACATTTGCCAAAAACGATACATATTAACAATTCCAGTATCACATTCCTTCTTCTTGAAGTATACAGAGAACTACATTTATCAGCTTCCTTAGTTATTCATGTGAGTAAATCAACAAAGCAAGATTAGAAGATTTGTAAGCTACAACCATAAAAAGTCCACACATAATTCTCTAGTCTCTCTTTTCCCTTCCTACAATGAATACTGGATACTCTCAAATATCAGGATGACTTCCCAAACCATAGATCCCTGAATGAACTACATTTGTTCATGTGAACAGTACATACATAAATCTTAATTGTGTAAGGCCAATAAATTTCAGAGTTATTACACATACATATATAATATAGGATATTACATATCCTTCCTATTAAAATTAAGAGTTTTTAAAAGTGTACACTACTATGCATTTTAGAGCTTTTTCTATCCTTAAATAATATCTAATTCTTACTCATTTTTCATATTACATATTCCAGGAAACTTGACCCAGAATACACTAAGAACATCAAATTCTTGTAAGCTCTAATACAGAACAACACCTGCATATTCCTAACTAGAAACTATCCATATTACCACCTAGACAAATCTACACACTTACTCTTGGATGGCTATGACTGATAGTGAGACTAAATCTATTACAATAACTCAGTACACATAAAACTTGAACAATACTATGCTACAATACCATATATAGTACTATACTACAATAGAATAAGACCCATAACTTTCCCATGGAATGAGAAAATTGAAAGGGTCTTTTCTAAACAATATATGCCCTATATTGTCTTTTCTAAATTATATTAAACCTGTTACCATCTTCTGCACTGAGAAATATGCAATTAATTAGGGTATACCAAAACAGATTTTTAAGAACGAACACTGAATTGTCTATTACAGTTCTCTACTACAATTTGACTCTGTAATTGCATTTAATAGTCATGCCTGCAATAATGAGGTACAATCTCAATATACATCCTACATACCACAACAATGCGACTTTCTAACGCTGGGCAAATATAAAAGCTTATTCATCTCTGGGTTGCAATATGCCTACTCAGTGTCCCATGTAAGCCACTTTATCCCAGCTATAATAAAACTTTGTCAAACTGATAAAAATTCAAGTAGTTTCAAAATCTTTATTTCATCGTTATGTCAACAGATTAAACTCTACCAGATCCCCTGGTTATACTCTGTTCTTATATTGCTTTCTGCATATTCCAACAAGTATTTGAAGTAATACTCTTTCCAGAGTATATATCTGTATTTCAGATAAATGCTTACTTCCTAGCTGTAACAGTAATGGATATTCAGCTTCTTTCATTTATTTTTATTTTTATTTTTTTGGTTTTTTTGAGACAGCGTCTTACTATGTAGTGAGACTGACTTGGAATTCACTGTGCAGCCCAGGCTGGTCTCGAACTCACAGTGATCCTCCTGCCTCAGCCTCCAAAGTGCTGGGATTACAGGCATGTGCCACCATGCCCAGCTCAGCTTCTTTTAAGGCTTTAAATCTGTACTTCATTTTACACAATCACAGAAATATGAATTTTTGAGCCTATTGAAATAAACATCTAAACTTTATTTCACTTTTATAGCACATCATTTATAATTTCCTCAGCTGTAACTGTTATAAAATGCATGGTAGATGAAAGCTCAAGAGCATGTTAATTGTGACTAACTCTTTGGGCAAAGCAAGAGTCATCTCCCCATCCAAATACATATTTTTAAAAATACATAATATTAATATTACCATTTATGTTTTGATACATGTACGCACGTAAGCATAATGTTTAAACCTAGTTATACTTATATATCTACTCAAACATTTATCATTTCTCTATGGTGAAAATGTTCCAAAGCCTCCAACCTTTTTTGGAGTGTATAGTACCTCACTGAAACTATACAATAGCATACCAGGACATTTCACTCTTATAGCACTGTAACTTAGTTTCTATTGATTTTATGCTCATTGGTCTTCTTCAACAGCCACTCTGAAATTCCCTTACATAAAATTGGGATTTTGAAGGAAATATTTTTTTTTCAGCTTTAATTGAGTTTATTGGTACATTTTAGGGATACAGTACAGTTACATTCATTGTTGGGATCTTGTACTCCCCTCCTCATCTACAAACACTTTATGTCCATCTTTTCATTATCTCACATTTTTTTCTTTGAGGAAATATTTTTTAAATAAATATAATAATCTTAAAAATAAGATTCACCTTTTTATTTTTTATTTATTTATTTTTTTGGTACTGGGGATTGAACTCCTGTCCTTGCACTTGCGAGGCAGGCGGGACAACCACTGAGCTAGATCCTTGGCCCAAGATTCACCTTTTGTACTCTATGAACTCTTGTTAGGTGATATAAAAATATTTCCTCATTTTGTACATGAGTTGTCATGAGAAAAAAGCAAAATCGGATGCAAATCACAGGTATATTCTATAAAATTTTTCTTGAATACTTTAAATATGTTGTCATTCCTGACATTCACAATGTAGATAATGTAGACAAGCATAAGAAAAAGGAAGCTTGCCCATCTTCTCAGTAAACCATTCATAAATATTGGGATAGTTGCCATGAATAAATGTTCAAAAATAATATATGTTCTCAAGATGCTTCTATCTATCAATCCAAAAAGATTCCCACAGAAATATTTAACAACCAGATTCATATTAACCTATTAATAAAGACAAATTCAAAAAGTATCTAAAGTAGATTAAATTGAATATATATCAAAAATATAGAAAATGCCAAAATAGAACTCAAATATAACAAATACCTAAGATTTGTATAGAATTTAGATTCCAGTAAGCACATGTGTGTAACTCTCATGAGATAGAAAAGCCACTAGAGAAACAAGATTACTGCTATTTTCAAATGAACTATTAAGGAGTAGACACCTACAAATTTCCTCTGTGTCTCCAGCAGCAATCTACATGCAAGGCACTTATGCATGTATAGTTCAATGTTTTAAATCATAAATTAGTTGTACCAAGGGAGTATTTTGTTGCTCTGAAAATTACATGGAGCATATCAAAACAAGCACTTGTACCTGTAATTTAAGGTACACTCAAATCTACTTGACCTTGCTAACAAAAGATTGGCAGTGCAACCGATGCTACAGGAAATTTATTACTCTAGCCATGTAGCATGTGCTAACTCTTCCTACATGAAAAATACTATAAAATAACCATAAATTATGGGAAACTGAGTATGTATGGTGCCTCCAATCTATGAAAGAATTCATACTTTAGGAAACATTTTAAACATTTAATAATGATCTAACCATCTTTTTAAAGAGATTATAACAGAAATGATGGACTACTTTCTATTATTTCTACATGGTTTAGCTGAACAATTTTATTTTAGGCAGCAAACAAGGAATCTGTGTTGTACTCTCTTAGGTATAACGACAATCAGATATGCATTATACATAGAACAAATTATACATACTGCTCCTTAAATTATAAAAACAAAAAATATTACTAAGCTGCAGTAGACCAAAAAATAAGGCTTGCATCCTCTTTTACTTGGTTTCAAATGAGCTATTTTGATTTTGTTTTTTTTCAGTGAATCTTTTTTTTTGTGTATGTTTTAGGAGTTAATTGTAAAATTGGATTATATGGCCTGTCATTGTTCTTTTATTTCTCTACTGCCATTTCTTGCATTTATCTGTGTATTTTCTACGTGAATTTCATATACTTTTTAATTCAACTGGTAGTTACCTGAAAGAGATAAAAAAGCATTCATTTTTGTGCGTCTCACAGTTGATTTTATATCAGAACTACCTACAAAACAGCAAAATGCACTTTCCTATTAACAAATGACAAATTAATTAAATTGCAAGATATGCTGTAAACTTTTATCATTCCCCTAGTTCATGCAGAATATTTAATGTATTTTTATTGTTCATGCCTTACAAATTAATGTGCACATTAATTTCAATAAAATTCCATTTGGACTCAAGCTCATCCTTTGTTATGACACAGTAATATTCCACTGTGATTAAAAAACCACATTATCTTTATCCATTCATCTGCTAAGAAACATATAGGCTGTTTACAAGATTTAGCTTTTATGAAATGCACTCCTATAAATTCCTATATGTTGTGCTATATGTCTTTAACTCCTGGGAAGATACCTTCAAGGAAAATAGGTGGATCAAATGGAATTTCTATTTTTATATTTAGAGTAATATCCATACTGACTTCCATAGTTCCTTGATACACAAGTCTGTATTTTGCCAATACCATGATGCTGTTAATCACTGTAGCACTATAGTATAACTTGAAGTTCAGGATTGTGATAGCCTCTGCCTTACCCTATTCTAAATCTCTTTTGGTTCCACTGAATTTTAGGATTGCTTTCTCCAGTTCTGTAGAAATGTTATTTATATTTTATTGGCATTGCATTGAATCTATATAACAGTTTTGGAAATATGGTAATTTTAACCCTATTGGTTCTGCCATTAAAGGAACAGGAGATATCTTTCCATTTTCTGATATCCTCTTAGATCTCCTTTTTCAGAATACTGCAATTTTCAGTGTACAAGTCTTTCACTTCCTTGGTTAGATTAATTCCTAAGCATTTCTTTTTTCTTGATGCTATTGTGAAAGGTATTATTTCCCTAATTTCTTTCCCATGAGCTTGTTTATTGGCACATAGAAATACTACTGATTTTTGAGTGTTGTCTTTGTATATTGCTATGTAACTGAATTTGATATTAATTCTAGGAAAAGACTAAATTTTATAGAAAAATATATTAATTCATTAAATTTGTCACGTTATTAATTTTAGCTATAAAATGACCACACTTATGGATAGTACTAAAAATAAAGCCATTCTCAGGTGGTTTAGAGTAAGAACTCTGGAGTTGGGCTTTCAGAGTTAGAACCCTGTTCCACAACTTAAGCCTTCATGTCCTGAAAAAATTACTAAATTTCCTTCTTCCTCATTATTAGCAAAATATATTTAGATGAGATAAAAAATTAAAATATTTTATCAGTTTACAATTTACCCTGCCTATAATTTACAAATGGATACTTCAGTCCATGAATACTTTTGTTTACAAACAATTTTGTTTGGCAAAATTTTTTGTTTGCAAGCTCTACACTGTGTGTGACAAAAATGACTGTGCCCATCTTTCCTGCACAAACACAGATGTGGCCATCTTTTCCAAAACTGGGATGAATTAGGTTCCTGAACTGAGGTATTATAGTATATTCTATTTTTTATTTATTAGAAACAATTTATTGCTGGTACTTTAGGGTAATATTTGATTCTTTGAGTCTTTTTAAAAAATTACTAGACTGGTAATTTTCAAAAGTCAAACATAGATTAAAAAGTACAAAACATATATCTTGCATTCCTACTACACACCCATGCGCATCCACATCACCTAAGATCAGATAGTACACACAGAATGGGGTTTGAGGCAAAAACACTTATTAATGAGAATTATGTCAATGTAATTTTGTTTGATATACAAAAATCAACTTGTTCCAGAAAACATATGCAGTTTTAAAACAAAAAATTCCTATGTCATACAATAAGGACAGTTTTGTTTTGTACTGACTATAAAATTTAACTACAGTGGTTCATTGTTTTTTAAAAGTCCAATTTAAGGAAGATATTTTATTTTCAACCAATATATCTGATTATCAAATTCAAAAGATAATGAAATCTGTATTTAATTTACTGAGTAATTTCTAGATAAAATACCAAAGATGTGTCACTTCAAGATTGGAGTGAAGCTTCTTGAATTAATTTATTAATTTCATTTGAGTCATTAAATAAATATCAACTGTCTAGTGAAAATTAATTTGTTTACTCATTGCTTTCAATATTCACTGCACTGAGTAGATCACCAAATATAATATTAGTCCCCAAGAAATGATAAAATATTCAAATAGTCTTGATCATTTTGGATAATTACTTGAAGTAATGGAGATTAATTATAAATAAGCTGAAGTAACAAAATACACTGGTCTTATTTACTTACAAAAAACAGGTCACTTCAAAATACTGTAAGTGTTGTCACAGAACTATTTGTTTAGTAGGATTTATCTACCAATTTGTTGCTTAACATTTTCGTATCCTAAGAAAGGATATTTATAAAAAGAATCCAATGAACAGTATTATGTCTGCATATTTCAATACTACAAAGGAACCAAGACCAATAACCATAAAGCAAAATCATTTTAAACTCTTCCAAATTTTTGACTTACTGTTGACAAGTACATTTGAACTAACATATCCAGAAAAAAACAAAAAAGCCACTCTGTCTAGAAAGTGGATGGATGATTCTAAACCAGTTTTCACTATTATAACAGAAATATAAAATGCAAGGTTGGGCCAGGGATTTAGCTCAGTGGTGCCGCCACCCGAGTTCAATCCCCAGTACCACACAAAAAAATGAATAAATTATAAAATAAAATAAAATGCAAGCTCTACATGATTACTCAAGCAAGTATTTCTCTAACTAAATACTATCACTGGTATAAAAAAGATCACATATAAAGTAATAAAAGCCTTATTTATTTCTATAGGGTTGATGATACATTACAAGTATAGTGCTAAAGAGCATCTTGCTTATCTAGCTTATTCTCATCATAACAGCTAAAATTTGAATGTATTCAATGCTTTTTATGTGTGATCTGTTTATTGCACTTAGTCTAAATAGTTAAGTACATTATTAATCTAAATTTATCATGATGGATATTAAAGTATTAAAAAAGTTATTAACATACTCAAAGTTGCACTATTCATCAACATTAAGTGCAGGATTTGAACCCAACTCTAGACATATATAGAGTACCATATAGAGAATGCTCTATACAGAGTAACAAGTGTAACATATAGCATTTAGAATAAAACAAAGCCACAATACTTCTACATAAATAAACCTATCTTTACAGGCTTCAGAAAATAAGATTATTCTTACTTATTAAGACATTACATTAAGGCAGTAGGCTTGACTTCCTTAAAAATAATGGGAAACAATGGCGCTAACTGTACTAAAATAACTTCATAGCATTCCAAAATGGACTTATACCACTCTAATTATTATTATTATTATTATTATTATTATTTTGTACCAGGGATCAAACTCAGGTCCTTGCGCTTGCGAGACAGGCGATGGCACCACAGCTGAATCCCTGGCCCATTCTTTTTTTTTTTTCAATGAAGTATTTAAATACTAACCCCCTTATATTGAGTAAAAACTCATCAAAGTTGATGAAAATATTACAATAATGGTAAGAGAGGTAAGACTCTGCAAACAGGAAAGTTTTATTTTTAAAAAAGGTACTATTCAATAAAGAAAATGCATGAAAAGTAAAATACTTCAGCTTTAAACACAAAAGTCAGAGTGAACACTTACTTTAGAGTTTAGCTCAATTTCTCCAAAAGGTAATTAAAAACAGAACAGTACTGCAATAGTTTGTCATGTATTTCTTATATAAACAATTTACCAAAAACTGTGCATGGGATTTTTTTTTCTGAAAGAGTAAGAACTTTAGTGTGATTGTCATTCATGTGAACAATTTAATATTGATTAAAAACAAAATGAAACATCCTACTTCAGGTTCCCATTCATCTTTATGAACTAAATTACAAAACTGCTTTTAACATTAAAAAAAATGCATGACTTTATTATTGATGCACACATTTTTCTATACTAGTCCTCTTCAAGACTTTAAATAACTGAACTCTGTATTATTAACATATGCTATCACCTACAAAAAAGCACACCATATACATCAGGACTTTGAAAAAAATTGATGAAAAAGTAATACACAAGAATTCCAAATTAGCACATCACTGAATCAAACAATACATTAGAATTAAATACAGCTTTTAAAGAGGACAGGGATTTCTTTCATACTATATGTTTCTATTAGCTGTAAATTAAGATTATAATATATACCACTAAAAGAGTTGGAACTAGTAATTATAAGAAAAATTAAAGTGAATCATGTAAAAGAACTAAAAATAAACAAATCAAAATGAAAATCAATATGATGACTCCCCACACATTATCTCTTAGATGAAATAAATTCAATTTAAATACCAAACTACAGTATAATATAAATACTGAAATGAGTTTAGAAGACAAGTAGTTAAAAAAAAACTCTGTCCTGAATGGACTAGATAACTTGTTCAATACTTTATTGCACTAATATTTTATAATAGCTATTTATGAAGGAATAAATTATTAGGATAATTTTATAGCATTTCAAACTAAGTAATATTCCTTATTCTCTTCAACCAAGCAACAAAGTTTATTTCACATTTTAAACATGTATTTTATATCAATTCATAAGGAATACTTAAATTACATACAGAATTTGTTTCACAGTATTTACTAGGCTTTAAATTACTAATAAATGTATACTGGTTCACTAAGATTAAAAAGAGCAAAACATTTTAAATTCAAATCCAGGACCAGAATTTAGTTTTTGAATCTTTCAATAAGCTGATCTGCCACCAATAACATTATTTATTTATAAATGTATAAATTTATAAATAAATTATGTAGTATGTCAAAACAAAGTGGTATTATGGCAGGCCATATCTCAGAATTTCTTTTCACTTCAAAACTTTTAACTTTCAAATGTCCAGAATTTATACTACATTGATATAAAACAAAGCAGACCTACAGATAGGAGCTGATCGTTGTAAATGCACAGATCACATTTACATTTAAATTTATACTTTACACTGTAACAGTTCCAATAAAGAACAATATCAGTAGCTATATTAAAATAGAATAACAATAACAATTCAGTTAGTATGACAAAATTGCACGTTACATGTCATTGAACCTTAAAATTTTTCCCATAGCTTCTTCACTAATTTTTTCATCAATTTAAAATTAGATGACCTGTGAAGAATCTTATAAGTACCTGTGCATACTAATGAAGCATTCCTGTACTATTTTTGACTAAAATTTAATGTCTATATATATAATTTGTCCTTTAAAGTCCAAAACCATACAATATACATAATTACAGCTGTTGCTGAAGTTCATTATTTAAATTCACATATATAATTCTAAGATATAAAGCTGAATCAGAATTTGATGAATACATACTTCTTTGTAAAATTAAAAGAAGCTATAAAATGTATACATGGTATTCAATCTAATTAAAAGTTACTTCATTTTATATGCATATGCATATGCCATTTAGGTCCTCAAAAATGAACTGTATTTAATTAAAGAACAGCTGATAGCAATTAATACTGTGCTCATCTTAAATTGTTTTAACAGAATTATAAAATAATATCTCTTTTTAAGATATAAATTACATAACTGTTATTAATTAGCATTCTTGTAAATAAATTTTACCCTAAAAATATCCTACAACTATACAGGGCAAATCATAATTATTAGCAAAGAAAAAAGGTCAGGACTAAGAATTTTCCTCAACCATATAATCACTATGTCACACCTAGTAAGAATTTTTATTTATTTTTAGAAAAGGAATTATTTTACGGTAATAAGAACCTAAACATTGTGGTTGATTTTATATTTGTGTAAATATATACTTGCCTGAGTTCTAAAAGAAGTTTGTATTAACACTTGAAAGACAAAATCCAAATACTCCAATAAATTGGAGCACTGAACAAACCGTGCGTACTCTAAGTGTGTAAAACTACCAGCCACTGTACAAAGAAAACTTACCAGACAGTTGTTTCCACTTGACTGTCATTGAGTTGTCGATTGTCCAGTTGTGCAAAAAGTGGAAAAAGCACTTGAATTCCTCCAATTGAGTGAATTGCACTATGAATTGAATGTGTTACTATAGCCTTCACATCCTATATTAAAAAACATAAATGTTGTTAAACTGCTGGAGAATAATTTACATCAGTATTTCCTTGTTCCAAATATCCTTATAATTGAATAACATTACAGTTTTTGATACATATATACATGTAAAATTTAAAAATCAAGATTATCTTTGCAGGGCATGGTGGCACATGCCTTTAATCCCAGCACTCCAGAAGCTGAGACAGGAGGATTGCTGTGAGTTCGAGACCAGCCTGGACTATATAGTGAGTTCCAGGTTAGTCTCAACTACATAGTGAGGTTCTGTCTCAAAAAACAAACAAACAAACAAATGAAAAGAACCGATTATCTTTGATAACACCTTCTAAATCTAAAATCTTGAGATCTTTACATTGAAAATATGAAGCTAAAATCAAATTTCAGTGTAAAATAAGATATTAATGAATTGAAAGACACAACAACAGCATCAAAAAATGAAATAGTAGAAAAACCCAAAGCTCGAACAAGAGAGGAAATTATAAAGATCCAAGCAGAAATCAATGCAATTGAAACTAAGAAAACAATACAAAAATAAATGAAACAAAGAGCTGGTTTTTTGAAAGAATAAATAAAATCGACAAACCCTTAGCTAATCTTATCAAAAAAAGGAAAGAAAAGGCTCAGATCCATGCAATCAGGAATGAAAAAGGCGAAGTCACAACAGATCCAAAAGAAATCCAGAGGATCATGAACACCTACTTTGAGAACCTGTACTCTAATAAAATGGAAAACACAGAAGAAATGGACAGATTTCTAGATACTTATGAATTACCAAAGTTGAACGAAGAAGATAAAAACATTTTAAACACCCCAATCACAATCAGTGAAATTGAAAATGTAATTAAAAACTTACCAACAAAGAAAAGCCCAGGCCCTGATGGATTCACTGCTGAATTTTACAAGACATTTAAAGAAGAACTACTACCATTACTCTTCAAACTTTTCAATGAAATTGAAAGGGAAGCTATACTTCCAAATTCATTCCTGGAAGCAAGTATCACTTTGATTCCCAAACCAGGGAAAGATACAACTAAAAAGGAGAACTACAGACCAATCTCCTTAATGAATATAGATGCAAAAATCCTTAATAAGATACTAGCAAACAGAATACAGAGGATTATTAAGAAGATCATCCATCATGACCAAGTCGGATTTATTCCAGAGATGCAAGGGTGGTTCAACATACGAAAGTCAGTGAATGTAATACATTATATTAACAAAGTCAAGGACAAAAACCATATGATCCTCTCAATAGATGCAGAAAAAGCATTTGATAAAATTCAACACCCATTCATGATAAAAACCCTGCAAAAAATTGGAATAGATGGTCTATACCTCAATTTAATAAAGGCTATTTATGAAAAACCATCAGCCAACATCATATTGAATGGCCAAAAACTGAAAACCTTCATGTTAAAATCAGGAACAAGACAAGGATGCCCACTATCGCCACTTCTCTTCAATATAGTTCTGGAAACATTAGCCACAGCAATTAGACAAGAGAAAGAAATTAAAGCAATAAAGATAGGAAAGGAAGAAGTTAAACTATCATTATTTGCTGATGATATGATACTCTACATTGAAGATCCAAAAAACTCCACCAAAAAACTTCTAGACTTAATTGACAGATTCAGTAAAGTATCTGGATACAAGGTGAATACCCAAAAATCAATAGCCTTTCTATACACAAATAACAGACAGACAGAAAGAGAAATAAGGGAAAAAATTCCTTTTACAATAGCATCCAAAAAAATGAAGTATCTAGGAATCAATCTAACAAAAGAAACAAAAGATCTCTACACTGAAAACTACAGCACTCTGAAAAAAGAAATCGAAGAGGATATAAAAAAATGGAAAGATATCCCCTGCTCCTGGGTAGGAAGAATCAACATAGTGAAAATGGCCATACTACCGAAACTGCTATATACATTCAATGCAATGCCAATTGAAATTCCAACACTATATTTCACAGAACTAGAAAAAAGAATCCAAAAATTCATTTGGAACCACAAGAGACCTAGAATAGCAAAAGCCATTATAGGCAACAGTCACATGGCACCAGGTGTAACAATTCCCAATTTGAAACTATACTACAAAGCCACTGTGATAAAATCAGCATGGTACTGGCAAAGAAATAGGCCTGAGGATCAATGGAACAGACTGGAAGACACAAAAACAAATGCAGATGTACTCAGCTACCTCATCTTCGACAAAGGAGCTCACCATCCTCAGTGGAGGAAAGATAGCCTCTTTAATAAATGGTGTTGGAAAAACTGGATATCAACCTGTCACAGATTAAAATTAGACCCTTATCTTTCGCCATGCACTAAATTAAAATCCAAATGGATTAAAGATCTAAATATTAAAACAGAAACATTAAACTTGCTGGAAAGTAAGTTAGGCAGAACTCTGGAAGACATTGGTATAGGAAAAGACTTTATGAACAAATCCTCAGTAGCACGGGAACTAGCAGAAAGAATCAACAACTGGGATCTCATCTTACTAAAAAGCTTCTGTACTTCAAAAGAAACCATTAGCAGAACTAAGAGACAATCTACAATGTGGGAAAAAATTTTTACCAGCTGTACCTCAGACAAAGGACTATTATCAAGGATATATAAAGAACTCAAAACAATCAGTCCCCCCAAATATAAAGACCCGATCCAAAAATGGGCATCCGAAATGAACAGACATTTCTCATACAAAGAAGTGAAAGCAGCAAGAAAATATATGAAAAAATGTTCCACATCACTGGTCATTCGAGAGATGCAGATGAAAACAACACTGAGATTCCACCTCACCCCACAAAGAATGGCTGCTATCAAGAAATCACACAATAACAAATGTTGGCGGGGTTGTGGGGAGAAAGGAACCCTCCTCCATTGTTGGTGGGAGTGCAGACTAGTGCAACCACTATGGAAATCAATATGGAGATACCTCAAAGAGCTTGGACTGGAGGTTCCATTTGACCCAGCCATCCCTCTGCTGGGTATCTTTCCAAGAGAACTTAAAGAATCATATCACAGAGAAGTATGTGCACCCATGTTTATAGTGGCACAGTTTGTAATAGCTAAATCTTGGAAACAGCCTATTTACCCATTCGTTGGAAACTGGATAAAGAAGTTGTGGTTTTTCTATAAAATGGAATATTCTCAGCCATAAAGAACAAGAAAATAGATTCATTCATAGGAAAATGGATACATATTGAAGATATACTCCTAAGTGAAATAAATAAGTCACACATGTGTAAATACCAAATAGTTTCCCTGGTGTGAATAATCTGCAACAATGCATAAGATTCTAATAAGATTACTGACATTTAGAAATGGGAAGAAAGGAGCTAAAGGTGTAGGGAAGGTGGGATGGGTAGGGCAAGAGTAAAAATGGAAAAGAAAATAATGTGAGAGAATGAAAAGATGAAAATAAAGTGTTTGTAGATGGGGAGGGGAGGAGGGGGTGAAGGGAGGGCAGAGGTAAGGGGAAAAAATGAGAATCAAGACTTGTCATGTAGAGGTACAAGATCCCAACAATGGATGTAACTGTAGTGTATCCCTAAAATGTACCAATAAACTCAATTAAAGCTGAAAAAAAATGAAATAGGGATTAATTTAACAAAGGAAGCAAAAGACCTTTACAATGAAAACTACAGTACTCTGTAAAAGGAGATTGAAGAGAATATCAGAAAACAAAAGATATTCCTTGTTTTTGGATAAGCAGCCAATACAGTGAAAATGCCATATTTAAAAACTTTTAAACAGATTTAATGAAATCCCAATCAAAATCACAGAACTAGAGAAAACAATCCTAAAATTCATTTGAAATCAAAAGAGACCAAGAATAGGAAAAGCAGTCCTGGGCAACATAATTGGAAAAAATTCAGGTAATTTTTATGTTAGATTAGTACATTCCAAAAGCAATTATATCTTCAAAAATCAATACATTTTAAAGGACATAGTAATATATTAATGCATTTTGTTCCCTCCCAAAAATGCAAGCAGCAAAACTTCAAAACAATTTGAAATAACAATGGTAGATTTATAAATGAGTACAGTTTAATACATAAACATAGTCAATGCTGACAGTAACATAAAACTACTATTCACCTACCTGGAGCATGAGAGCATGTGGGGAATGTACAAAAATGGATGCGTTTTCCTTTGGTGATGATTCCAGGCAGAGCTGAGCATCAGTGGCCTTAGCGTTGTATGTAAAGGCAATACTACTTGCAAGCTTCCCGTCATACAGCACTTGTTTATGATGTTCTGCCAAGTGAATATCACTCTCAGATTTAAACTTGAAAGTACTCTGAAAAAATAAAACTAACATAAGTACTCTTTTAAAAATTAACACAATAAACTCTACATTTTAAAGCATGGAAACAACTCCAATCACAATTTGCTGCTTCCCTTCCATGTATTTAGCACTAGACAGTGGTGCTATTTATTTTGTTATCCTCACTTCAGTCCTCAGTTAAATTTTATTAGATTAATAATTACACTCATATCCTCATATAGTCACTTTAACAATCTGGATTATTTGCAAAGTAATTTTATTATAAAATGTAAAACCAGGTTTAATTACAATAGGCTTTTACTTTACTATTTCACAGAATAAATTTATTTTTCTTCATATTTTCAAAAGTATTTATAAGTAAATAGTTCCTACCAAATGAATTACTTGTGAAAAAATTACTATCATTCGAGACTGAAAAAGTGAGCGTTTAGAAAATATCTGTATCTTTACTAAAAGTGTATGAACATGTTGAATACCAATACTAATCAACAATATCACAAAACCTATGTAAAACTTGAAGAGTTCATTAAAACACGATATTACTTTTTATAAAAGACAGGAATTAAAGATGTGCTAACTGTAATAAGATAACCATTGTTGGAAGTGATTGAAACTGCTTCTAAATAAGAATCTGATGACCAATATTAAAATTGTGTAATAATCACATGAAATCAGTATTACTATTATTTTCAACTATACAACTATGAAAACATAAAGCTACAGAAATTAAGATCTAGAAAGGAGGAAGAAAAGATGTTAAGTCCAAGTCTTCTGATATAGAGTCAATACTAAACAACTGATAGTAAATCATATGAATAGTAATCCTGACTAAACCTAATGATATTTCTTTTGCTTAGAAAATCATATTACTATGGCTCCAAGTTCCTTACTCTAATAATGTCAAACTAAATGTTCTAAAATCAACTTCTTATGACAAACAAACAGATATGCATATATAAATGAAGAGTACAAGGTGGGAACCCCCTCAAACTAGACTTCTATAATTTTATTATTTTTCAGCTTTAATTGAGTTTATTGGTACATTTTAGGAATACAGTACAGTTACATTCATTGTTGGGATCTTGAACCTCTACGTGACAGGTCTTGGTTCTCATTCCCCCCACCTTTTTTTAGACTTCTATAATTTTAAGAGAAAATAGGAAATCAGGATGTTTAATAAAATCACTTAATTTTTAAACTGAATTCAAACACTTTAATGAACAGTTGACCAAGTATGTTAGACCCAGGTCAGGTAGGTTTTTACTTCTGGAACAGTGTCTAGAAGCATATGCCAAGACAACAGCATCATGAACAATTAAAAATTTCCCTATATGTAGCTATTGATAGGACATCAGTAAACACAACTTCAGAAAATATACACTACTGACAAAAAGATCAAATAAATATTAACACAATTACATCAGGTGGCCTCAATACCCCATTGTCATAAAAAGATCAATTAGACAAAATATCAACAAAGATATATCAGAGTTCAAATAAATGGACATCATAGGAATATCTAGAGTATTTCATTACAACAACAGAATATATATTCTTATCAAGAGCACATAGAACATTCTCCAAAATAGACTAAAGCACATACCCCAAATTTCATAAAGCATACTGAGTAAATGCAAAAGAACTGAAATTACTTCATGCTTATTATCAGATCATACTTCACTGAAACTAGAAAAAAGAAACCAAAGAAATTATATAAATGCATGGAAATTAAGCAATACATTCTTGAATAAATAATGGATCAAAAAAGAAATAAAAGTAGATAGTTCCTAGAATCACACAATAATGCCAGTACAATATAACACAACTTACAGGATACAATAAAAGCAGTCCCGAGAGGGAGATTTGTACCTGTGATTGCCCACATCGTAGAAACAGAGCAAGCCCAAATTAGTAATCTAAGGATGTACCATTAGGTCCTAGAAAAATATGAACAATCCACAACCAAAGTTAGTACAAGCAAAAAAAGGATAAAGATCAGAGCAAAAATTAATGAAATTGACACTAAAAAGCAATACAAAAAAAATCAATGAATAAAAGTTGGTTCTCTAAAAGAACAAACAAAATAGACAAACTCTTGACCAATTTTATTTAAAAAAGGAAGCCAAAGATCCAAAAAAATACAATTAAAACTGAAAAAGGTGAAATCAAAAATGACCCTACCAAAATTCATGATATTATTATCCACTATTGTACTTCACAAAACTGTAACCCAATAAATTAAAAATTTCCGAGGGGGATTAATTTCTGCATACAATAATATGATTTATGAAAATGATTACACCTTCATACCAAAACTGAACCAAGAAGATACAAAATCATGAATAATCCAATAACAGGCAATGAAACTGAAGGAGTAATAAAAATCCTACCAACTACGAAAACCCCAGTTCTCACTGGATTCACTTTTAAATTTTATAAGAACGTGGGTAAGAATTAAGGACAATACTCTTCACACTTTTTAATGAAACTGAAAGTCACGGAGTACTCCAGAAGTCATCCCGGCAAGCTAGCATTACTGTGCTTCTAAAACCAGATAAGGTCCTAGCTAAAAGAGAACCACAGGCCAAACTCTCTAATGAAAATGGATTAAAAAATTCTCTACTAGATACTGGCAAACAGAATGCAACAAATCATCAAAAAGATCATACCTCATGACCAAATAGGATTCATCCCAGGGAGGCAGGGATATTGTAACATATGCGAATCAGTAAGTGTAATACATCAGAAAAACAGAGACAAAGACAAAAATAACATGATCTTCTCAAAAGATACAGAAAAACGTTTTACAAAATGCAATATCCATTTATGATAAAAAAAAAACCGAAAAAACCAGGCATACAAGGTCTTTATCTCAATCTGATAAAAGTCAATTATGACAAACCAAAGGGTAACATCATTGAAAAAAAAAAAAAAAAAAAAAAAAAAGTGGAAACCTTTCCCTCTAAAATCAGAAACAAGACAAAGATGCCTACTGTTATTATACCTGTTCAACACAATACTCAAAACATGAGCAAATCAGGCAAGGAAAAGAGAAGAAATAAAACGGGTATGTAAAGGAAAGGAAGAGTTTGATTTTTTTTTTTTTTTTTTTGCAGACTACACAATCATCTACCCAGAAGACCCAAAAGATTCTACCAAAAGACTGTAGAATAAACCAATTCAGCAATATAACAGGATACAAAATCAACACACAAAAATCAATAGCACATCTGTTCACCAATAATGAATTCAAAGAGAAAGAAATTAGGAAAACAATACCATTCACAATAGCATCGAAAATTTTAGTTACAAATTAACCTAACAAGGAAGTGAGACTTCTACAAGGAAAACTACAGTACTCTGAAAAAAGAGATTGAAGACAACATTAGAAAATAGAAAGATATCTACTTTTCCTGGATGGGTAGAACTAATATATTCAAAATGTCCACACTTCCAAATCTGATATACAGTTTTAACACAATCTCAATAAAAATACCAACAGCATTCTTTACAGAACTAGAGAAAACAATCACATGTAACTAGAAGAGAATGAGAATAACAAAACTAATCCTGAGGAACAAGAGCAAAGCAGGAGGCACCACAATCCGAGTTTGAAGTTATATTACAAAACTATATTGATAAAAACAGCATAGTTCTGGTACAAAAACAGACATTTGGATCAATAAAACAGAACAGATGATGCAGAATCAACCCAATCTTTGACAATGAGGGCAAAAACACACATTGCTTAAAAGATTCCTTAGGGGCACTATAGTAAATTTTTTGAAAAGGTGCCTTATGGGGATATATAACACCCATTTGTTTTATAGGAGTATTTCTATTGATGAATTATTAATTTTACTCTTATGAGTTTTACCACATTTATATGTATTTAATAGGAAAATAAAATATTAAATATTTAATAGGTAATGAGTGTGTAGAATAAACATCAACATTTTCAATGTCAACTGTTTATTTGCTTACAGGATCTAAAAAGTAACAGAAATAAATTCTTCTGCGAACTACAATGAAAATACACATAAAAGTCTACCACAGAAATAATCTTTGCTTCAATGATCACACCTAAGGCAGTCTGCCCACATGACAACAGCATGTTCCATACACAAGTCTTACTCATGTTAATAGCATGTGTGCTTCACTGTTTGGCAGTCCATACTGGGCATCTCTCTTGTCTTCCTCTTTAGCAAAAAGCTACCTATTATATTATGCAATGTGCACTTATCAGATTGTACTGTACATTTCTATATTGTGAACTTGAAACATTTTTTCAGGAATCTCCACTTTGTTCCTGTGTTGGTCTACTGTTTTGCTGTTGTTTTTAACAATGTAACATCAATGGACAACTTGTGAATCAATTGTCAAATGTGACATTTGTGATACTTTTTGAAATAGGTATAAGTCTGTACACAATGTCAGACAATTTATTACTGACAAAAAAAGACCTGGTGGCTGAATTCCAGGAAAAATTTCTAAATTCAAGGTGTAAAATGTCTTTATATTTACCAGGGGACACATTTTTATACCATATTTGGGAGGCTTATTTGGCTTATATTGCTAAAACCTTCAACAAACATGAAATGATGTTAGTTTTCAAGTGTCATGTATTCAGAAGGTATATAAATTGCTTGACAGTTCAAAACAACGCTTTCATAAAAGAAGGGAATAGCAGCTAAACTGTCAGTTCTTTTGATTTTTGGTGGGTGGGGCTTTTTGTTGTCAAAACTGTAGGCCATTGTGAAAGAAATCAAATCTCTTGAGTGTCATGATTGTTCTAAAAATCTCAACACCATATCTGTCACATCTCCATAAATCCTTTAGATTCTGATTAGCAGGATTAGAATTATAAAGTCCTGCTATGAAATCTTTTAGTTCAGATAAGTGATGATGATAAATATATTTTTGAGCATTACTCTTGATGCACATAGAATGTTTTATTTGTATTTCATTATTTCAAAACATCTTATAGCATATCATCCATTACAATTTCCAAAACTAAACTGCAGTGTTGGCATTCTGTCCCATAGGTTTCACTTCTGGCAAGAATCTAATAACATTTTCAACCGAGTTCTAATGTTGGATTTTTCAGGTATAAATGACCATTTTGTAGCATTATGAAGTCAAATATTTATTTACATTACTGTTTTCTTCCTCATCTGAATCAAAGTCTTTATTCTGTGCTTCTCTAGGTGTCATATTTTGTTAACTTCTTTGGCTTACATGATCCAAGTCATCATTGGAAGCTAAATAACCTGATGGCTCACTTTCAAACTCCTCTCAAGGTTGTAAAGTGGATTTTCATGCAACATTGTACAGAATTAGCCTAATTCTAAAAGAAAAATAAAAAGAAAGCATGTAAAAAAAAACTACAAATACACAAAAATGTAACAAAGCACATAATGTGGGTAAAAGTCACCCTTTTACACTGACATATGTGTGTACACCTTGATGCTCCTCATACCAAATAAGTGAACACAAAGATTGTTTCCTCCAGCACACTTACTGAGATGCACAGCCGATTACTGTCATGCTAAAGTACATATTTTCATTAGGAGAATAAGGGCAGTTGTTTCTTATCCACCATAATACCCATTGGGTATAAATGATATTGGGAAAAGCTGGCTATCCATGCAGAGCCTTTCTTATCATTAATCATATACTAAGCTAAAATCAAAATGGATCAAAGATTTACATGTTCAAGTAGAAACACTTAATCTCCTAGAAGATAAAACAGATAAATTATTGAAGGCAAGCATATGTAAGAATTTTCTGAACAGAATTTCAACTGTAAAAGAAATAAAACCAACAATCAACAAATGGGACCATATAAAATGAAAAAGCTTTATGCAGCAAAGGAAACAGCCTTCAGAGTGAAGAGACAACCTACAGATTGAGAAAACAAGTTTTATCAGCCATATCTCAAAAGACTAATAACTAGAATATGTAACAAACTACAAAAAACTAGAACCCCAAAATAAAAGACCCAATCCAAAAATGGTAAAATGAAATGAATAGACAGTTCTTGGTAGAAGTAATATAAATGACTAATAAACACACAAAAATTTTTTTCAGTATCTCTAGCCATTAAAGAAATGTAAATTAAAATAAGACTATGATTCCACCTCACTCCAGATAGAATACCTACCATCAAAAATGAAATAACAGGGGCCGGGGATTTAGCTTAGCAGTTCAGTGGCCTTCCTTGCAAGCGCAAGGACCCAAGTTCAATCCCTGGTACCAAAAAAAAAAAAAAAAAAAGTGAAATAACAGCTGCCGTCAATTAAGCCAACAGGAACAGGGTTCTTCTGCTGGTGGGTACCCAGTGTGCGTGTAGTGGCTGCAAACAGCAATCTCCTGGGTAGTGTATGTAACCTGCTGCTTATATGGGCTGCTCTAAGGGACCTTAGAGACACTGCTTCCAGGTGGATGTTCATTATCTGACCTCCTACTGTCCCCCCAACGCAAGCTCCAGACAGGCATGTTAGGTGCCTTTGGGAAGCTCCAGGGCACACTGGCCAGGGTTCACATTAGACAGGTCATCATGTCCATCTGCACCACGCTGCAGAACAAGGAACATGTGATTGAGGTCTTACACAGGGCCAAGTTCAAGTGCCCTGGCTGCCAAAAGATTCACATCTCCAAGCAGTGGGGCTTCACCAAGTTTAATGCAGATGAATCTGAAAATATGGTGGCGGAGAGGCGCCTTATCCCTGATGGCTGCAGGTTGAAATACATCCCAAACCCTGGTCCCCTGGACAAGCGGCAGGCCTTGCATTCTTGAAGGCTTCTACTGTGCTGCCCCTCCCTGTGACAAGTTCATCAGTAAACTTTATCTCCACCTTCCCCGCAAAAAAAAGAAATCAAATAACAAATGTTGACTAGGCTTCAGGAAAGAAGAAATCCTTCTACACTGATGATACAGAAATTAGTATGGAGATTTCTCAAATAAGTAAATCTAGAATTTCCATTTGATCCAGCTATTCCTCTACTAGGTATCTTCCCAAAAGCGTTAAAGACATTACATTACCATGATACATGCACACCCAATGTTTATAGCAGCACAATTTATAATAGCTAAATCTTGGAAACAACCTATATGTCCATCAGCAGATGAATGGATAAAGAAGATGTGGCATATTTACACACAATGGAATACTCTGGTGCCATAAAGAAGGGCAATTTGAGTAATCCATAGGAAAACAGATGCCCCTTGATACCATAAATTTAAGTGAAATAAATTAGTCAAACAAGAACAAGTATCTCAATGATTTTTTAATATAGCAATTCAAATGTATAAGAGCAAAAAAAACAGACAATAGGATTCTGGTTCATAGATTCTTCTCAAATGAGAAGTAGAACAAAAGATGGAGGGGAAAGTGGGAAAGGGCACTAAAAAATAATTGAAATGTGTTATGTATTTACACTAGCCTCCCACAAGAAATGTAATCATTATTTAAGGCAAAAATGTACTAATAAAAATAAAAATTGTGGGGAAAATTATAAAGAAGTAAAACTTAATTAAGCAGAGCCCTAATCACCTAAATTAGAATTACTTAAGGTAAATATGACAAAATATGCCAGAATATTGCAATATTCAATAAAAGAAGTTTATCTCATGGACCCATGAGCAGAAACATTTTATTTTGCAATACAAATCTTTATAAAACTTCATTAACATTATAAATATAGCCACTTTTGTACTAAATGTATTAAAAATTATAAAAATATAAATGACAATATCTATTACTCTCTCTCTAACACTATATCACAACTGTTACAACTGATAATAACATTGTAATATTCAATTCTATTTCCTGGTAGAAAACTAAGAGAACAGGGCTATCTGTACATTGTAAAACAATCTTCCTTTCAAATAATAATTCATTCTGATTCATTACAAAAAATAATTTATATCCTAATCTACATTTCTAAACTTATCTAAAAAAATACAAAATAAGATTAATTCTTTCTCTTGCTACAAATTTTCTATCATTTAACTTGAATGGAAATAACATTCATACATATTATTATAATATTCAAACCTTCAGTAACTTAGTTATACCTTTGTTATAAACATCATATTTCATTCTTATTTTCATAGGTCACTGCAAAATCATAACCCTGCTGTTTATTTTATCAACAAGACATGTCTACTTATGGATCATTCATTAAGCACACTTTGTACTCCCTTATTTCTATATTTTCATTCATGCTCTGGATCTCAAATACTATCATCAGCTCCTGCTCATCTTTTAAAAATCTATTCAACTTATAGAAGCCCTAAAATACCTCTTCTCTATAAAGATTTCCTAAATCCTCTGTACGTGGAAAGTTTTAACAGTATTTGAACAAAGTTTTAATAGTATTTGCATTATATTTCCCTTCTAGTGCACATATCAACTCTTAATTATAAATATTTAGGGATGTAATTACATTCTCATGAAGTGAATGAGCTTAATAATTTTTAATCCTCAAAGCTTAGAAGAGTTCCTTGAATATAATAAATATTCAACATGCTGTTTAATTTTATTAAACTGCATGTTCTGCAATCATTATTACTACCCTTCAGCAAACACAAATATAGAAGAGAAAAGGTTATATTCAAAAGTATGACAATAAATGACTAAAGATTAGCATAGAAAATTTTAACACATGAAATCACTGTTTCAATACAGTGGAAAAGGATTAAACCAAAACACCAATACTACATTTCATATTAGTAAAAATGCCAAGTTCTGATCCTATAATTTTGCAATATTTCAAATATTTAAGAAAAGAAGCACATCACTGACACAAAACAATATCCTTGCAAGAGCAACATCATTTAATGTAATGACACTATTACAAAGAAAAGACATATCAATTTAGATCACTTACTTGCCAATAAAGGCAAATTCATGAAACTCATTTTTCTAATATGAGCAAAAAATGTTAACACACATGTAGTTACATGGAAGAAAGGGTTATTTTGGAACTTACAAATTTAAATTGAAATAACAACCAATACTATGTAAAGATTTTAAAAACTTAATTTATAGAAATGAACTGATTAGAAAAAAGTGTTAATTATATATAGATACAAAAGAAAAGCCTTCAATTTCTCCTTCAGTGGTGTCATTCATTTGTACAATAATTACTGCATATCTGTGGATCCAGACATAATCCTACTCTTGATGGGAAAAAAACTACAAAGTTCTAAAAATTGTGCCATTTCTGGTTCACTCTTATACTACAGGTAATAACTTCTTTCTCTTAAAGATCATACTGCAAATATGCAGCTCAGCCCTTACCTGAGGATCTACAGGGCACACTCACAGAGGCCTCCTACTTCAACAGATTCCAGCTGTTTCAGAGGAATGAACTCTGATATCAACACCTCAACCCAGCAAGACCTCCCTGATATGCCAGGTGTGTGATTCCTTGTGCTTCAATAAAATTAATGGTCTTGGCCAAAAAGTAAGAATCAATATGGAATTTGTCTTAAATAGTTTCTGACTTCCAAGGGTCTCAAGCCTGCACTGCATGCTCTGTCAAAAAGTGATATTGTGTTCATTTTGCCGAATTTTTATAATGATTTACCAAACAAGAAAGTTTGTAATTGGATAGCAGGTTTTAAAGGATTTGCTTTTGAAAATTCTAATAGTTATCCCCTTAAGGGGAATAAAAAGAAAACAAATGAAAGGGTACCAATTATTTTTTTAAAAAAAGCACAGCATTTTAAGTTGCGTGAATTCATGAGAGGTAACTGAGATTCTTCCCCAATTCAGATTCTTACAGATCTTTATCCAATTCAGGAAACAAAAATCACTTATTGAAAATTTCCAAACCATCTTAAAAGTTTATTATTAAAGCTGTCTTCTCTATGAAGCATTTCCTAGTTCCGACAAAGACAACACATCTCCATGAAACATGGTGTTCCTATCGAACTTGGTGTTCAAGTATATCATAATTTGAAGTTCAATCAACTTTACATTCTTTAGGATTCTCCTGTCTTTCAGCTTTTCTTTTAAATAAGTTCTTTATATGTAATTTATATTCATGCATCTTTTACAATGCTTAAGATAATTCTGCGTCTATAGGAATGCCCTAAGAAATGTTCTCAGATTTATAAAATTGTATGAGGAAATTCACCCTAATTGAAATAGCTTTGGTTTTACTTCCAATCATTTTAAAACTTTTTTACTGAAGAAAAATTCAAAGTTTAGAATAAAATCGCCTAATCTTAACTCTTAAAATTAAATAAACTATTCTTCATTTGCAATGATTTTAGCCTCCGTGAGGACTCAATCCAGTCATAAAACTTGTTTTCTCCTATTTCTAATACTCATTGCTTTTCCATTTTTGTTTACTGAAATGTTTTTCCTTTGCTTTGTTCAGGCAGGCTGGGGCCCTTCTCTTTTATTATAATCATAAAAGAATTGGTTACCATGAGAAACACAAAAACCATTAAGTATGAATATGAAAATTGCCCCACACTGGACTTGCAAGTAATAACATCTTTTTTGTGCTGAAAGTTTTGTACTAGTAATTACTAACATATATATATTTTATAACTTTCAGTGAGAATTAAGTATTCTGCTTCCTATACACAGATAATATTTGTATAAATCACTAGAGATATCATCTTTTTTGACTGTAGGCTACTGTCCTTTTAAACAATTAGTCTGAAATATTTCATTGATTCTTTTTATGGGAGAAGGATGCAAAAGATAATGTTATTACTATGATGGTTAAAAGTCATCATACCTGTTTTCTAAAAGCAGCAGCTAAAATAAAATACTGCCAAATGTGTTAAAAAAACACTGTAATTAGTTTCTCTATGTATTCATTTTACCACTGCTAAAATGTTTGTACATTATTACACTGATTAAAACAAAATTTTGTTTTCATTCTTCTTCCCACTGCTTATCCTGAAATTAACTTGTTTTAGTAAGGTCTCTTGAATCTCTAAGAGATCTTTTTATGGAAGTGTACTGTAAGATGTCTAATAAAACACATTCTTATTGTGATGGAATTGTATTAACTTTTAAGTCTACAATTCAAGAACACAAAACCTTCCTTTGATCTGTAGGAATAATTAACATTTACATATTTTTAAAATATTTATAATATTGTAATTAAAATACCATAAACATATAATGCACTGAACAAATGTAAGAATTTTCATATGGATTTCCCACTTGTGGGTTATTTTTAAGCTTTTAAAATTATATATAAAGAAGTGATAAGCATATTTACACAAAATCTCCATACTCAGTGGACCATTTCTTCTAGAAAACATTTTTTAAAAACTGTGGCTGTAAATGGCAGAAATGTGACAGGAATGAAAATGAGGAATGACTGCAAGGAGAAAAGAAGGCTCTTTCTAAAGTCATAGGAATAGTCTAAAATGGGATTGTAGTGATAATCTGCCCAATTCATGTGTTTACCAAAATATTTTCACATTTAAGAAAAGATACATATGGAATTTATGATATGGAAATTATACCTAAGCATAGCTGTTCTAATTACTTTAAAAGAGAGAAAGAGGAGGTTGATCTATTTTGCTAATTACATTCAAAGGAGTAGAGTATGGTGCAGCCTAACACCTTAATATAGAACATTATAAGTAACAAGTACATAATATTCAGGAACATATGAAATAAGGAGCAAAAAAGATATGTATAAGTTCACCAAATTTAAAAAGATTAAAATATAAATGAAATGTAAATATTAGTGTTAGTCAAACTATAAGAATATAAAATGTGAACTCTGATACATAGAATTTTTATTTCATATTTAAAAATTTTCTACACAGAACACATTACTCTGAGGCTTTACTGATAGTTGTTCAAATGAAGGAGAAAAGAATTCTTCAAAAACAACACAAAAATAATCCAACAAGCAGCAAATTATAAAAGAATAATGAAGAAAATGATTCTTTCTTTACAAGGGAACACCAATATGATCAACAGCAATCTTCTCATCTAAAAAACACAGAGAACAAATCACAACCAAACAATATTCAAAGTAATCAAAGAAAAAGTCCAATCAAGAATTTCTATTCTGAAATGGTCGTTCAGATGTGAATGGTGGCAACAGCGTGTTCAAGGCCAGCCTGAACTACATTGTGAGACCTGGTGTCAAAAAAACCAAACAAGAAGAGAAAGAGAGGGGGAAGGGGAGGGAGGGAGGGCAGGGTTTTTTTAATGAAAAGATGAAAATAAAGTGTTTGTAGATGGGGAGGAGAGGAGGGGGTGAAGGGAGGGCAGGGACAAGGGGAAAAATGAGAATCAAGACTTGTCATGTAGAGGTACAAGATCCCAACAATGAATGTAACTGTACTGTATCCCTAAAATGTACCAATAAACTCAATTAAAGCTGAAAAAAAAAGAGAGAAGAAGGAGGAGGAAGAGAAAGAGGAAAAAGGGAAAAAGAAAGGAAAGTAGGAGGGAGGACAGGAGGAAGAGGGGAGGAGAGAGAAAGGGAGAGAGGGAGAGTGAGGCAGGGAGGGAGGAGGGAAAGGGAAAGAAAATCTATCTTTCAAATCTGAGAACAAAATAAAATACATTCTCAAGTAAAATCTGAAATATTCTTCTACTTAATTCTTAAATAACTGGTTACTAGCTCATCTTAAAAGACATAACAAAAGATTCCTTCACACTGAAATTGAGTGATCCTAGACAATAATTTGATTCCACATGGACAACAGCACTCAAAAGAAAATTACACAATCATAACATGGTATAAAACATATTTCTTCTCCTTTACTTGTAACTGATTTCAAGACAACGATTAAGAATATTACATATATAATATGCTTAGATTTATAAAATAAAGAAATGTAATATTTTTACTTATGACAACACAAAAGAGTTGAGTGGGAATAAAGCTGTACTAAACTAAGGAACCAACTCCAGGTCACAAAGGAGGAGAGTCATAAATGATAACAATATAACAAAACTTAAAATACCAAGATCCTGAATATAACAAAAGCTGTAAAACATATACTTGATGTCCTTTTTACTCTTCCTTTATTTAAAAGATCAATATTATATAAAATAACAAATATGATAATGTAATATTGAATTTATAACACTTATGGATATAATATATAATAACAACATCAAAAATTTCAAACACAACAAAACAGTATGTTTCTATATTTCACTGGAATTAAATTATAAATGCAAAGCTGAATCTAATAAGTGAAGATGTATTTGGTAAGCCATAGGGCAATCAATAAGGAAAATAAATAAACATTTAAAAAATGAAAATACTTTACTTGATACTATTAACTTACTGAAAAACAAAGCAGTAAAGAAGTAATGAACAGACCTGAGTTTGATCCCCAGTACCAAAAAAAAAAAAAAA
>NW_022900950.1:38650492-38680637 GCF_012274545.1 Fukomys damarensis | reverse complement strand
GGGGGGGAGGAGGAGGAGGAGGAAGAGGAGGAGGAAGAGGAAGAAGAAGAAGAAGAAATAAAAAGGAAAGACATATGTAGATAACAAAGTAAAATAACATGTAAATCCAACTGTAATGTCTCCCCCTTTGCCATGAGGGATACATTATATGACCACTGTTGGATATGTGAACCACAAATAGTACAAAATTATATATGGCTGTTTTTTTTCTATACACAAAACTTATGACAAATTATAATTTATAAATTATACACATGAGATTAACAGAACAATCACAACAAAATACTGCAATAAAAGTCATGGTTTATGTCTCCATCTCTCTCATCTGCCATACAGTGGGCAGACAAGGTGGATACACAGGATAAAGGAATTACTCATGTCTTAGGCAAGACAACATGAAATTTCATCTCACTACTAAAAATTTAAAATCTAAAATGGCAATTTAAAATATATGAATTATTTCTGAAATTTTCTGTTAATATTTTCAGATCATGGTTTACATAGGTAATGGAAACCACAAAATAGCAGAACTAGAGAATAGGGGGAGACCACTATGTATCAACAGCAACCTTAAAGGTGAAAAGAATAAAGAGAACAAAAGGCAGAGATTGTCCGATAAGGAAATAAAACAAGAACCAACAATGCAGCATCTAAAAGAAACATATTTTAAAGATTTGGTTACAGAAAGAAGCTAAAAAGCTTTTGGTCAGCAATGGAATCAGCCAAGTGAAGAAACGGTCTACAGAATTTTAAAAATATTGCCAAACTACACAATTGACATGGAGTTAAAATACAGAATATAAAAGGAACTCCAAAACTGAATAGCAATAAAATAAAATAAAACAAAATTATTTAAAAATGGGAAGTGGACCTAAATAAACATTTCTCAAAGTATGAGATACATATAGCCAACAGGTATATGAAAAAGTGCTCAGTAATGCTGATCCCCAAGTGTCCTAGTTACTTCCTCATTGCTGAGAAAATATCTAATACCCATAAGTTAAAGGAAGAAAAGTTTATTTTAGCACACACTCTATGGAGGTTTCAGACCACAGTCAGCTAACTCCAAAACACCTGTATTCCTGTACATAAATAGCAAACTCACCAAGAAGGAAATTAAGGAGACAACACTTTTCATAATAGCATCAAGAAAAATGAAATACATAGGAATTAACATAACCAGTGAAGTAAGGACCTCAGCAATGAAAACTATGGTAGTCTGAAAAAGGAGATTCAAGAGGATATCAGAAAATGAAAAGATATTCCTTGTTCCTGGACAGGCAGTAGAGTTAAAATGGCCATTCTTCCAAAACTGCTATATAGCTTTAAGGCAAACCCAATAAAAATATGAATAACATTCCTTACAGAACTGGAGAGGGAAAGCAATCCTAAATTCATATGGAATCGGAAGAGATCAATCTCAGACTGCAACTTTATACTCTGATGCTACAATCATGAAAATAGCATGACATTGGGGAAAAATATGGATCAATGGAACAGAATAATTGATACAGCAACATCTCCAGGCACACTTATTTACATGATTTTTGACAAAGACGCCAAATTCCTTCAATGGAGGCAAGACAGCCTCTTTATCAAATGGTGCTGGTAAAACTGGCTATCCACATGCCAAAGGTTGAACTTAGATCCGTATCTCTCACTGTGCACTAATCTAAAATAAAAATGAATCAGATATCTCAACATAGAACAGAAACAACCTACTGGAAAACAAAGTAAGTAAAACTCTTGGAGGCATAGGCAAAGACTTTCTGAATACAACTCCAATTATATAAGAAATACAGTAATACAAGAATCAACAAATGGGATCTCATTAAATTTAAAAGCTTTTACACAGCAAAAGCTACCACCTACAAAGTGAAGAGACAACCTATGAAATGGAAAAAAATTTTGCCAGCTACTCCTCAGACAAAGGACTAACATCTAGAATGTATAACAAGCTCCAAAAAATTAGATCCCCTAACTTTAAAGGCCCAAACAAAAATTGGCATCTAAAAAGAATAGCGATGTCTCAGATGAAGAAATACAACTAACCAGTAGATACATCAACATGTTCAACATTGCTGGTTATTCAATAACTGCAAATTAAAATAACATTAAGATTTAATCTCAGAAAAAAACAACTACCATCAAGAAATCAACCAATGTCAAATGTTGGCAAGGTTGTGGGAAGAAAAAAACTTTCCTTTATTGTTGGTGGGACTGGAAACAGGTACAACCACTATACAAATCCATATGGAGATTTCTCCAAAAGCTAAAAATAGAAATTCCATTTGGCCCAGCTATTCCCCTTTTGGGTATCTTCCCAAAAGAGTTAAAAACATCATATCATAGTGATACATGTTTACCCATGTTTACAGCAGCACAACTCATAATTGCTCAATCTTCACAAGAGCATATATGCCCATCAAAAGAAGAATGGATAAAGAAAATTAGGTATTTATACAGAATGGAATACTACTTTATCATTAAGAAAGATAAAGGAGGCATTTGTAGAAAAATGTATATCCACCTTAAGACCGTAATGTTAAGTAAAGTAAATCAAACACACAAGATTGAATGTGGTATAGCTTCCCTTACATGAAAATGTTAATAGGAGAAAAGAGAAAAACATTATTGTATTCTAAATTTCTTTTTGATGTTGGCTTCCAGTTTCACTCCAATAAGGTGTGACAGTCTACTCCACCAGATTTCCATTTCTTAGGATATGGTACAGTCTTTATTATTGTTTGTGATCTATTTTGAACTTTTAAAAATTTCCTAGAAAAAATTAGGTTAAAGAAAACTTTTTTATATGTTGAATTTATATCCATATAACTAGGTGAATGCTGTTTTTGTTAATCATTTATTAATTCATTTGGCTTTGCTATGTCAACATTTATATCAAATATTACAAATTGTTTTTCTTTATTTTCTTTTCAGTATTATTTTTTTTCTTTTTATTGAGTTTACTGGTACATTCTAGGTATACAATACAGTTATATTCTTTACTGGGATCTTGTACCTTTACATGACAGGTCTTGGTTCTCATCTTTTCCCCTTGTCCCTGCCCTTCCTTCACCCCCTCGTCCCCTCCCCATTTACAAACACTTTATTTCCATTTTTTCATTTTCTCATATTTTTTTTCTTTTCCCTTATTCCCTTTCCCCTACCCTTCCCACTTTCCCTACACCTTTAGCCCTTTTCTTCCTAGTTCACATTGCTAATTATACCATTAGGATCTTGTGTACTATTATAGTTTTTCACACCAGAGAAACTATTTGGTATTTACAACATGTGTGACTTATTACTTTTCAGTATTATAACCTATTGTTTCTTTTCCTTCCAGAACTTCCAGAAAAATATTGAATAGTACTTAGAATAGAATGCAGCACTGTCTCATTTCTGAATTTTTTATGTCACACTTTTCAGTATCTTTCTCACTGAATATTTTGTATAGGTGGTGTCTATTTATACCTTGCAAAGCTCTATATTTAAAAATTACTGATAAGTACTGAATTAAAAGAATTAAAAATAAAAATGTAAACAAATCCTCTGAACATCTAAAAGGAGCAACTTTCTGATACTGTAGAGGATACTAGATTGGCATTGCATTTATAATTATTTTTTCATTGACTTTATTGGTATACTTTAGGTATACAGTACATTTACATTCATTATTGGGATCTTGTACCTTAACATGACAGGTCTTGGTTCTCATTTTTTCCCTTTGTCCCTGCCCTCCCTTCACCCTCTCCTCCCCTCCCCATTTACAAACACTTTTTTCCATTTTTTCATTTTCTCATATTTTTCTTTTCCCTTATTATTTTTCCCCTACTCTTCCCACTTTCCCCATACCTTTAGCCCTTTTCTTCCTATTTGGCATTGTATTTTTAACATCAATACTTCATGTGAAGTATTGTGACTTCATGTCACAAGAAAAAATTGTAATATATTTAAGATATTTAAAGAGAAAAAAGATTACTGAATGATTTAATGCCCAAAAAACTATTATCAAAAGATATTCTCAGGAGCCCTTCCTAAAGAATCTATTACAGAATGACCTCTAGATAACCAAAATACAATATAAGAAACATGACAACCCTCAATAAGAGTTAAAAGAAGAAAGTATGCAATAGATAGGTATATTCACAATGGAATAAGATGCTGCTTGCTGGGGTTCCAAATAATCCAATCAAGTCCCAATATTTTCCATTGTTACCATTCTTGTCTAATCTATCATATTTCACTTAAATAGATGCAAGAGCCTTCTAACTATTCTCCCTAGTTACACCTTTCTCCCCTATTTAATACAACAGCCAGAGTGATCCTTTTGATACTCAATGGGCTTTACTCCCATGCTGAAGAAAAAAATGAAAGTTGTAATAATCACCTGCAATCTTTTAGTTTCCTTCTGAATTCATCTCATTATAATTCACAGTCAAATACAGTCACAATGTTCTTTAATATACAAAGCAAGTTCCTGTTTAATGGTCTATTCCTTTGCTCTCAAATTGCTTGGAAACCTCTTCCCGAGGTATCCATTCAGCTTGCATCAATTTCATCTCTTTAAGAGTCTGCAGAGAACCTCACTAAGGACTGAAATTATAGTCTGTTGCTCTCCAACTTTTCCACCATTTTTTTTTAAATCCCCCATCACACCACCACACAGCACATTTTATGTTTTTCTTTTTCTTTTTCTTTTTTGTTTGTCCTCTTTCCACAGTAGTGTACACACTGTTTCCCTCTAAAGAGGGGAGTTTCTTTCTGTTTTGTTCTTTGTTGCACCTCTAGCACCTAGAATATGGCCAACATTAATAATAAATACTATTAACAAACATTCACTAAAAATATAAATGGAAGATTCCAGAAATGGTTATTTGTATTTAGTTTAATTTAAACCTATTAGCTAACATTATTTTGTTCTTCCTTTCCTACTAAACATATACTGCCTTTGATTTGAAAGAGAGGTCTACAGCACATGCTGTGAGGAAATGCTGGTTACTTATTAATACATAATTCAGGAAATGAAGACAAAAGACTTTGACTTTGTTAATTTCATTTTATGGCTACTGAATTGCAATGAACATATATTTCCAGACTTTTTGTAAAATATGGAAATATTTTATCCACATAGGTCCATTTATACACTTTCCAAAAGTTTTATTACTTGTCATATTATTGCATAGTATTTGCTTTAATCTAATATATATATATATATATATATATATATACACACACACACACACACACAAACACATATATTTTAATGAAATTGTGAGAAAGGTTTTTTTTTTTACCTGTATGTCTGTAATTTCCAATGATCCTCATTCATTGCTAATTTCCTTCTTCAGTCAGTAAAGTGAGTCTAGTGGCACAAAATTCCCTTAATTCTCCTTTATCAGCTTATTTTCAAGGAATGAAGAATTCTGAGTTGATAGGGTTTTACTTTTATTTTTATTTTTCAGCACATTAAAGATTCTGTTCCACTCCTACAAGCATCCCTGTTTTTTGATGATAAATGTACACTTATTCAAATTACTGTCCCTTTAGCAATATCTAATTTTTTTTTCTGCCTGCATTCAAGGTTATCTCTTTATCTTTGGTTTTCCAAATTTCACAACAATGTACCTAAACTAGTTTTTCTTTGGAGTTTACTAAGTTCTTTTGATCCACAAATGTATTTCTGTTATCAAATCTGGGAAGTTTTTGATCATTTCTTCAAACACTTTTTCTGTTCCATTCCTTATGTTTAGCATATGAAACATTTAACAGTTGCCCTGCACATCTCCATGGTTCTGTTCCTTTTCTCCCTTAAATATCTTATGTCTCTTTTCTTATCTGTTTATTAATCTGTACTTGAGTTGTTTCTCAATTATATTAATCCTGTCAGAAAATCCACATGGATTTTTTTTTCTTAAACTTCAAATATATTTTTCAATTCTTAAAATTTATTTGATTTTGTTTTATTTAGTGGTTGATAATTTCTATCATTTAATTAATTAGAAATAATTTTGCCTTTACCTCACTAGTTATGAAAGCTCTCATCTCATACTTCCAATATTTGAGTTACCTTGGAGTTGGCAGGTATTGACATTCTCTTCTCCTGGGAATATGTCACATTTTCCTGACATTTTAGAATATTTATCCTAGTTATTTTGGATTATACGTTGCAGGCTGTGTTGGTCAATCTACAGACACTACATTTTTTTTTTTTTAAGTACTGAAATGTTTGCTTTGGGAAATCATTCACTTCTGTGTCTACTAAAAGTGGTGTTTCAGATCTCATTTCAGTTTTAAAATCTTAACTTACAATCCGTTATTAGGTAATTGTGCTTATACATCCCTCTAGGGGTCACCCAGAGATTCATGATGAAATATTCTTAAGTTTATAATTAGACCCCTTTCTGGCAGCCTCTTTCGTGAGGTTCCCTATCAATTCCTATTTAGTGCTAGATACTACAGTGCATTTGATCCTAATTGTTTTTCTCACTGAGTTTATTGGTACATTTTAGGTATACAGTACAGTTACATTCATCATTGGGATCTTTTACCTTTATATGACAGGGCTTGGTTTGATCCTAATTTTTTGAAAGAGAAATTTAAGACTCCAGTGAACATTTGTTCCATGTGTTGTCTGCTCTCAAAAACCTGTATGTTTTCATTCAGTCCCCAGATTTCTCCAGTTACTTTCTGTATTTGTCTGTAGTTTATAAGTGTTTATTTGTAGGAAGATGTGTTTGTTAGAAGCTTACCCCTTTACTTTCCAAGGTAATTTTTAATTTTATAGATTGTGTTATGCTTTTCCTTTTACCTGCCAGGCCTTTATCATAATACAATAAGCTTATAAAAACCATTATTTTATCATTAGTTAAATAGAGGACAGAAAACAAAATATTGAAATATTTAGCAATGGAGACTACTTCCACATGTGGCAATAAAACTATTAAGAAATGTCTAATAAGAGTTTTAAAATGACAAGACTTTGTTAAAATATATTTTGCAACCTTAGGCCAAAGGCCACCCTGATGATTTAAAAATGTCACCCAAGTTTCACGTGTTCAGAAGTGGGGCTTTGGAAAGGTTCCTGGATTTGAAAGTGTTATATTCTGAATGTACTATTAGGAGGTGGGGCATGGTTGATGAGGTTCATGAGGTATGATCTAGAGAGTATATTCTTCTCTCCAGATCCTCTTTCTTTCTCTCTTTCCTGCTCCCCAACTCCCACCTTCCTGGCTGGCATGAATTGAGTAGTTTTCTTCTGCCATGGCCTTCTATTCAGCCACTTCTACTTTGGAGACAGTTATGAAATGAACTCTCTGAAACAACGAAGAAAAGAAATTTCTCAGGCCAGGGATGTAGCTGCAAAGCATCTGCCTATCAAGCACAAGGTCCTGAGTTCAATTCCTGGTACCAGGGAAAAAAAAGAAACTTTTCCTCTTCAAACAAGTCTCCGGTATTTTGTTCCAGTGATGTGAATGCGGATAATACATCACTTTAAATGTAAGACTTCATAATTTTGTAGACATTCACTAACCACAACCAAACAGAGTTCCACAAATAAACTTAAAACAATAGATTTTACTTTACTAAACAGTTAAATGAGGTCCTCTGTATTTTAAAAATCACTTCAATTGCCAATGACTTAATTGATGCAAGATACCCTGCCTTATTTATTGTTTGTGAAAATAACTAAGTACAGAAAAGTCATTAACAAGTTATGCTCTGAAAAATCAGGTTCAGGCAAGGAAAGAAAGAAAACAGACTAGTTTAGTAACCAGTGAGTCAAAGCCACTAACAATAGACTTCATTATATCTATATCTATCTACACCTATATATCTAAATCTATATCTATCTATGCAAAGAGAGAATATGGATTTATAGTTTTAAATATATATACTTTGATGACATTATTTGAGGAGAATTAAATTTGTGTATTACAGGATCCCATTGTGACATGCTTTATACATTAAACTAAGAATCATAAAGAATACATTTGAACACTGTAATAGAAAATCCATATAATTTGAGGAAATATAAGTAGTGTTATCATAAAACATTAAATAATTGAAGCACAATTTATGATTCAAACCCAAACGTCAACTATTTATCCTATGTGCCTTTTAAATTTCAACTGCAGTCCTTTACTTCTTCACAGTCATTCTCCCCAAGACTTCATGAAGAAATTTGAGACTATAGTATGTGATATATTCAGATTAGTTCCTATCCAAACACATTGGAATCTTCTTTTGCATCATTTTCTACCTTTTTCATTTTCTAAAGTTCTAGAAAAAAAAATCTAAAATAAAAAATATTTTCAGGTGCCACCTATCATGGTAGTGATTATATTTTTGGTATTTCAAACTGAAACATGAATGTGTAACAACAGATTTATAGTCAATCTCCACTAACAAATGGTTCAGTAGGCATAATTTTAATCCCTAAAGCATTTATTACAAAATTTCTGACTTTATATAGATCTACTATTGCATTAGGGTACTAGGGCAGACTGTATCACATAAATACTTGTACATACAACAAGGGAACACAGGACTACGGCTTAGGTTCATAGTTCTTATAAAAGAATGTGATAAGAGCTAGCCATATGTCAAATTGATAAGTGTGCAAAGCTGTTCAAAACAATGTTCTTTCTGAATGGAAAAATTTAACTGCTTATATTTCACCTTTTTTCTTTTTGATGTCAGCAAGATCCCATTAATGCTGAAGCTTAACAATATCAATTACACAATTTTACTTTGCATAATATATCTATATCTGTCTACATATATAAAATATCCTGATTTTTTAACCTTTATTTATATTTTGTTATTTCTCACTAGAATACAATTCAATGGGTGCTTAAAAGGAAACTTGTTCAGGTATTGTGTGGAAAAGGCAAAGAGGCAGAAAGATCAGTTGTCTATTAATCCAAAAATAGGATGTATGGAATGATTTATATGTAAGTCCATATATGGCAAAAACAAGGATCCAAGCAGGGAAAACATGGAATTACTACCAAAAATTCATTTCTAGAGCTATAAAATAAATAAGACTAACTGAATAAAAATACCATGTAATGTCACTTGGACAAAAAAAAGTAACAAGACCACTGTTGCTATTATGGTTATTAAAGTATCTGAGAACAGAACAATACTAATAATGATAATTTCAAATTGCTGCTTGCATGTCTAAGATAAAATGAAAACCTGTACATACAAAAGCATAAAAAGAAAAGAAACAGAGACCCAAGCCAGAAGCCCACCCTGAAAACAATGGCACAGGTGCTCAGGCATCAGCCAAGGTTCTGCCTGGACACCAGAAGCTTAGAAACACAGGCCCCAGCAAAAGCCCCACCCCCCAGAAACTAGGCACACAGTCTCACAGGCGCCAAACCAGGGACCCGACAGATATGACCTGTAAGTGCATACAAGCCCAAAACAGAATCCCACACCAAATACAGCCCAGCACTGGGATCCAGAAAGCTATCATTCTGAACCCAGGAACTGGTTCAGTGGTGAGAAGCAGAAAGGACAGCTCTCCGAGAACTGAAGTCCACTGTGAGAGCAAAGAGTCACCTCAATGAAGGTGTAGGAGACTGCAATGGTTGAAACGAGAAGATACTTAAACAAGTCTCAAACCCAGACTTTCAGATCACCAAAGGAAACTCCAAGGGGCAAGGAGATTGAATAATCTGAAACTTAACCAGCTGGTCTCCCTGAGCTGGCCACAAAAGAGGATCTGAAAAAAAAAAAAATCAGAAATAATTTATCGGATAACAACAGCTATGGTGTACATAGTGCCAGACATGATTAATAACTCTAAGCAGACACAAATTTTTAAAATATGAGGAACTGAGGAACAAGATGGAATTACAGCATAGGAAAAAATGAACTCCATAGAACAGATGCAAACAGATATCTGGGAGATTAAAAACACCACTGAAAGTTTACACAGCAGAATGAGCCAATATGAGGACAGAATATCAAACACAAAAGACAGGATTGAGATTAGTGACAAGAAAAAGGGAGGTTTCTTAAAAACAGTAAACAACCATGAGAAATCAATCCAGCAGCTGCTAGATGATGCAAAGAAGAATAATGTAAAGCTAACCGGACTCAATGAAGAAGCAGGAGAGAATGCAGATGACATTAAAAAAAATGTTCACAGAAGTAATGGCAGAAAACATGCCAAGCAGGGGAAAATAATTTGACATGCAGATAAGTGAGGCATTATAGGACTCCAACTAGCCATGATCAAAGAAAAATCTACACATAAGCATGTAACAGTCAAGACTGCAGAAACCCAACAGAGGAACAAACTATACAAGCACTTAGATTAAAGAAACAAATCACATACAAAGGAAAGCCCATCAGGATCACAGCACACTTCTCAACACAAACCCTTATATCAAGAAGAGCCTAGAGTAAACTATTTCAAGCCCTGAAGGAAAAAAGCTCCAACCGAGGCTGATGTATCCTGAAAAACTATCTTTCAAAAATCAATGGAAACCAAGACATGTCATGTAGAGGTACAAATTCCCAACAATGAATGTAGCTGTACTGTATCCCTAAAATGTACCAATAAACTCAATTAAAGCTGAAAAAAAATCAATGGAAAAATAAGATACTTTAACGACAAAGGACACCTGAGGAACTTCATAAATACCTAACCAGCACTCCAAAACATTTTAAACAATATTCGGGGAAAGGACAAGGAGAGTCACAATCCAATAAAGCCCAGCAGAATGAATCCATCAGGCAAGACAAGAAATTAAGTGCAAAGGTTGAGAATCCAACAACAGGAAAATGGAATGACAAGGAAAAGTCAATACATTATCAGTTATAACCATCAATGTTAATGGTCTCAATTCATCAATCAAAGGGAACCGATTGGCAGAATGGGTCAAGAAGCAAGATACAACAATATGCTGCATAAAAAAAGCACTTAATTAAAAAAGAAATGCACAGACTGAAAGTTAAAGGGTGGAAAACAATACGCCATGTTAAAGGAATCAGAAAAAAAAGCTGGAGTAGCTATCCTATTTGCAGATCAAATAAATTTCAAACACTAATTAAGAGATACAAAGAAGCTCACTATATCCTTGTAAAGGGAACAATCCAAGAGGAAGAGATGACAATCATAAATATATATGTACCAAATAACACACTAACTATATAAAATAAATATTAATGGACATGAAAAATCAAATAAGCACTAATACAATAGCAGTGGGGGATCTCAACACCCCACTGTCACAAATAGATACATCAACTAGACAAAAAATAAATACAAAAACTCACCAAAGTCTTGAACAAATGAACTTAACAGATGTTTACAGAGTGTTTCAGCCCACAAAATCAGAATACACATACTTTTTGGCTGCATAAGGGTAGTTCTCCAAAAGACACTACATACTTGCACACAGAACATGTTTAGGTAAATTCAAAGGAATTGAAGTTAATCCATGTACATTATAAGATCATAGTGCTATGAAATTGTAGCTCAACAGCAAAAGAAACCACAAGAACATCATAAATACGTGAAAACTGAACAACAAGCTCCTAAATGACTAATGGGTCACAGAGAAATTAAAGAAGAAATCATACAGTTTCTACAAGTAAATGATAATCCCAGTGCAACATATTGGAATTTATGGGACACAATGAAAGCAGTCTTACAAGGGAAATTCATAGCAATAAATACTCCAACCAGGAAAACAGTGAGCTCAAATAAACAATCTAATGCTGAACCCCAAGCTCCTAGAAAAAGAAGAGCAGAACAAACCCAAAGCATGTACAAAGGAGGAATTTATAAAGATAAGAGCAAAAATCAATGCAATGGAGACCAAGAGAATGATACAAAAACATCAGTGAAGCAAAGAGTTGGTTCTTCAAAAAAATAAACAAAATTGACAAACCCTTAGCCAACCTTAACAAAAAATGGAAAGAAAAGGCCCCAAATTCATGCAATTTGAAATGGAAAGCATGAAATTACAACAGACTCAGCAGAAATCCAGAGGATCATCAAGACCTATATGCCAATAAGATGGAAACCACAAAAGACATGGACAGATTTCTAGATACATATGAATTACCAAAGTTAAAAGAAGATCTAAAAATCCTAAATAACCCTCTATTAATCAAAGAAATTTAAAATGTAATTAAAAATTCATCAACAAAGAAAAGCCTGGGTCCTCTTGGTTCACTGATGAATTCTACAAGACATTTACAGAAGAACTACCACCTCTGTTTAAACTCATCAATAAAACTGAAAGGGAAGCAACAGTTCCAAATTCATTCTTGGAAGCAAGAATCACTTTGATCCCAAAAGGAAAGAAAAGTCCAAGCAAAAAAGAGAACTGCAGGACAATCTCCCTAATGAACATAGATGCAAAAATCTTCAATAACTTACTGGCAAACAGAATGCAGAAGATCATATACCCAGATCAAGTGGGATTCATCCCAGGAATGCAGGGATAGTTCAATATATGCAAGTCAATAAATGAAATACACTATATTAGCAGAGCAAAAGAAAAAATCATATGAATCATCTCAATAGATGCAGAAAAAGCATCCAACAAAATTGAACACCAAATCATGATAAAACCCTATAGAAAATTAAAATACTTGGTCTTTATCTCAACCCGATAAAAGCCATCTATGAAAACCATACTAAATGGAAAGTGGGAAGGGTAGGTGAAAAGAAATAAGGGAAAAGGAAAAAAAAATATGAGAAAATGGAAATAAAGTATTTGTAAATAGGGAAGGGAGGAGGGGGTGAATGGAGGGCAGGGGTAAGGGGAAAAATGAGAACCAAGACCTGTCATGTAAAGGTACAAGATCCCAATGATGAATGTAACTCCTACTGTATAATGAAAATGTACCAATAATCTCAATGAGAAAAAACAAAAAAAACAAACCTGAAATCCTTCAAGCTAAAACTATGAACAAGATAAGGATTCCACTATCATCACTCATGTTCAATATAGTTCTGGAAATATTAGCCAAGTCAAAGAAATGAAAGGAATAAAGGGAGGAAACAAAAGTTAAATAGTCATTATTTGTACTGAGGACCGAATGCGGGACCTTGCACTTTCGAGGCAGGCAGCAGAACCACTAAGCTAAATCCCCGGCTCTAAATAGTCATTATTTGAAGATACTCTACAAAGAAGACCCCGAGAACTCCACCAAAAGTCTTCTAGACTTCATAACCAAATTTAGTAGAATACCTAGATACAAGGTCAACACTCAAAAATCAATAGCCCTCCTGTACTTGAACAACAGACTCACTGAGAGAGGAACTGGAAAAACAAATCCTTGCATCATAGAATCCAGAAAAATGAAATGTCTCAGAATTAACCTAACAAAAGAAATTAAAGACTAACAAGAAATTAGATTCATTCATAGGAAAATGGATACATATTGAGGATATACTCCTAAGTGAAATAAATAAGTCACACATGTATAAATACCTAATAGTTTCTCTGGTGTGAATAAACTGTAATAGCACATAAGATCCTAATGAGATGACTGACATTGTGAAATGGGAAGAAAAGGTCTAAAGGTGTAGGGAAGGTGGGATGGGCAGGGGAAGGGTAATAAGGGAAAAGAAAAAATGTGAGAAAATGAAAAGATGGAAATAAAGTGTTTGTAGATGGGGAGGGGAGGACGGGGTGAAGGGAGGGCAGAGGTAAGGGGAAAAAATGAGAATCAAGACTTGTCATGTAGAGGTACAAGATCCCAACAATGAATGTAACTGTACTGTATCCCTAAAATGTACCAATAAACTCAAAGCTGAAAAAAATATATATAAAAGACTATTATCTAGACTATATTAAGAACTGGAAAAATTAGACCTTCCTAATTTAGACCCAATCCAAAAATGGGCAATTGAAATGAACAGACATTTCTCAGACACAGAAGTAGAAATAGCAAATAAACATGAAAAATTGTTCAACATCACTCGTCATTTGAGAGAGGTAAATGAGAACAACACTGAGCTTCCACCTCACCGTACTATCAAGAAATCAAACAAGAACAAACGCTGGCATGATTGTGGGAAAAGGAAAAGGAATGCTTCTCCACTGTTGGTGGGAGTGTAGACTGGTGCAAGCACTGTGGAAACCAGTATGGAGATACCTCAAAGAACTAGCATTGGAAGTCCCATTTGACCCAGCTATTCCCCTACAGGTTAGAAGTATCATACCACAACAACATATGTGCACCCATGTTCACAGCGGCACAGTCTATAATAGCTAAAACTTGGAAACAGCCCAATTACCCATCAACTGGGGACTGGATAAAAAAATATGGTTTATTTATAAAATGCAGTACTACTCAGCCATAAAGAATGAGAAATTAGAGGCGATGATGAACACTGAGATGATACTCTTAAGTGAAATAAACAGAACACACGTATAAATAATGAATAGTTTCTCTGGTTTGAGAAATTAAAAGTGTAAATAAGGACTAGAAGGTATAACAGATAATTTGAAATAGAAAGAAAAGGGGCAAAGGGGAAGAGGAAGTGGTAGGATAGGGGAAAGGGAAAAGGGGAATGGAATTAATGAAAAAATGTAAACAAAGTGTAAATAGGGAAGGGTGGAGGGGTTGAAGAAAGGACAGAAAAAGGACAGGGAAAGAAAGAAGAATCAAGATAGATTATCTAAAGGTATAAATTTCCAATGATGAATGTCACTGTATTGCATACCTAAAATGTACCATTAAAATTAATGAATAAAAAGAAAAGAAACTGATCCATATATGGAAATGATATGTCTTATATAAAAGCTTTTAATTTGAGGTCAAATAAAAAGCAAATTTATTATTTTAGACAGTAAAATAAGAAACAGGAAAAACATGACAAATCAATTAAAGAACTCTTTTTGTAATACTAGGATACTCACTATCAACTTCTTCATGTACTACAAAGGAGAAACAAAAGTAGACACTAAAACTGAATGATTTCAGTCTCATATATTTGATTATATTTTATTTTTAAATATTTTAGTATTTCCCTACTATCTCCAAGTTAACAAGACATTTTACGGTTCAGTATATAATGTATGCATTTCAAAATTTGAGAATATTTAGTGAAGTCATTTTATAAAATTTATTTAGTGAAGTCAAAATTTGAGAATATTTAGTGAAGTCAATTTATAAAAATTTATTTTTTCAGAATCGGTAACAAAAATATGCCTCCAACATTATAAAACATTCTAAAGAATAAATAAGTTCTTCAAGGCAAAATAGTTTAAAAAAAAGAGAAAAAGCACCTTTTAATAAAAACAAATATCATTATACCTGAGTTTCAAAAATACATGACTTAAATCACATTGAAGAAAGATTCTTCACCAAATATTATGTTACACCATTTTACCATTAAAACTTTCTACAGAACTTATAATAAGATAGTTGTTCCTACCTTATACCCAGGTCCTAATTGATGAATTGCAAATATCTGTGCTGGGTTAAGTGCTTCACTAAACACATATACAGCACCAAGTTGACCGCAGAATACCCTATTTGCATCAGCAGTTTCTGAAGATCCAAGAAAGCACTTGTCATAGCTCTATTTTTCAAAGGTCACAAAAAAACACAAATTATTATTTCAAAATGACAAAATAGTTAAGGATACTTGTCTTCATCACCATAAATATCTTAACATATAACACAGAAGAAAATTTCAATTCCTATTTTATGGATGATTTAATTAACAGCCAATAAAGATTTATAAAGAAAATAAAATTAGTTAAGTGATTTGTATTCATACTTACACAAGCAACCATCTATTCTATCTTTTGACTTGATTACTTTTCATATGTTACCATTATTCACAAAAACCATTTGTAATTATCTTAAAAAAGAAAAACAAGAGTAAAACTAATGATTTATAATGGTTCATATTTAGAAAGAGATTCATCTGAATCAAAGAAATAACTATACCTAATTATACCCACAGGATGTCATTTTTGAAGTTCTACTTCAGTTTTCCATTATGGACTAATTCCTCTGTTTTCTTATACAAAATCAATGATAGAAGAGAATTAGCTCCTTCTCTTACATGAATAAGCCTTATACAGAATCAAATAAACCCTCATCATTTAAACCTGCTTCCTAAGAGAAGAAGGAAGTTACAGTGCTCTCCATCTGGAAGATTTGGCACCTAAGAAGGCATGTTTAAAAAGGCCCTTCCACATACACCACCCATTCAAAGCAGCACAGTGACTGCTCAGTTTCTTCCTTCCATCAATACAGGATATTCCACACCTAATCTCCCGTCAATGCCTCAACAAAATTCTAAAACATTGTGAATGGTGTCCAATAACATGAACTCATTAAG
Source organism: Fukomys damarensis (assembly GCF_012274545.1). Classification (NCBI taxonomy): domain Eukaryota; kingdom Metazoa; phylum Chordata; class Mammalia; order Rodentia; family Bathyergidae; genus Fukomys; species Fukomys damarensis. The sequence goes on along the minus strand of NW_022900950.1, from coordinate 38,664,298 downwards.
TATAAAACTTAAAATTAAAGTATAACAAATAATTTAAAAATCTAAGTCTTTCTGTAATATATTGTCTTATCAACTAATGACATTCAACAAGTATACAGGTGGGAAGCAGAATTTCATCTGTGTGTTCCAAAATTGTTCTCTTCCACATTTACTGCCCATGGCTCAATTATGAGTTTGTTAAGACAGAAAAAAAGAATCCAGGAAAGGCAGACAGAAAATACTTTTAAGTTTAATAAGCCTTATGCCATTTCTGCTGCATATTGTTTGAATTTCTCTTTGCGTTCATGTCTTTTAAAAAAATAAACATTTAAAAAACAAGATTCTTAGCTATTAGGTCATTTAAAAAAAAAACAAAAAACAGGCTAAGGGCCAGATTTATCCCATAGAGTGCAGTCTGCTATCTCCAATATAGGGGCCAGCCTAGGGACTATGTACATGGTGTTATTTAAGAGATAAAACAAGAGAATATAGTATGCCCCTTACCCTTCAGGACATTAAAGTTAAAAAGAGATGCAGATAAAATTAAGAAGTGGATTTTGTTTTTGTTTTTTTAAGGCATTATAAACTAGATATGCTGGAACAGCATTAAGCACATTTTTTACTTTGGTTCTAATAGGGCAGGATGAAGACAAGGGAGAGTCAAATGCAGAGAAATAGTGCTTCTGAGTTTTCAAATCTAGATTTCCTTTATCTGAAATTCAACTCTCATCTCCCCAACTGTAACATGCTGGTTGAAACTAGTATTATTAGTAACTAACCTCCTTACTTTTACAGTAATTCCCTCCAGGGTATTTTCAATAATGCAGCCAGAATGATGTTTTTACAGTATAACTAGACATTACTTGTCCTCTCAAAACCTTCTAAGGTTTTTAGACTGATTACAAAGCCCTATTTAACTGGCCCCATACTATCTCATCTCTTAATAGTATTGTGTCCCTTGCTCCCTCTACTCCAAACTGGCTTTCTTGTTTCTTGAATTTTCCAGTTCTACCCTATAGCCTTTGTAGTCACAGCTTTCAGTGATGGGGTATGTCCCCAAATATCCACATGACTTGTTTCAATCCTCACTAAAATCATTCCTGGACAGTCTTAATTTCTCCTTTCCCTACACTACCTTTTATGTCTGGTACCAACTTTATTTTTCTCTATATTATACTATTTGTATGTTATTTATTTATATATTATTTATTTTATTTAAAGTGCTCCTTCCCCATACGTACAAGAAATAAGACACTTTTTTTTAGAGCTTGATATTCTGGAGAGAAGAGCATACTACACTTACATTTCTTGACCTAAAATACTTAAATTTCTTGTCCAAGTAATTTTGGTTTTTTAATATCTTTATGTCTTTTAGCAATTTTACTATACTAAATTTAAATTTTGAAAGATTCAATTAATTAAAAAAACAAATTTCACATGTTTCTATCAAGCATTTTTTCAGTTCATGTTAAATTGGACAGACTATAGTCTCAAGTACATTAGAATACAGATTAAAAAATTTAAAAACTTACATCATTTGTATTAACATGCCAAGCCATATCACCATAAGATACCAGTTGTCCATTAACATAACACCGAATTTCACTGTTCCTCCATCGATTGTAAATGTGGACAATGCTGATCATGTACCACTTAAATAAAAAAATTAAAAATATCAAAAGATAAAGCTAAATTATATTATATAAAATGTAACCTTCAAAATACCCTTTAAGAAAATGACTACTAATGATCATTTACTATCATTGCTTCAGGTTTATTCCTCTCATTTCTCACTTTAAAGATGAAAGAACTGACACAAAAATAAATCTGTGATGGAGACAGAGTCAGAATCTCCATCTCGCCAGACTGATAGTCTTCTTCCACAATATCATGATCTGAAATTGTGGAAATACAATTACAACTGTATTTTTCATTTAATAACATTTACATTATGCCAAGCAATTAAGATGCCTATAGCTATCTATAAACACCATAGGCCCAGTTTTCCTGAAATTTATATTCTAATCAAATGGACACGTAACAGACAAATAAACAATTAAGAGAATTACAAAGTCACTTTGATTACTATGAGGGAAAAACAAAAAATAACCTAATATGCTACTTTAGACTGTAAAGTTTAGGTGGTTTTAATTTTACAACTTAAATTTATTACATCCACTAATAATTATATATAATAATTACACATTTTAATTTAGTCATATGTGAATAAATTTTAGGAATCAACACGAGTTCATCTTCAGTTCCGATTTTATAATTAGTAGGGTCAGCAAAAATCATTTTCGAGAGTCAATTTTGATAGGAGATGGAGTGAATCCAAAACTTTATCTACCCAAAGTTAAAAGCCTAAGGCAGAAAACATAAAAATATTTGTCTAAAGTATATAAAAATAATATAATTTATTGATATTTGATTAAGTATACCTTATGTCTAAAATCTGAATCTCTGGTCTAAAAACTGGTTCTAATTATTCCATAGAAGGTTAAACAATGAAAAGTGAAGTGAGGAAAAAAAAAAAGGAAGGATGAGACAGGGAGAAGAAAAAAGATGAAAAAATGGATAAAAGAGAAAAAAGAAAAGGTAAAGGAAGGAGGAGAAACAGATGAGGGAAAAGGAAGAAGAAAGAACAAGAATGAATAGTAATTAAGGCAACAATTCTTCAAAAGTGCTTCAAATATAATTTTTTAGAATTACAATCAAAATAATATAAAGATCACATATTAAAGTTCACCTTTGAAAAATCCCTGAATTAATAATAATGATGAAACAATATTATTTGAATGGATGCAAGATTATAAGAGTGCATAACTTATATCTAATTTACATGTTTGTATAAAATATGAAATATAACTATTATAAATTGTGTAAAAATATCAAAATATTTGTATCTACATAAAAATCTACAAGTATGTACCAGCTCTTAGCATTGTAAATAACTACATTTTCCATTAATCCTGTGCAAAAGACTTTCTCAAAAAGCATAAAATATCTTTTAATGTTCATGAATAAAACTCTAATTCCTAATGTACAGCATTTAAAAAGGCTATACCATACAGAAGTAACTCAAATCACTTGGCGTTTGTTACCCTGACTTTCTACTTACTGTCCCATGGAAAAGATCTTTGTCATACTTACCTATTAAAAAAATACTGACCACAGGGCTCAGCCCTACTTCTTTTCACTTTGTCAATAAAAACTCTCCACTAATCACATTCTACTAGGAAATGAACTGTTTCATATAAATTAGCTATTGGCTGTCCAAATAAATGTAATTATCCCTTTAGAAAGTAAAAGTAGTTTTGGTTATTAAACTCGTATTTTATTCATTTATCCAATATATCTTACAGGCAGTCTACTAAAGTTCAATGCTCTCTGCTAGGCATTTAAGAGAATACAAAGATCAATCCAACAAAAATCTTAGTATCAATAGCCACTAAATAATGTACATATAAATGAATAATGAAGTTTAAATAAGTAAAACAACTGCCATAAGAAATACTAAAATAAAATGTTCTCAGATGAAACATTGGATCAAGACAAATCTGGAAAAGATTATACAAAAATGTCATATAAAATGGAACATACCAATATGATAGGATTTGAAAACCCAGAGCTATGCAGAAGGAGATAAGTAAATGTAGCTCATATCACACACTGAAAACACAATTGAAAAGGGAATAATAAAATGAAACAAAACATTCAAACCATAAAGAAATAGATTAAAAAATTTAGTCTGTAATATGATCAGGAAGAGAAATTGGATATTAATATGGTAACAGGAAGAAATGAATCATCCAAGAAACAGGAAGGGCAATATGAACAATTTAAGCAGCAGGTAAAGAAACTTTAAAAGAAGATACATATTATCAGAGACAGTATATGCTGTGAAAACTAAACTAATATAATGATAAAACAGGGAATGAAAAAAACAAAGTTAACTCAAGTCCTGATTATTACAGATATGGCAGACATCTTAATCAGAGGATTTTAGAACATAAGTATATTTGGGATGAGAAATCGTTAATTCACTGTTACATATTTTGAGATCCAGGTCCAGAAAGAAATCCAGACAGCAACATCTCATACTGGAAGAGAATACAAGAAGAGCTTTAAAGACAAAAATAAGAGGTGTAGGCTATCATGAAACTGAATAAAAATTTCCAAATAAGATGTAAGCATTATAAAAGCAGAGATGTTTTCTGTTTATTTCATTGTTGTGCCCTAGTGCCTACGAGTATCTCCTACTCATTAATTACTCAATACTTATTGAAAGAATGACATAGAACAGATGATACTGAAAGAATAAGAGCATGAGACACACTACAAGATTTCAAAAGAGTGATCTTACACTCCTAAGTCAGAAAAGTAAAAAGAAAATATAGACAAGAATAAGGCAAAAGCATTATGTCATAAGAAAACCAGTGAAAGAGAACATTATAGAAGTTATATCAGAAAAGTTGTAAGATAAAGAAAAGGTGAATTTCAACAGAAATATTTACTTTGCTTACCTTGCGTGGTTGAAAATCATATTTCACACAGTGTTGAAAACCTTTTCCTTTGGACTTCAGAGATGTGACTATTAAACAATTGCCAACAAAATGTGCAGAGTAACCAACTCCTTTGCTAGTACGAAAACTGTAAAGAATATCGTAATATAGTAACAAACTAAAATAAGCATATGCCTAATGCCTATTTAAGTTATTTTATATAAAAATTAAATATTTCCCTGTAGAGGAGTTTTACATGTAACAAATAAAAACTAAAATCTAACAAATATAATTAGCCAAAAGATAAAAAATTTAAACTGAGAAACAATGAATTTAAGCTGGGAAATAAATATACAAGCTTTGAATTTTTCAATTTAAAATATCACAAATACTTAAAAGCAAAGTAATAGTCAACACAAATCCACCAAAAGACTTCATCTAACTTTAAGGACCATCTTCAATTAGCAAATACAAAACAAATTTACATACATATAAATATTTTCCGTAACAATTAGGCTTCTAATTCTACTATGCTTTGAAAAGAGCTTTGCAAACAAAGAAAGTCACAGCCCACTTATAATGTGTTTCATCAAATAATTGTATATTTTAATCAAAATAAGAAAAAAGTGTCTATGAAATTTGATTATAATTTCTTATATGGTTATTACTGTTCTTTACAGTATATGTTAATTATGATCACAGAACAAAATACAGGAAAAAGCAAAGGGAATGAAATCTAATGGGAGTTAGCTTGTTTGTTTTTCTTTCCTAGATCAGGAACCAGAAATTCTAAGTATTCCACAATTGATCTACATTGATGCCTACTAGCCAGGGAAAGCCTGCAACCTTTCATGCTTAGATTGTAATGGAGGTTTGAGGGAGGTCACCTAGAATCAACAGCAAAAGGAATAAATAAAAATTTATTTAGCTGAGTCTTCACAGTCTGAACACACACATATATAGTCCAAATTATATGTAACTTTGTTACTACATTATATACTTAAAGACAAAAGTCCCAACACTGAACAAGTTACTTACCAATAAAGATAAGGTTTATCCTTATCAACATTAATATTATTTAAAGGATCCATACGAAACCATGTGTTTAGAGTGAAGCCATTCTGATAAGGCCACTTTGCAATAGGAGGCAATGCAATTGCCTACAAAGCAATGAAAATAGATAAAGTATCAGTTAGGTCAAATTTGCCATCTACAGAATAAAGTATAGTGAGATTTAAATTTCAGAAAATTATGAACTACAGAAGTTAGAAACTATTATTTTATTAATAATCTATTGCAATAGGAGGCAATGCAATTGCCTACAAAGCAATGAAAATAGATAAAGTATCAGTTAGGTCAAATTTGCCATCTACAGAATAAAGTATAGTGAGATTTAAATTTCAGAAAATTATGAACTACAGAAGTTAGAAACTATTATTTTATTTAAATAATCTATGTATCTATATATCTATACATATATATATAGATATATATATAAATTACTTGATTATAGAAGAATTATTTTCAAACAGTGAATTAAATTTCATCTCTAGGTAACATAGTTTTGGACTGTACTTCAAATTTTCCCTCTAATTTCACCAATATGCAGTCCCTTATATATACGCCTCAGGATTTTCAGTTTTTAAAATGTATGATAGCTTTTAGTATTATCTCATATGACTATAGGAGGCTAAATCTTCAAAGACAAACAATTGTGCTAGGGAGTATTAGTGGAATCAACATTGAAGAAACACAAATGTTAGTGATAATACAACATGGAAACGAATGTAAAAGCAGCCGGTTACAGCTATCACTGACATGTATGAAAGCATTCCCTTTTCTCCATTATTTTACATACCTTTGTAATCACTTACTCCCAATCAACAGTCTTAATATTTTGTGCATTATCAACTTTATCATTCAGCTCTACTAAGCCCTAATTTATAACCTATATACACATTAACCCCCCACCCCAAAGAGAAAAAATGAAGACAGGGTGTTCTTTAATTGTATGATGAAATGCTGATTAAAACAGAACACTGAAAATCCAAAGAGAACTAGAGAAATATTATGTGGACTTAACGGATTCAATAATGATAAAAAAACCTCTATTCTCTCCACATTATTAGCACAAACAAAACCATGATAGGCCTTTTCTTTTCCCTTTTTGCTTTTTCAATGTGGTTGATGAAATCCAGGGCCTCTTTCATATTAAGGAAGCACTTTACCATGAGTTGCATCTTCAGCCCCACAGTAGGTTTTCAAATGAAATTTCACAAGTGTATTCAACAATGCACATAAAAATTCAGACAATAAAGAATAACCATAACTATTTTAAAGTGAAGATGAAATGGGAGTACTTGTATTACCTAATATTAAGAGATACTAACTATACAGGTGTAATAATAAAGACAATATGACACTGACATAGGAACAGAAATATAGAACAAGAGAACAATGGTACAGAAATAGATGTACCTAATTTGATCAAATAATTTTCAACAAATCTGTCAAATAATCCAAAGAGAAAGGACTGTCTCTTCAACAATTGGTAACACAACAGATGAAGATGCAACCAAGTAAGACTTAACTCGAACTCTGTTCATACCATATAAAAATAATTCATACAAATGGAACCAAAACTATATGTAAGAGTTAAATCCACAGAACTCTTTAAAGAGCTTAAGAGAAAGTACTATCACTCTGGCTATGAAGGATTTCTTAGAATGCAAAAGCATCTATCATAAAACAAAAAAAAAATTAACCGGACATCAATTTTAAGGAATCTCTGGAAACAGCCTACATATCCAGCAATTGACAAATAGATTTAAAAAAATGAGAGATATGGAATATTTTACAGCCATAAAGAACAAGATCATATCATGTACAGGACAATGGGTAGATCATGAGTCTGTAATGTTAAGTGAAGCAAGTCAGCCAGAGAAAGCTAAATATCACATGATTTCTCTTACATAAGAAACGCTACATATACATAAGTTAAAGAATAAAATAAAGGAGCTTGTAGGAAACAGAGATAGACTTTTGGGATATGAGGCAGGGGATCAGAAGAAGGGGTAAGGGTGAGTGGGGTAAACAGATGAACCATGATCATATGTCATGTACCAATTTCCCAAAACAATATAACTATTATATATTATATATCACATATATTCATACATTATATGAATAAAAAAAAAAATGTTAAGAAAATAAAAAGAAAAGCACCAGGTAAGGAGAAAATATTTGGTAAGTATGTATCTAGTACCACAAACATATACCCCAAATCTATAATGAAATCTTAATTAAGATAATACAACCAAATATTTAAATGAACAGTACTGAACCCAGACATCACAAAAGAAGATATAACAATGAGCAAGAATCATATGAAAGAATGCTTACCATCATAAGGCATGAATAAAAAAATGCAATGAACTATTATATAGCCATTTAAATGACTAATATTTAAAATACTAAAAATGTTCAAGATACAAATTAATTCAAATTTCCACACTGCTTATGGAAATATAAAATTTTCCATTACAGCAAATTGACAGTTTTGCATTAAGGTAAACATGCACTTATTACAAAGCATAGCAATCTCATTCAGGCATTAAGAGATAAAACCTATGCCCACAGCAAAACCTTTCCTTAAATGTTCATTGCAGTTTTACTTACAATAGCTAAAAACTAGAAACCTAAATGCCCATCAACTACTGGACTAAAAAGGTAATATATCAATATAATGAAATACTACTCAGCACAAAGAAGTACAGAATAATCTACTGATTAAAGCTGCAGGAAATATCTCAAAAGCATTATTGTAAGTGAAAGAAGACAAATATAAAAGACTACCTAAACACCAAACTACAGCAAAACAAATCAGAAGCAGCAAGTCACAGGGGCTCAATGACTTTAAAATAAATAAAAACAAACACATGTAATAAACTTACCGCAGCACTACAACCAGGGAAATTGAAAAAAGTGTCAGGACCATGTCTTTGTGGCATCTGATTAAGAACTGACAATAATTTTACTGCATGTCTTGGCTGAGAACGCAATAAAAGAAAAAAATCGTTTTACAAATTTAGCAATAATACCTGATACACTACTTTAGTCATCGCACTATTTAATAAATAGAAAGAAAATTAACTTTAAAACATTTACTAAATTGTTTAAGAGGAAAAGCATTTCCACTATGAATTCAAATACACAGCTGTCTTGGGACCAGTTACTGAACATAAAGTATTAAGATACTGAATACTCGTGTCTCTGACCACAGCTTACCCAGATTCCACTTTCTCCTCGAAGCATGCTGAACAAAAGCTTCAACTCCTTGACAGTGATGCTGTAGCTGGCAAGAACCCCCAACATATCAACTAGAAGATCTTCAAAGGAAAATAAAGTTATTCTGAACTCTAATCATGAGCTGCCATCTGTCAAGGTAATATACTTTTTGAAAGAACAAAAGTTATCAGTTGGCAATTTTATGTATAATACACACACACATAAACAAACACACACATACCTAATATACCTAAGTTTCCTCATGAATAGCCATTCTAATTAACAATTTGCACACATACAAATATTTGACATACGCAGAGAAAGGGAGATTATAAAATTCAAAGGTACAAAGGATTTAACATTATAAATTGGTTATTTTCAAATGAAAATCTAACAATCGACAATGTTTTCTTTCAGAACTATCTATTCTTAATAAAATGCGTTCTTGAAATATTACTTGGTCTATTAACAATTTTGAGTACATACTCTATGTGGGGCACTATTCAGTGTGGCTTCTATGTATTAAGGTAACAAATCCACACAACGTATCTATAACATGGGTACAATAATTATCCGCTTTCAAAAAATAAGCAAAATTATGGCACACATAAATTAATGCCACTTCCTAAGAACACACACCTAACAACTGGTTGATTCAGGACTCAAACCCAGACAGTCTGGCTCCAGCACCCTCACTCCTTTCTACTAGTATGCAAATATAGGTGTAATTTAAACATATGACTAATGATAACAATTATGCTAATATGAGTATATTGGCTCACACTACAAAAACACCAGCTTACTAAACAATGAGAAAAATTAGTATCTTGTGAGTGATTAGTTTTTCTATATGATTAATATTTCTTCCTATACTCTTTGTGAGAAATTAAATATCTCAATACTTATACTACTTCATTTTGTTAATTTGTAAAGTATTCCTTAAGAATGAAAAATACTAGACAAGTTAATACAAGCCAATTATATAAAAAATATATATATACATAAATACATATATATACTGTAGACGTTTATCATTAATAAAAAGGTTGGATCATGGTAAATAAAATGATAACTATATAATAACGTATATAATAATTAAATATATCATTTAGTATCACAGATTTGTAATTGGAATTTGAAATGTTAAAATAGTTATTTGTGCATCTCAAAAATAGATATTCAATATGGTTATTTTCATCAATCAATTTAGATTCTTAATGCTACAATGAGCAAGCAATCTATGACAATATTGTGACAGTGGATATGCCAATTTTGAGAAACATTTTTCAATGAAACAAAATGTTTCATCATTTAAGCAATAAAATGAATGAAAATATTAGGGCATATAAAAATAAAGGTCTATTTCTAAAAAATAATTTCTCATAAAAGGAGGCATCTTAAAAACCCTAATCTAACATGCCTTATTTTTAATTAAGCAATTAACTTTGGCGGCAACCATCATTTAAGATTTCTTAAAGGGTGACATACAAATACTGCTTTTAAAAATCAAACTTCTATTTGCAATACACATGATGCATGACATGTAAAATTGTATGTAGTTACAGTTTTTTTAAAAAAATCCCTTAATATAGCACATGAAAAATAACCAAGAAGTTCAGTTTCGATTTATTATAGCAGTCATTTTCTAGAGAAGAATTTGGAAAGAAAAAATATTATGACTCATACTCAATTATCAGTTACAACAAATATTTAACCACCTTTTAGTGATATGTTCACATTATTGAATGAGAAGTACCCCTTTGGACTTAACATGCTACTACACATTCAGAAATGAAAACTAATATGTTTTGGTGACTATTTGTTCTTCCTTAATATGATATTTAATTTTTAACTCCTAAAAAGTAAAATAGACATATTTCTCTGACACTTATTCCATTTTCTTACATCCTTCTATCATCAGGCTCTTTTGTAAGGAAATGTTTAAAATAACAGAGTACAAATTTTGTTCTATGTTATTACTATCAAGAAGAAAAAGATAAGAGAATTAAGAAACTTTATATAATAGAATATATCAAGACATGAACTTTTGTGGTACTGTCCTCACTGTCACTTTACATCCAATATGCATGAATTTTATTCCAGTAAACTACTATGCATGTAATTCTCGATCTTTGCAAAACTATATACTCGGTTGAGTGGCAGTGAATTTGTTTATATAAACAAAACTTAAAGTCATAAGCCCAGATATAAGGATTGGAAGATATGATATTCTACACAGCAAGTATACATAAAATTTTATACAATAGATTCCTGTTAAATAACTCTAGAATTTACAGAAGCCATACTGTATCTTTATTAGAAAGATATTTTAAGAAATATGTCTGAATTTTTATCATTAGCCATTCATAACCAATATAGAGAATGCAAAAATCATGCTCAATAGAGATATATGCTACTTTTAACAACAATTAGAAATTATTTCAACACATTTTCTAAATCATTAAATTTTAAAAAGGAATATTTTAAAACGTAAAAAACATCCTTTAATTAATTGTTCATTTCATTCTTCGCTAACGTTTTCTTCCAAAACATTAAAATTAAGTCAAAAGATTGAAAAGCATTCTCTGGTGTCTAAACTACTTTTAAAGATCAGATACAATATTGGGAGAATCAAATTAGCACTTCTGGGATTTTGGAAATACTTTTGTGTCAGAAGACACTCATGCTGAAGAGCCATAGTTTAGAAAAATCAACATTTCAAAAGTCTAAACTTATTTCATGGAAATAACTCCTGTCCTCAGACCATTATTTTAAACATTCCTACTAAACTGCATCAACCCCAGAGTGGAATTAACATGCAGGAGAAGTAAAAGGATTGGTAGTAATGAATCACAGTTTTCAAAGTCACTGATTAGAATGACCTATACCAAGCAAAACAATCAATACTTTTCACCTGAAATTTTGCACAAATTTCATGTTCTATTCAACAATATATGTGGTTATTTTGATACAGCTTTCTCCCTTGCCTTGAAATCAAAGTAAAATAATCACTTCCAAAAGAAATAGTATTCTAAGGCTTTTACTATATCGTATCAATTGTCACTGTTCCATACATGCCACATTGATGAACTGGTATAATTTGGTAAAGAGCTCATTCATAATTCATAACTGAAATATATACTGTGGTATTTTAATTATGTAAAGGTGTAATTAATTATACACTGCATAAAGATATATTTTTTATTGACTTCATAGTACTTACTCTGAGTACTGAGGTTTTCCAAAATTTAGAAAAGCAAAATTAGTAATTATGTATACCTAATATAGTAATTATGTTTGTCTTCTTCCATTCCTCTTGCTTCTCATCCATATAAAAGTCAAATTTTCCTAATGTTTCTATTTATCTATTTTAAATCAAGGTAATTTTAACAAATCTATTTTATGTACAGTATATAAAGTACATAAAACTTCATAAATGTTTAAGTTATACTTTCCTGTCAGACAGTCATAGCCCCATACCTGCTATCATGTCATCTACAGCACTCATTTTCAGCAGTACTTGTTCAATTAGCCCAACTTCTGTGCTAGTCTGTAAGTTCCGAACACTTTTTCGCAGAATGGCTGTAAACATGCTCCATATTTCTGCTTGACATGTTACATCACAATGCTCCAAAAGCTCTGTCATACATGTTATACTCTCAGCATCCTGTATAATGAAGTTCATCTCCAAATCAAATTCTCCACCAACCAGCTGAAAGCAAAAAGAGAGAAAAATAACCAGTTATAAAGTGGAAAGTTACTTATTAAAACAATAAAATAAAACACTACCAAAAATCCCACTAGCAAGAAAGAATGGGTTCTATAAAAAAATTTATCTTTGATATAAAAGTAATTTTGAACCACAGTTTAAGAGTTGTAGATATAAGAAATGATACCAGCAAAGAGAAATATAATTTCCACAAACATGGACAATACTTTCAAATCTAAAAGGACAGAGCAAACTACAGCATATGATTGTTGGGTGGGATTCAGGATACATTCCTATAGGTTACAATCTTTAAATATGATAATTAATAGAAAATACAGACCATTAAAGACACTTTTTAAAGCAAAATTCATTTTCTTTTTCTATGTTACCAGACTTAAAGAAATAAAATAGTATTACAGAAAAAAGCTGTGTCTAATCATATGCAGAAGATCAGGAAATATGAAAATAATACTACCGCACATACAATAAATGTGAAATGATGAAATGAATGTTCAGAAATAAGTTGAAGACAAGAATGTAAAATATTGGGCTGGGGATTTAGCTCAGTGGTTCTGCTGACTGTCTTGCTACCCCTCAAAAAAAAAAAGGAAATAAAGAATGTAAAATATTCAAATACCTCATTTAAAAATCAAAAGTGTGAAGTCAGTTAAGAAAATTGTACAGGCCAGGAATTTAGTTCAGTGGGGCTAGGCCTGCCTGGCAAATGCAGTTTCTGATTTCTTTTTCCGGTATCAAAAAAAAAAAAGGAAGAAAGAAAGAAAAAGCAAGCAAGCAAGAAAGAAAGAAGTTTTGTAATACCAACATACATGATTTGCAACATTAAGCCAAATGAGTCCAATAGAATGCTGGGCTTCTCTTGCTGTCTATTTCTTGGAAAGAATTCAATGGTCTGTCTGCATTTCATATTTAACAACATGCCACTCCAGCAAGGGGAGCACTTTCAAGCCCACAGGCAGCAGGGAACTTAGCTCAGTGGTTCCACAAAGAAACAAATACAGTACAAAAAAAAAGCCCACAGGGCAAAAAGCTAGTCAAAGGTAGCAATGCAGGAAAAGAACAGGGGGGCAGTAACAAACTCTAAAAGCCTCTGGAAGGAATACAGACCTGAGGCAAACATAGCACTGACTGAACTCGACCTTGGAAAAGGTTAGGAAGGACAGCATTCACGTGATAAAAAGTGGATATAGTAATAAAATATGCCCCAATTGTGACTCACTGTTCCTTTCCCTTATCTGGTGGATTGCAATATTACAGAGCCTGGAAAGAAAATAACCACCCAAACACACACACACACACACACACACA
>NW_022900950.1:38640858-38650250 GCF_012274545.1 Fukomys damarensis | reverse complement strand
CACACACACACACACACACACACACACACACACACACACACACACACACACACACACACACACACACACACACACACACACACACACACACACACACCTGTCATGGTGGGGCTCATTTCTCTTTTTTCTTGGTTTGTGATTTGTGTTGTGGTTTGTTTTTTCCTTTGCTTTTTGTTTGTTTGTTACTTTTACTAAATTTTTCTTTATGCCTTAATCAAAATTTTATCTTACTTTTCTATCCTCCTATGTCTTTCTTTTCCAGATTTTACTTCTTCCATTTCCCTTTCCACAGTCTCCAATTTTTATTTTTATTATTCACTTTTATTAATGTTTAGCTATTTATGTTATAATTGATGATTTCTGCTGCTAATGGTGGTAGATCTTTGTACATCAACATATGGTATATCTTCATGGTTTATCTCTATACTAATGCTGATCTCTTTTCTATTGTTTGGAGGATTTAGTTGTTGTTTTAGTTTTTAGAGCATGTCAGTATCTGGTTTGTCTTTCAATGTGTACTCTTTTTATTGATTTCCACTGTTAACAGTCACACAGTAGTTGCTTTTAATTGGCTTTTACTGTATAACAATATCTTTGTGTCATCAACATTACTGTGGTCCATTTTCTCCTCTCTTAGTAATGCCAAGGATGAAGCCCTCAAAAGAAGCTTGGACACTAAGAATACCCTCAAATAAAAGTGAAAGAGAGATCCATTCCAACAGATGAACAAATCTTAATATACAAACACTACTCACAGTCTTAACTGTTAAAATTAAGCTTAAAATTTTTCAATTTTGGCTTCTATTTTGAAGTGAAAAATCAGTTTATAACATATTCCTCACAAAAAGGAAGCTGGGAGGTAATAGCACCAAAAAAATGACAGAGTAGCCTACCCCAAGGCTATCCTACTCTCCCAAACTAACTAATGAACTGATAAAAGTGTCAGAATCGATTTTTGAAGAATTCAAGAATCTAATAAAAATATTAACAAACACCAGAACAAGTTTTGATAAACGAAGCTACTACATTGTAATAAACAATGAATCTATAGTGTTTTAAATCACAAATCTACAATCTTCCGCAACTTTGGCCATAGCCATAAAGATCACAGCTTGTATTCATAAGGACTATTAGTGCCAGAGGGAACAATGTCTACTTTATTCTAGAACATTGTGGCTGTGGGTCTCAACCTGCCTGGCAGCTCCCTCAAAATGAGATTTCAAAAATTCCTTTTTTTAAGTGCAACTCAAGAGTAATGCCAGAATTGGGACACTGTTGCTGACAGTATTTGAAGGCAAAAATATTGGCTGACCAGCAAGACACACTTGGACAAGCAAGTGGAGAAATGCTATGTATAGTTATACAGTTTTTAAAACTCCCATGTGCACTAGGGAACTAAGAAAGATACATGCATACTCTCCAGAGGTTACATAAACATGTAAGGCCTAATAAGGCCCTAAGCTATCACTTCAATTAGCCTTTGGGCAATACACAATGTAGAATCAATACTCAAAAGACAGTGTTTTTATTTTCTTTTATCTTTTTTGGCTCTAAGCGTTTAAGGTAACTGTCAAAACATCAGATAACCGACTATGAAACTAACAGAATGGACTTCAATGGTCATACATAAAACAGAATGAAGACCTTACAAAGATAATTTAAAATATTATAAAACAAACTATAATCCACAACAAATACTATAATATTAAAAATGTCAATTTTCCAGGGATGGGGTATAGTTTAGTGGAGTACAGTTTAAATTACTTTCCCAACATGTAAGATACAAGTGTGACAGGCCCAAGGATTGATTATCAACACTGAAAAAAGAAAGTCCAATTTCCCACATACACAAAAAGACTATAAGACATGCATAGAAACAGACAAAAAAAAAAGGCTCACTTATGAGGGGAAAAATGATTAACAGACTATCCATGAGGAAGAGAAGGCATTGCTTAGACTTATTAAACAAAGACTTTAAATCAACTATCTTAAAAAGTTATCTGAAAGAAATCACAGAAAAAGGAAAGGGAACCAGAAGTCTAAGATATCAACAAATAATGAGAAATTTAATAAAATATAACCAAATAGAAATTCTGGAGCTGAACAGCACAACAGAAATGACAAATTTACTCTATATGTCAAACATCAGATTTGAACAGGCAGAAAAAGAATGCCATATTTTGTTAACTTCCTTTTATTAAAAAAGATGTTATATTTATAATGATCTTTAAATTTTTTATCAAAATAAATCACAATGCGTTTTAAATAATCAAGAAGCTGAAAAGTTTGTAACTATCTTCTCTCTGTCCTCTCCCCATCAGAACAAAAGGATGTATTAACAGAAAGAAAGGCCAATACAGTACTGTTTAAATTACTAAATATTTATAAAAACTTTTAATGATATAGTTCATATAGTAGAACATTATTCAGTCATTAAAAAATGAAGTTCTAATACATGGCACACTAAACTACAATACTATAAGTGAAATAAACTAGGCGCTAAAATGCAAATATTGCAATTACACTGAAACAAAATATCTAAAACAATTTCATAAAGATAGTCTAGAATGGAAAATTATGAAGAAAAATTACTTAATGGTTATAGAAGTTTTATTGAGGGTGATAAAAGTATTTTGGAAAAACTGCAATTGGATCCACAGTATAGTGAATATATGTATTAACAAAACAATCTTGTGCACAAATCACTTCAAGAGCAAATTTTAGGTTATACTGTACAAAGGTTATACTGTTGAGAATATCAATAAAACAAAAAGCTATTTTTGAAAAAACTAATAGAAGTTAAAAAAAAATCTAGCAAGGCTGAGAAAGGAAAATTAAGAAAGACAAATTGCCTAGATCAATAATGAAACACAGTATCACTACGGACCCCGCAGACATCAGAAGAATAACAGAAAAACACTGCAAACGCTATACACATAAACTTAATAACCAGAACAAAGGAAAAACGGAAGAAAAGTACAGTTCAATATTTCTCATACATGCAGGTATCCTTAACATTTTTAACTAGCAAAATTCTGCAATACACAAAAGAATCATACAGGATGACAAAATATGATTTATTCTACAGAATAAATACCATTTAATATTCTAAAGAATAAAGGCACTTTAACATTAAAAAGTCAAAGTAATCCACAATGTTAAGAGGCTAAAGAAGAAAAATTGATCCTATCAACTGATGCAAAAATGGATAGGACAAAATTTAAGTTACTCATAATAAAAACTCAGAAAACTAGAAAGAGAAAATAAATGGCTCAATTTAAGGGCATCTACCAGAAAAACTTCCTGCTATCATCAATCACATTTAATAGTGGAATTAAATATTTCTTCTGTATGACTGGAAATAAAGCAAGATTATTCACTCTCTCCACTTATCTTCAGTATACTACCAGAAGTTGTAGGCAGAGCAATAAGCAAGGAAAGGAAATAAAAGGCATATAGATCTGAAAAGAAGAAATGATGTAGTTCCTCTTCGTACATGACATGAATTTTTACAAAGAAAACCAAAAAATACTGGGGCTAGGAGCATAACTCCGTGGTACAATGAGTTATACAAGGCCCTCATTTAAATTCTCAGCCAAAAAAGAAAGGGAGCACAGGACAGGATAGAACAGGGTGGGACTGGAGAAGACAGTGAAAAGGGGAAAGGAGAAAGAGAAAAGGGGAAAAGAAAGGAAGAGGAAGGGAAGGAAAGCGGAAAACCCCAAAGAATCTAGCAATAGATGTCTGGAATGGGAGTTCTGCAAAGTCACAGTACATATAAAATCAACATATAAAAGTCAACTATATTTCTACATATTAGCAGTGAACATACGGAAATATAAATTTGAAATAGAAATAAAAATATATTTGCAATAACTAAAATTTTAATTGCTTGCTTAAATTTAACAAACTGTGTAATGTTTCCAAACAAAACAAAACAATGGTGAAAGAAATCAAAGATCTAAATAAATACACAGGGACACACCATGATAATAATTGGAAAGATTCAATACAGTTAACGTATCAGTTTTCCCCCAAATAAGCAAATCTGTTTAACACAATTCCTTTCAAAATCTCAGTAATATTTTATAAATATAAATAATTCTAAAATATTTATAAAAGGCAAAAAATAAATTAAACCTTTTAAACAATGAAATATAAAATGAAAGAAATTACTAATTCAAGTCTCATTATATAGCTAAAGTAAATCTACAGCCACAATTATTCAAGATTGTGTGATGCTGGTCATCAAACAAAAGAAAAATCAGAAACACCCTAAACAGTTTTGGCCAACTGATTTCAAATAAGTTCAAAACCAATTCAGTGAAAGAATAATAACCTATGCTGCTAATGATGCTGGAGCAACTGGATATAAATTGGCAAAAACTACAAACCTCTACCTAAATTTCCTACCTTACACAAAAATTAAATTAGGTCATTGGTTAAAATATAAAATGAAAAAGAGGATAAACATTTTAGAGAATCATAATGAAGAAAATCATTGAAACTTAAAACTTACCTAAAAAGCTCTAAAATATGACAATATAAACAAGGTATTTTCAACATATACTGGTCTTTATAAAAATTAAAATTTTTTTTTTGCTAGGAAAAGTGATATTTAGTGATATTTAAGAGAGTTGGTAAGGAATAAGGATGTAGACTTTGTGGAGATGGGAAGAGGGTCTAGGGAATTAGAGGGAAAAAGGAGGAAAAATGATCAAGATGCATTGTATGTATATGTACCAGTTCCCCAATATGGCTGTAATTATTATACGTTACAAACATATATACTAATAAAACATTTTTAATTATAAAAGATTTGGAAAAAATAAAACATATATACTAATAAAACATTTTTAATTATAAAAGATTTGGAAAAAATAAAAGATAAAGTACCAACTGAGAGAAAATATCTGTAAACCACACATTTGACAAAGACCTCATATCTAGAATGTATAAAACACTCTCAAAACACAACTGTAAGAAAACAAACAACCCTTTCATAAAAAGAGCAACAGACATAAAGAAGCTTTTCACCAAAGACAATATATGAATGGCACAAAGAGAGTACTGCTACACCTACATAACAAAACAGCTAAAACATAAAATAGTGTCAGCACTAAATGCTGGTGAGAACGTAGAAAAAACTAGGGTTTCTCATATATTGCTAGTAGGAAGACAAAACAGTACAGTCTGGAAAACAGTTTGGCAACTTATTGTAAAACTAAGCACACATGTAGTACATCATTCAGAAACTGCATTACTGGTACTTTACCTTGTGGAAGTGAAAAATTTAAATCCACACCAAAATCTACACACATTTTTTTTAGTAAGAGCTGTATTACAAACTAGAAAAAACTAAATATCTTTCAGTAAGTGCATGGTTAAACAAACTATGCTAAGTTCACAGGACAGAATAAAACATAGCAATAAAAAGGAAAAAAATTGTCAATATACACAACCTAGCACTATCCAACAATTCTGATATAAGGCAGTCAAAATATCTCTTCATGAAAAGACAACTTGTGTACTTAAAATGGAAGTAAAGGGAAGATATTTTATGCACTTGGAAACAAAAGTGCCTTGTGGTATGGAGAAATCAAAGAAATACAAAATACAAAGTACAGTGAAAAGACTGGTTAAACAAAGCAGCAAACAGATAGAAAACAGAAAGAACAGAAACAATGAGACTACAAATGTGCTACAAGAAAACAAAACAAAAATGCAAAGTAATTTACTGACTTACAAATCACAATTAGGGAATCAATTAAAACTTTTTAAAAACAAATAAATCTACATGTTGGCTGACTATGAAACAGATTAGAACACAAAAGAACTACTAGTAGATTATTTCAATAACCTAATTCATAATGATAAAACAAGAATCTGTTTTTAAAAATGAGAGTGTTCCTATGTTCCTCTATGTATACCTGCTGTACTACTTTCACATTTCCTTGCTTTTATTCATTCTTTTCCGTCTGTATTGACAAATATATTTTCTCTCTCTCTTTCTCTTGCCCTTTCTCTTCCTCTCTCCCCTCCTCCTTCTCCCATCACTCCCCTCTCCCTTTACCTCTCTCATACACACAAAGGCCATATATTTTTTTAAAGATCCATATATGTTTCTTTCTCATTATTTCTTAATAGTTTAAGAGTTCCTTCAAGGTTCTTAAATTCCACCTCCCCAGTAAGGCCTTCTGAAATACTTCTTGCCAAAATTAAGAGTAGCATCCTCTCTGGTTCCCTTTCACAACTGTGAATTTAGGGGATCTGCAGGATATATTTAATGACTTATAGAGGACAAAAAGATGAAATGAGAAAGAGATATGGAAACTCTTTAAAATACAAGCAACTTAAGAATACAGTACAATAGTACAATTTCCCATTAATTAGATATCTAAATTGTAGTTGATTTCTCATATCTGCTACCCTGACATTGTCCCTTTATAAATACATTTCTCTCATCATAAAATTTGATGAAAATATTAAGTGCACCAGCAAACTAGTAGGATTCCTTCTATTAGAAAAAAGAGCCATTATATTACCCTTATTGCTTTGGCTGGCAGGAAGTTAAAAATTAATTTAATGATCAAAATTTGATAACTAGACTTTTCTTAGTTATTTCCTTACTTTATTAAATCTTTCTGTGTGCTTTTTGCTTTATTTCTTTTAGTATGCATATTGTATTGTAAGCTAATTCAAATGATTTTAGAAGCAGGTACAATATAAATTATAAAGCTTTTTCATTATTAATTCCTGATAAACAGAGCTTCAAAATAAAGGTACGTCTGTATTTGACTTTAAAAGAAATACAATTTTAAGTTGAAACATATAACTAAGAAGTGACATATTATGAACACTCATATGCTGAGTAAAATTAATTCTCATAGCTCTATGTGGTAAGTATCACAAGCAAATTGAGGTTGAAACATAAATTAAATAACTTATCAAAGGTCCCTAAGCTAGTGTTCACATCAAAATTTAAATCTGTGGATTCTCAATATTACAGAGAATTAGTATAAGAGAAACCATACCCAAGAGAGATACATATGGCTTCATCAATGATCTAACATTCAAAATCTGCCATTATCCACTAGTATGCATGATAAATAAGTTTTAGATAATGCTAAATAACAAGAAAAAACTTTATAATCTGGGCATAAGCATAAAAGGTAATGATCCTAGGAAATAAAGGCAAAAAAATTACATAATTGTTTGTTTCCCATTTCTTTTACATTAATCCTCTCTACGAGTAATTCCTATTAGTAATCTTTCTGTGACATAGAAATAACTATACCCAAGTGGATAACAAATGCTGCTACAAATACAATTGAAAAAATTCTCTTGGGAAAATAAAGAAAACAAAGGGAGTGACTATCGTACAGTAAGTTCCTACTTCAAAACGTATCTTTAAAATATATTAAATGTTAAAAACATCCAGTTTATCAAAAGCAATATAACCAATTTTTATGTGTTTTAACAATAGACTGTGACAGATATAGTAAGTATTCCTGGCTGCTAGCAGCCATCTTAAGTAAAATACAGTAAAAACAATGTGTTAACTCTCAACCTATACCCTTTCAGTTCTAATTCCTAGCCTAATAGTGAAAATCCTAATTGAATTCATAAATGAAAGCAAAATATGGCTCCCAACAAAATCTTCTTACTTCAAATCACCACCAAATACAATTGCCAAATTCATCTTCCTACATTCGCAACACTTATATCACAATACTGTTTCTGAAGTACCTATTAATTTTATTTATTATCTGAATATCTACAGTATCTAGGTAATGTGAATGCATTATCTGAACTCCTATAATTGTTTCTCACAAAAGCAAACCCATAGGAAAATACAGAAAGACATCTGGACCCTTGCTTTTATCTACATCAACACTCTGCAAAAACCTCTGGGCAGAAGTATATTAACTCAGTGTACTTAGTAGTTTACTTCTGCTCTCAGCCCCAGTTTTCATATCTTTAAAAATAATGGAGTAAGCCAAAATTATATGATTTCTAAGATTTTCTTTGTTCTAGAATGCTACATGCTACAAACTCTAATGAAAAGACAACTGTGAGGTACATGTTACCTGTGGTATTAGAGCAAGCAGTAATTTAGAATATGAAGAACCAAAGATTAAAAAAAATTGTAAAAACTTCACATATAGTACAAATAAATCTTGAAGATTACCTGAAGAGATAAAGACAAAAAAAACTTACTTGTTCAAAATTCTAGTTTGAGAGAAAATTTTTAAAAGTATTTAGGACAATATAATATACAGTTTGCAAAAACCACTTAGGATAAAAAGAACATTTATTTGTTTGTTTTTCTGGGGAGTGGTAAAAACAACCAGGACAAGAAGGTGACTTTCCAAAGAAATGTATCTGCTGCCACTTTCAAAGGCTTTAGTTAGCAACAACTAAAGAGCAAAAATAAGTGAAGCATTTAACTCATGGAGTTGACAAGTTTCAAAAATAAACTTGAGTTCAAGTTAAAAGGAAAAACTGCACATTTGAAATGTTAGGAATCAGAAAATAGAAAAATGATAGAATCAGTAAATATTTCCACAAAGTAGCTCATAGAACAAAAAAGGAATGATATACAGAATCCTGGGACTAAAATAAAAACACTGAAAATGAAAAGCCAAACATAAGAAATAGCAAGTAAACTGACTTTTCTCACAAGACATACATTTACTGTACATTAATACATTTACACAGAAAAGTGAACTAAAATGTTTCTAAAACTCTGAGTTGTGGGTTTATGTATAAATCTTTATCTTTATATTTTTCTTATCCACATATTTTCTAAAAAGAGAGTCTCATTTTAGTAAATAAAGGAAAATAATAAGTTTCTGTGGTGGAGGGTGAAAGGGACAGGTATCTCAGTGTTAGGGGTTTTACACAAACACTAACCTATAACCTTCTGGAAGACAAGATCCATATTTGTCTTATCAACCAGTGTATGAATAGCACCTAGCCAGCACTATGAAATATTTGAAACTATTTTATATTAATGAAGCAAATATTGTAATACAACTTTGGCGATATCAGTATAGTATATGAAAGTAGTTTTAAGTAGTTTTATATATTTAGTCTTCAACTTTCCACCTTTATATATACTGTTAACTGCCTGTTTGATAAAAGAATTCTTGTTAATTCTTCTATGAAAATAGCCTTTCTTTAAGGTAAAAAATCAAGAGCAAACCTAATAAGATTCACTTCTCCATATCTAGTTTCAGTCCATAATATCGTAACACCTTCCTTACATAAATCCTCATCTTTCAATTAGAAGGAAAGGTATCAAGATCCCAAACACAAAATGCAGTAAAAGCTCATTAAAAGGAGGTGACTTATCCACTGCCTGCCTTGCAAACACAAGGACCACAGTT
>NW_022900950.1:38599049-38640734 GCF_012274545.1 Fukomys damarensis | reverse complement strand
GGGAACAAAAAAAAAAAAAAAAAAAAAGGAGGTGACTTAGTCCAGGAAGATACTAAGTATGGATGTCACCAAGAACAAAAAGAAACATTCAAAGATGCAAGGCTAAAACCTTTGTGTGTGTGTGTGCGTGCCTGTGTGTGTGTGTCTGTCTGTCTGTGGCAGTACTTGGGAAATTAACTCAGGGCCTTCAAACATAGCAACATTCCCATCCTGAGTCCATTTGTAAAAAATTTTTTGAGGTAAGAGTATTATTAAATTGCCCAGGTTGGCCTCAAATTTGAGATCCTCATGCCTCAGCTTTCCATGCCACTAGGATGCAATTCTATACCCAGACTATTGTTTTATTTTTCAATGCAGTTTTAAAAAGGATGATTTTCAGGATGCATCACTGATCATTAATAATTGATCATCAACGTTTCCAAGACAAAAATAAGGATACCAACTTTGCCACTTACTAAATCTACAGCATGGTACATAAGCTTTTTGGTATAATGCTACCTACATAATAAGGTAGTAGCTGGGTGATTAAAGAACTTTCTTTATATAAAATACCTAAAAATAACTTAAGAGTAGGTATTCAATAAATATGTTTGCTTATTTTTCTAATATGAGATGGAAAGTCAGACTAAAATATAGAGGAAAACTTATTGAATGAAACAGGAATATAACCTGTGACTTTAACATTATTGGTACTAGGCTGATCAACAGATTCAAAAAGCAATGACTAATGACAAGTGGAGCAACATCATTTTAAAACAAAAATTTTCAAAACTTTTAAAATAGTAAATACTGAAAAAAGTATCAATAAAATTTGAAATTTAATTTCATTTATATTAATGTAATGCATTAATTTACTGTAATATCATAACCATATATGATCTATATCAAAGATTTGTTTTACTATTTATAAATCAAGTCAAAACAAACAATAGCAATAATTTACATAGTATTCATAGCATGACAGCTACTCATTCATAAAAACAATCAAAAGTTTTGAGGCAGACCTAATTATGTAAGGAAGGGACTGCTTAGGATATTATGGATTGGAAGTAGATAGATATGGAAAGTTGAATTGCATTAGGTTTGCTCTTGGTTTTATACCTTTAGGGATAGGTTATTTTCTTGAAATAATTATCAAGAATTATTTTATTAGACAGGTAAATGTCTATAGAAGACGCAGAAAGCTGAAAACTTTCTCAATTTACAGGTGAGGTGAAATTACCCCAGTACTCTATCTCCTCAGTCTATTTACTTTCCCATATGATTATGTTTTATAGCATTTCTTCTCTGCTTAAATTTCTAAGACCTTCTCCCTTACTCTACTGATGACTAGCTTTATTTAGCACTAACCAAAAGAAAGGCAATTCAAAGGCAGCTTTAACATGTTTTTATCACATTAATCTTGTAGCTACGGCCATATAATCTACCTTCCATTGTCTTGTGAATCAAGTGTCCAGGCTATTACAGAAAGTCTTCCCTTCAACTTGCACCCTCTACGTTTCATGATGTTTCCCCTTCTAAAGAAAACAGCTGTGAGAACTTGTCATGCAAGCTTCAGTCCTGCATCATTCCTATCAGCATGCAAACACACTAAAAAATCTGCTTAAAAGGAAAATTGTTAGCTCCCTCCCACTTTCTTCACCTACTACCATATTTATCTATTCTTTACTGACTTGTGAAAATTGGAAATTTTCAACTGCCTGATTTCAGTACTTGCACTTCTATCCACATTCATTGCCAGACTACCTGCCTTAATCTCATGGTTTTTAATACCAACTAGATTCACTTGACTCACTTATGCACATCTTCACCTCAGACCTCTTACAGCCTCATACATCCAATTGACTTCTGTCATTTTCCTCTCAGATGGGTAACAGGCATCTAAAACTTAACAGAGTCAAAAAATAAATTCTTGACCTTTCTATTCCACCTCCAAATTAGATCCTCTAGCAAACTTTTCAGTCTCTATCAATGATAAATCCACCCTTCTACTTGGTCCAAAATTATCAGAATCAACCTTAACTCTTCTCACACCACTATATCTTAGTGTCTACTAAACTAGATTGTCTGTACCTGCAAATATGTCTGAAATCTTACCAAGTTTTACTATTCAAATTATTACTACTCTATTCTGAAACAGGCTCTCATCTCTGTTACCTAGAGATTACGCACCAGACATGGTGATGCATGCCTGTAATCCTAGCTACTCAGAAGGCTGAAATAGGAAGATCAAAAGGCCAGCCTGGGCAACTTAGCAAGACCCCATCTCAAATTAAATTTCAAAGGGATTAGGGATGTAGCTCAATGATAGAGCACTTGCCTAGCATTCACAAGGACATGGGTTCAATCTCTAATACTACCAAAAAAAAAAAAAATAGAGTTCCCAAAGGTCTCTTCACATCCATCTTTTGCTCCCAGGGTTTTTTTCTAAGTATTACAAACCTGGATATAGCAGAATTAATATAAGAGCTATACAGACGATATCTCTCCTCTGCTCAAAACACCTCAATGGCTTCCCAGCTCAGTTTGAAGACATCCAAACTCATACAACATTCTATATGATCTGCCTATCACACAGAAATCACAGAAAATCTACCTCATTTATGACATACTGTTTGTTGGGGTGACATTCTCAGTTCATTCTTGAGTTCTTTATACTTGAGGTTCCTTCTGTCTGATTTTCAACTGGCTTTCTTCTTACAGTTCAATTTTCAGATGTCCCATCATCAAAAACGGCTTTCCCTTAAAGTACCTTACTTGAAACAGCTTTAAACACTCAAGAGTGTCCTCTATCCATCCTTCCTACATGCTTTCCACAGAAATTTTCACCTTAACATAATGTGTTTATTTTACACCATCTGTCTCTAAAATATAACCTTCATGAGAGCAAAGACTTTGGTCTTCTTTGTATGCTACTATAGTAATAGTATCTGGCACATACTTGTTTATTTGATAATGTTTGAATAAACAAATTCAGCCATTCACCAAATATTTAGAGAATTCCAATGTGAACCCACTGAAAATTAGAAAAGATGGACAACATATAAAAATATTTGAAAGGGCCAAGGACTTAGCTCAAGGGTGCCACCTCACAAGCTCAAGGGCCCGGGTTTGATCCCTGGTACCAAAAAAAAAAAAAAAAAAAAAAAAAAAAAAAAAAAAAAAAAAAAAATTGAAAACATTACAGTGCTATCAAGATAATGAAGAATTACAAAGTCAGACCCAGAGAGGAAGGAAGCCCAAGAGGCAAGCCCAGAATTCAGCTGGAAGACTGAAAAACTGAACAAAGATTTTATTATACCCACAAAAATACTGACACAAAAACTGGAGTTCACAGATCTCTAACAATCTCTAAAGGATGGACTCCTGCAAACATACCAGGTTTTTTTATATTGTAATCATGAAGAAGTACACACCAGGATTAGAGAGGGAAGAACACACACACACACACACACACACACACACACACACACCCCTGAACAAGCTAAATGAAAAAAGACAACCACAAAATATCACATATTTTATGATTCCATTTGGAATAAGTATACCTATAGAAAGCAGTTGCCAGGAGATGGGGGACTGGGGATATTGGGAGGTTCAGGGATTCTTTTAGAGTAATAGAAATGCTCTAAAATTAATTAGGTGATGCCTAACAACACTGTAACTATTAAAAACCATTAAATTATATACTTTTAAATCTGTAATTGTGAATTATATGTAAGGTGAATATATCAATTAAAACAAAAGCCTGAAATGATAAAAGTACGTTATATGTATGTACTAAACCAAACTGTTTCTGCCAAATTGAAACCATTAAATGGTATAACAAATTCCCAAAAATGAATATGATCATAATGTATACCTAAAATGCACCAACAAACTTAATGGAAAAAGTTATTAGAAATAGAATTTAATTTAATCATTACCAACAAATTCAAGGAATTCAAAAAAATAAGATTGAGGATTTCAGCAGATATAAACATAAAAGAATATAAAATGTACAATGCATAACAGAAATATAAAATAAATTAATGTAATAGCTCATTGACAGGTTTGATAGCAGATTAAATATAGTTAAGGAAAGAATTAGTGTGTGTGTATGTATGTATGTGTGCATATATATATATATAATATTTAGATATATGCACAGAGAAAAAAGGAATAGGTCTAACATAGATATAGATAAATAGATACATACAGTAAATACATACACACATGCATACATACGACTGATTTCTAGGCAAGAGAAAGAAATGAAGTAAAAAAATCATTTCAAGACAATTATAAAAAAAATCTCAAAACAAAAATATACTTAAGCTATAGATTACAGAATTACCTATGATCTATCATTCATTTCATTAATACAAAGAAGACTACATCTATGTACATCAGAGAAAGCAAAATAAAAAGTTTTAAAAGAGAAAAATATGTATTACCAAGAGGAAGCAACATATTGTTTCAAAACAGAGATCAGAAGATAACAAAAGAAATCATTATACTATATCTTCAAAGTGAGTAAAGAAAATAACTACCAGTGGGTGTGCTAGTACAGGCCTGTAACTTCAGCACTCTGGGAGGCTGATGAAGGAGGATCCCAAGTTCAAGCCCCACTGTGGACAATTTAACAACTTAGTGAAACTATGGCTCAAAAAAAAAATTTAAGAACTAGGAATGTACGTACAAAAGGGCTGGCTTCAAATCCCAGTACTGCAAAAAAGAAAATAACTGCTAATTTATTCTATATGGAATAATATGGTCTTCAAAAGTGAAAGTAAAATAAAATTTTGTTACAGAGAAATATAGTGATCACACAATACGTTTGGAGCTGCGGTAGGGTGCTAGCTTTATATGCAGGAAACCTGGGCTCATTTCCCAGTAAATGCAAATACACACACACACACACACACACACACACATACACACACACACACATTCAATTAAGGACTGTCAAACTCTGTATGTATTGTAGTAAGACAAAAAGCTCAAGTATATACACCTACAATAAATAATAAATACATCTTAAACAGGAAACAGTACAGAATGTAATCTCACATGCTCTATTAAATCAGATCTTGTGGCTTCAAAGGACATTAAAAAAAGAAGAAATTATTCAAAAAATAACCAAGTTTGTCAGTGGTAGTAGCACAGCACAGTCAAGTATTTTAGGGCCTTAGCTCTATTCTCCAGCCACAGAAAATTATTTCAAGCATTCTGTAATTCACAAAGCCTTAATGATCTACATTAGAAGCTAAGCATCTTAGTAAATCAAACCAAAATCCAAGTTAATGAAAAAAAATACATGGATGAAATATTTAAGGTGTAATGTTCCTTAACTGTACGGATATATATGAACAATTACAAATTTGGTGGAATTAAAACCACTTAAATTCTCTGCTCGTGCCATGGTAGAGCACTCCTGTAATGCCAGCACTCAAGAGGTTGAGTCAGAAGGACCATTGCGACTTTGAGACCAGCTTGAGCTACATAGTGAGTTCAAGGCCAGTCTGAACTACACAGTGAGGCTTTGTGTCAAAAAAAAAAAAATTACCTGTACTATACGTGGATCGACTAAAATGTAAAATTTTTAAAATTTAGTGATCTATTTTATACTCGTACTTCACATCACTGCTAATTTTTAGAGAATGTGATGTGTCTTTACTGGAGAATTTAGCAGTCACCAATTAGTAATATGTCTACGTATTTCTCCTTGTATATTATATAGTTTTTGCTTTTCAAAGAATTTACCTAATATACAAGGTCCAAGAGTAATTTCCATCATATCTTCACTGTGAATTTTACCTTCAGCATCAGACTTTTTTGTGTGTTTTTCAGAATTCTAACAGATGCCAAAATTATACCTATTTTATTTATATGGCTATTATTTCTATCATCTTTGTATCATTAACCTGATTACCTACATAATTAGCATATACATAGTCTTTTATTTTTTCCACATTTTTATTACCATTTGGTTATATAAATAGCTTTCATTTTGGAGTACTTGTTCATATACCTTCATATGTCTTTTATAAGACACAGGCTTAAATTCTGCCTTATTAACCAGGCTGAAAACATATTATTAGATTTTATATTGATATAATGTATGCTCTTAGTTGTGCCTAATCATTTCACAGTAACACCTTTCATAGTGTAACATTTACTGTTTCTAATTATTTTCATGTTTCTTGTTGTATTTAGGAAGTTTTATACTTTTATTATACAAACTCTTTTATTACAATACTTTTAATTTCTTCTACAAGGCACTCTAAATTATTCAACTATAAGCACTATTGAAATTAGCTAGGGCCTGGGATTTATCTCAGTGGCACCATGCCTACCTCACAAGAGCAAGGTCCTGAGTTCAATCCCAGGTACACACACACACACACAAAAAAAAAAAAAAAAAAAGACATAACACCCTTTTTAAAAAAAAAAAAAAAAAAAAAAAAGTGGCTATTAACTTCCTCTTCTATTCCTCTTACTCTTCCAAAACATCCAATTAAAGGCAGCATCAGTAACTCCCAGGGTATTACCTTAATATAGTCAGCAAGCTGACAGCCCTTACATTTTACTTTCCACTTTTCAGTTGTTATATTCTTCTCACAGCACATCTCACCATTTAATCTTAGCTTTCAATAAAATGTGCTCCATGCTCATCATTAATCATTAAGCTATAACTTCCCCAGTCATTTTTCAATTTGAAACTTTTTCTATTAGGTTCCTTGCAAAGCACTCAGAGGGAGTATGTTCTCTGTCTTCTTGCATGTTCTTAACTATGTATGTCTCTGGACTTTATGCTTGAATGTTCATTCAACTACATATAAAATCTTTGGTTCCTGACATCTTTATTGGAATATCATGAATATTTTATTTCACTGTCTTTGAGCATAAACTGTCATTTAAAAATATCAACTTTATTTTCTATCCCCTGAAAAAAAACAACTGCTATGTAAATGTTCTAGGTACTTGTTTTGCTTGAAAAATCTAGTAATGGAACTATAACTTTTAGTTTTGACAATTCCATTTCATAGTACAAAGATTCAAGGTATTAGCTCAATAATGTCTTCTTATGGTTCAAAAATTGTTGTTTTAGATCTGTACTTTTTTCTTTAGGAAGGATTAACCTTATTTTCTTCTTTGTTTGCTATACTTTCTCTAAAATCTTTATCTTTCCATTTCAGTATGTTATCTTCATTCTTCTTTTCACTCTGTGACTTCCTCACTGTAATTTCTGTGGTATCTTTTCATTCAGTTGAGTCTTAATTTTCTAAAAAATTCATTTCAAGGTTCTATTGGGTATCTTTTCATGTCCTTTTTGCTTATTCACTTCATTTATAAGATTTCCTAATTTATAAGATTTCCTAATTATACTGTTCTTCAGAGCTTCCATCATTTCCTTAATGCCCATTATCTCGTCTTACAGTTTTTTATTGAATATTTTCCTCTGATTGCAACCATTTATTTCTGGTATGTTCTCTTCTATGTGGTATTCAGGTCATTATTCTCTTTTATAGTACCTTTATAAGGACTTGTAATGCAATCATTCCTACCGTGAATGTTAGTGTGAGATGATTTCTTAACTCTTCTAAGGAGACAAAGAGGAGCAGCACAGAGATCCTAGCTTCACTCCTATTACCAAAGTATCAAAAAATAAAAGTGTAGCTTCCTCCAATACTTTCTTAGCTGCATATTCTCTGGTCATTCACACAGTAATATGTGCATCATCTCAGTCCTTTACTCACGAAGTTCCCATCTGGGTCAGATACTTTGTGTTTTATTTCCATAAATTTCTAGTTGTTTAATATTTTAGAAAACACTGAAGGCCCAAAGCACTCCTGTACTCAGATCTTTCCACATTCTCTTTGTATCCACAAACTGTAACCTATAAATTCCTTCTACCTTGTAACTGTTTTTCTCAAATTGGACTTCTGAGCTCCCAGTCAGAAAGAACCAGTCCTTTGAAGATAAACACTTGCTGATGATTTCTGGGTTCCTTATATTTTACTACTCTTTACTTCAACCATTCCTGCTCACTGGCTATTCCTCCAGAATTCTTGCTTCTGTTTAATCCTACCCACTCACATGAAATATATTATCATCCATCTTTATTAAAAATGTTGTTCCTAGCCAGGCATGGTGGCACATGCCTGTAATCCCAGCACTCAGGAGGCTGAAGCAGGAGGATTGCTGTGAGTTAGAGACCAGCCTGGGCTATATAGGGAGCTCCAGGTCAGTCTCAAATACACAGTGAGACCCTGTCTCAAAACAAAACAAAATAAAAATGTTGTTCCTGTTTTTGCAATCAGTTATTGCTTAGTTTTCATGAAATGTTTGAAGAGATTTAAATATTACCTCATCGATGCTGGCATATAACCAAATGTCCCTCGAGTTTTATTTTTATTTTCGAAGTGAAACTTATACCAGAAAAAGGAAGTAATTTAAAAATAACAGATTTAATCACTATTGATATTGTTGGTATATATGCTTAGAATATTTTAACAATAATAAAGATTAAGTAATACACAAAAGCATTTTTTCATTAAAAGCATATATGAAGACAAATCTAAACTTCCCTGTTGACTTTCACAGTTCCCCATTTTAAACCTTCCTGCTTTATTTCCTCAAAGGTGAATATATTAAATGTTTGATTGGTAGGTTTCTTTATAATTGTTTGTACTTTGAGATGTAGGTATGTTTTTTGTATCTATTGTGTAATCCAAGTAAAACATTTACAAAGTATCTAGGACAGTAAACACTTAATAAAACCCTTAGTAAAAGTGGCATTATTATCATCAATAACTAAATTTATTTTTCCTTAGCCAAAGCTGTTATCAAATAGTTTATCTGTCTTCCTCCAAATAGTACTACAACCTCAGCTTACTGTTTTTCCCTCCTCTATACTTCTGCTACCATTTCCCATGTAAATGTTTCAGTTATACTTGGATTTAACAGCATGTTTTACTGCTTTCTTTGTGCATCATTACACCCCGTATCCCATTATTTTATCTCAGGTCATTGCTCTTCCTGCTAGAGTACATCCATTAGTAATACATTCAGCAATGATCTATGGACAGGTATTTTCTGGTTCTCTGAATGCCTGAAATGGTACTCATTTCTGCCTTATTCTAAAATGTTAATTGGCCTCAACAGGACATTATTACATTCAAAGTTATTTCCCACTACCCCTTTAAAGACAGTACTACACTTGTTCTGGAATGAATGCAATGTTGATGCAGATAATCCTGCTGGTATTTAAAACGCCAATAAATATATACAGATAGAAAGTAGTTAAATGTATACATATCCATGTGATGGTAGGCATCAAAGTGTAGTTTGCTCTGCCTTGATTACTATGAACGTGAGCATAACATAATGATTAAAATTCTTAAATTGCCTGGGTTAAAATTTAGACATGGACATTGGATGTGAAACTTTAGGCAATTTACTTAAACATGAAATCTGTCTTTATCACCTTTACCTGTCAATAATAACAGTATCTATCTTATAGGATAGTTAAGTTTAAGGAATACATGAAATCAATTCCATAATATTAAATAAAAATTTTAAAAATCACAGAAAATTACACACAGGCTTCCATTCTTATAAAATTATTTTTAATTCAAACTGAACAACAAATGTGCACATATTTTGAAAAATGTATAGAAAAGAATATCAATATAATATTTGTAAAATTAGTTACTTTGGGAAGATTTGTAAAATATTACTTGGAAGTGACACTATGACAATACTGGCAATATCCTAAATCACAAATTAGGGCGTGGGTTCATGTACAGTTATTATTGAAAACAAGTTGAATAAAGAACAAAAAGTAATTAAATAATAAATAATTACATGAAATAAATAAAATAATTACATAAATAATTACATAAACAATTAATAAATAAATAAGTACCTGATAAACTGTGATTTCATGCCAAATCACTAAATTTATGAGGAAAATTATTCAAACACTTGTATCCTGGGGAATGCTTATGGAAAAATGATACAGAATTGGCTAAGGTGTAAACATGACTTAGATCCAACTTCAAGGTGCCATTAAAACAGCATCTCAGTGACATTTACTACAAATCATATTAATTATTTAATGTATTTTAATTTTCAAAGCTGTACCTACTTAAAAATGCTGAGCTTAATAAAATCTAAAGTATTATTTTTATCATTAAAATTTAATTCAAGTTACAATTACTGAAGTAATTTCTATGCCCACTTTATACAAAGCTTTGCCACTATGGGTCACTGAGAAAAGAAAAAGAAATGGTGGATTAAACAACTCCTGTTAATCAAGAAAGAGTTTAGCATGTTATTCTTATAAAAGATTTATTAAAGAATAAATGAATGACTAATTCTTACTTCACTTCTGTTTTTGTCAGATTAATCATTTAAAATATTTTTCAAATTCTAGAGTAAGATAATAAATCTGCTTATCAGTTAAGATAACGGATATACAGAATATCTCATAAGCATGATGCCCTCAGTGCCAAGTGGTACTCTGAAATCAGTACCAGGATGTATCTCACTGGTTTTATTATAATAAGGTCACTTTAAAAATTATTAATAAGCAAAAATATACAAAAATTTATGAGATACAAGAAAATCCTTCTGTTAGTACAACCATTACAGGGATAGATTCTGAGAACTGTATCATTAGGTGATATCATGATTGAGCAAACACCATCATGTTTACCTACACAAAACTTGATGATATAGGACAGTGATGGCGAACCTTTTAAAGACAAGTGCTCAAATTGCAACCCAAAACTCACTTATTTAGCAAAAGTTCCAACACTGCAATTAAACCTAAATACTGAGGTTTTAGTTTAGGAAAATTAACTGATACAGCAACGTCTTTTGACTTAAAAGAAAAACAACATATTTGCTATAGGTTTGCACCAGTAGCATAGGATAATGATTCTACAATGGCTTTTCATGCAATCAAGACATGCAGTAAATATAAGAAGTATGGAGCCCCAGCTGGCATAACACAAAATATTGTTTTATAGTAAACTTTTTAAAAGGAGTATACTCTAAAATAAAGTATATTATAATAAATGCATAAAACAAATACTCATTTATTATCATTTTCAAGTATTACATATTGTACACAAATATTTGTCCTATGTTTTTATACAAAGGCTTGTTTATATCAGCATTACTACAAACACAAAATTAATGTGTTGTGCTAACTTCCAAGGGCCACAATGTCACTGAGCAGGAGGAATTTTTCAATTTCATTATAATCATATGAGACTATCATATCTGCTAATCATCATCAATTGAAATGTCATCATGCAGTGCATGACTATACAAGATAAACGTACCTGACAACAGAAGCAGAAGAATATCCTGCCAGAAATGATAACTATCATTACAAATCTGAATATACTATCTTCACAGTATTCAACCGCAAAAGTGAGAACCATAAAAGATAAAATGATTTTTGGAAGACATCTTGTTTTTTATTGTTTTTTTGGTACTGGGGATTGAACTTGGGTTCTTGCACTTGCAAGGCAGGCCACCGAACCACTGACCTAAATCCCCGGCCCTGGAAAACATCTTGAGTAAATGTGGTTAGGAGGTTGTTAAATTACAAACAGTAACTAACTTTATTTTTGTTTTTCTAAAAAATGATTAGGCAAGAAAATCAATATCCTTCCTGTACATGAACAACAGATTTATGGAGAAAGAAATTTGAGAAATAATCCCTTTCACAATAGCACCCAAAACTGAAATACTGAGGAATTAATCTAACAAAGGAAGTAAAACACCTCTACTCTGAAAACCACAGCATTCTGAAAAAAGAGACTGAAGAGGATATCAGAAAATAGAAATCTAACCCTTGTTCTTGAATAGGAAGAATCAATCTAGTGAAAATGGCTATACTTCCAAAATTATTATACAGATTCAATGCAATCCCAATCAAATACCAACAGCATAACTCACAGAATTAAAAAAAAAAAACACCCTAAAATTTAATTGGTCAGAGTAGAGACCTAGAATAGGCAGTTCTGGGCAACAAAGGGGCATCGCAATCCTTGACTTTAAATCATACTACAAAGATACTGTGATAAAAACATCATGGTATTGGAAAAAGAACAGACCTGAGAATCAATGGAAGAGACTAGAGGATGCAGAAACAACTCCAGACATTCTGAGACACCTTATCTTTGAGAAAGGAGCCAAACACCTTCAATGAAAGACAGCCTCTTTAATAAATGGTGCTGGACAATCCAGCTTTCCACAAGCCTGAAACTAGACACTTATCTTTCACTACTCATTAACCTAAAATCAAAATGGATCAAAGATCTAAATATTAAAATAGAAACACTTATAAAGAATGAGAAACTAGAGTGATTTATATGTAAATGGATGCATATTGAGGCCATACTCTTCAGTGAAATTAATAGAACACGTGTAAATACCAAACAGTTTCTCTGGTGTGAAAAACTAAAAGTGTAAATAAGGTTCAAATTGTATAACTGATAATGTGAAACAGGAAGAAAGGGGCTAAAGGAGTAGGAGAAGTAGAAAGGTAGGGGAAAGGAAAAGAAGGGAAAAACAAAAATATGGCAAAAGGAAAAAAAAGGAAACAAAGTCTATGTAAATAGGGAAGGGTGGAAGGGGTGAAGGGAGGGCAGGGGTGTGGGGAAAAAATAGGAACCAAGATACATCATGTAAAATTATAAGATCCCAATGATAAATGTAACCGTACTGTATACCTAAAAAGTACCAATACACTTAATGGGAAAAAAAAAAAACCAGAAATACTTAATATGCTTGGAAGAGACAACAGGTGGAACACTTGAGGACAAAGGAGTAGGCAAAGACTTCATGAGCAAAACCCAGACTGCATGGGACATATTAAAAAGAATCAACAACTGGGATTTCATCTTATTAAAAAGCTTCTCCTGCACAGCAAGAGAAACTACCAATAGAGTGAACAGACTAAGCACAGTGTGGGAAAAATTTTTACCATCAGATAAAGAACTATTATCTAGAATATATAAAGAACTCAAAAAATTTAGACTTCCAAAAATTTAAAAACCCAATCCCAAAAATGGATGTCTGAAATAAAAAGACACCTCTCAGTTGAAGAATTATAAAAAGCAAATAAATATAGGAAAAAATGTTTGCATTTGTGAAATGCAAATTAAAACAATGCTGAGATTCTTTCTCATTCCAGAAAGAATGGCTATTGAGAGAGGAATTAGGGAAACAATTCCTTTCACAATAGCATCCAAAAAATAAAGTATCTAGGAGTCAACTGAACGAAAGCAGCAAAAGACCTCTACACTGAAAACTACAGCACTCTGAAAAAGAGAGATTGAAGAGGATATAAAAAAACGGAAAGATATCACCTGCTCCTGGGTAGGAAGAATCAACATAGTGAAAATGGCCATACTACCGAAACTGCTATTCAGATTCAATGCAATGCCGATTGAAATTCCAACACTATATTTCACAGAACTAGAAAAAATAATCCAAAAATTCATTAGAAACCAGAAGAGACCTAGAATAGCAAAAGCCATCCTAGGCAACAGAGAACTGGTAGCAGGTATAACAATTCCCAATTTGAAACTTACTACAAAGCCACTGTAAGAAAAACAGCATAGTACTGACAAATAAACAGCAGAATAGATTGAAAGATACAGAAACAACTCCAGATATACTCAGCTACCTCATCTTTGACAAAGGAGCCAACCATCCTCACTGGAGACAAGATAGCCTCTTTAATAAATGGTATTGGAAAAACTGGATCCAGCCTGCCAAAGATTAAAACAAGACCCTTAATGTTCACCATGCACTAAACTAAAATCCAAGTAGATTAAAGATCTAAATATTAAAAAAGAGTCACTAAATTTTCTGGAAGATAAGTTAGGCAGAACTCTTGAAGACATTGCCACAGGAAAAGACTTTATGAACAAATCCTCAGTAGCACGGGAACGAGCAGAAAGAATCAACTGGGATCTCATCTTATTAAAAAGCTTCTGCACTGCAAAAGAATCCACCAACAGAGCTAAGAGACAATCTACAATGTGGGAAAAATTTTTTACCAGCTGCTCCTCAGACAAAGGACTATTAGCTACTATTAGCTAGAATATATTAAGAACTCAAAAAATTCAAGCCCCCTAATATAAAGACCCGATTGAAAAATGGGCATCTGAAATGAAGACATTTCTCAGACAAAGAAGTAAAAGCACCAGGTAAATATATGAGAAAATGTTCCACATCACTGGTCGTTCATGAGATGCAGATGAAAACAACACTGAGATTCCACCTCACCCCACAAAGAATGGCTGCTATCAAGAAATCAACCAATAACAAATGTTGGCAGGGTTGCGGGGAGAAAGGAACCCTTCTCCATTGTTGGTGGGAATGCAGACTGGTGCAACCACTGTGGAAATCAATATGGAGATACCTCAACAAACTGGGACCAGAGGTTTCATTTGACCCAGCCATCCCTCTGCTGGGTATCTTTCCAAAAGAATTAAAAGAATCATATCACAGTGATATATGCTCACCCATGTTTATAGTGGCATAGTTTGTAATAGCTAAAACTTGGAAACAGCCCATGTGCCCTTCAGTTGCAGAATGGATAAAGAAGATGTAGTTTTTCTATAAAATGGAATACTACTCAGCCACAAAGAGTCAGAAATTAAGAGTCATTCATAGGAAAATGGATGCATATTGAGGATATACTCCTAAGTGAAATAAGTAAGTCACACGTGTAAATACCGAATAGTTTCTCTGGTGTAAAAAACTATAATTGTACATAAGATCCTAATGGTATAATTGACAATGTGAAATAGGAAGAAAAGGGCTAAAAGTATAGGGGAGAGGGAAGGATAGGGGAAGGTAATAAGGGAGAAGAGAAAAAACATGAGAAAGTGAAAAAATAGAAATAAAGTATTTGTAAAAAGGAAGGGAGGAGGGGGTGAAGGGAGGGCAGGGTTAAGGGGAAAAACTGAGAACCAAGACCTGTCATGTAAAGGTACAAGATCCCAATGATGAATGTAACTTTACTGTATACCTAAAATGTACCAATAAACTCAATGAGGAAAAAAAAGGCCTAAAAGAAACAAATACAAGATATAGCCAGAAGAGGTATCCTAATAGTTATATATACCTCACCATAGGTCAGGCTGTTCTAAGCAGTCCTGTTACAGAAGAAAAGTACAAAAAATAATGAAAGAATAAGGGGATACAAGTCTATCCAGCCAGATCAACCTACATGGAATGAACATGTTGCTTTATCATGTCACTCTCCTGTAAAAATCCTTTTGTTCTATATTGCCCCAAGTCCTTAACTTAAAATTCATCACTGTGCTTCACTTTTCTTTATGTGTAAAATAGAGATAAAGTACCCATGGAAAAAGGGGTCAAAGCATACGGGGAAAAAAGACAGATTCTTTAGCAAATTATTCTGGGAAAAACAGATACCCATATGATTCAAACTAAATCTTCATCTCTCACCCTATACAAAAATCAATTCAAAATGAATCAAATATGTAAGTGTAAGGCCAAAAACTTTGAAACCCCTAGGAAAAAACCATAGGAGAAACAACTGAAGTCATAGGCACAGACCAAAAGCATGAGAAATAACAAGAATCAAAAGGAATTGCATCAAATTTTAAAAAAAGCTTCTGCATAGCAAAGGGATCAATGGAGTGAAGAGACAACCTCCAGAATGGAATAAAAATTTTGCTAGCCACTCTTTCCACAAAAGATTAATATCCAGAATGTATAAAGAATGCGCGCGCGCGCACACACACACACACAAACAACACAAAACAAATAGCCCGATCATTGAGTAAAATGAACTGGACACTTCTCAAAAAAAGTAGAAATGGCCAATAAGTATATGAAAAAATGTTCAACATCCTTAGCCATCAAGGAAATGCAAATGAAAACTACACTGAGATTCCATTTCATCTTAGTGAGAATGTCAACTATCAGAACAAGAAAAGAATATTGGTGGAAATGGAGGGAGATAACAGAGAACAGAGACACAGAGAGAAACAAAGACACACAGAATACAGCAAAGTAAAAGGGAAACTAGAGGAAAGTAAGGGGATGGGGAGAAAAAGGAGGGCAAGGGTAACTTGGGGAAATGATCAAAGTATACTGCGTGCATGTATAAATATGCCAAAGTGAAACCAATTCGTCTATAATCACACACTAATAAAAAATGTAGGAGAAAAATATCCATGGTAGAGTTATTATACTGAGAATAACATTTCCTTCTAAGAAAGATTTTTTCAAATTTAAATTTGTGAAATTAATTTATAACTCATAACTGATATGCAACAGTAATACAGTAGCATTTTTTCCTCTCTCCACCAAAAGTTCTTATTAAATCAGAAGTCTGAAAGGAGTAGGAGAAGTGGGAAGGGTAGGGGAAAGGAAAAAAGGGAAGAGAAAAAAATATGAGAAATGGAAACAAAGTCTTTGTACTCAGGGAAGGGTGGAGGGGGGTAAAGGTAGGGCAGGAGTATGGGGAAAAAATGAGAACCAAGATATATCATGTAAAGGTACAAGATCCCAATGGTGAATGTAATTGTACTGTATACCTAAAAAGTACCAATAAACAATAAAAAACTAAATAAATCATAAGTCTAACACTATTCTGATAAAACTTGTAACTATTATTATTAATTTATTATATTTGTTGAAATATGCAACAAAGGATGATGCTGGTTTTGGAAAAGAGCTGCTTTCCAGAACTTTTCTTTATGCTTTTCATATATAAAAATATACATATGGTTAAGGCATTGTTATTTTTCCTCTCCTCTATTCCCTTGTAGTCTAAGAGATTTGTTTTTACCAAATTGCAGTTTCATCAACCATGCTGCAATTTAGGACTATAACTTCTGATTTTATCGAGAGATTGATGTATTTACGAGGTGCTAATGCAACAAAAAGAGAAATGCTTCACTGCTTCAAAACTCTGTGAGTTGCAGAACGATAATAAAGGTAGAAGCTTAAGCTCAGTCTTAACAGATAAGGAAAAATTTTCTGGGAAAGAAAACACTTTTAGAAAGAAAATATAGTACTACAAGTTGAGTACCCTTTATGTGAAAATCTTGGGACCAGAAGTGTTTCAGATTTCTGAGTTTTATGAATTTTGGAATATTTACATAGACTTCACCAACTAAGTACTGTATTGCTAATCCAAAAATCATATTGTTGTCAGAAAGTTTCACATTTTGAAGCATTTCAAATTTTAAATTTTGAGATTAGGGATGTTCAAACTGTAAATGTTTAGGTTAAGTATGTTCAATAATGCTAATTCAAATTTCCTTATCTGGAATGCCCTTATTCCACCCAGCAGCTGCAATTAATCTTCCAAGCAGGAAACTCTGCACTTTCAAATCGTTCTTCCTCCAAATAGCTAATCACTTTCTCTTGTGTGACACTGTATTTAACTTTCACAAAAAGTCACAACTAAAGAAAATCAGAGCCAGGAGTTGAATTCAGGTTAGTTA
The DNA here is from genome assembly GCF_012274545.1 of Fukomys damarensis. Lineage (NCBI taxonomy): Eukaryota > Metazoa > Chordata > Mammalia > Rodentia > Bathyergidae > Fukomys > Fukomys damarensis. The sequence goes on along the minus strand of NW_022900950.1, from coordinate 38,623,230 downwards.
TAACACAAAGGTCTGATCACCTTTACAGTATTTAGTATTTTTTATGACACATGGGTCTCTTACTAGAATTGCAAGTCTTTAAAAAAAAAAAATCACTTTTCTAATCTTGCTCTACCCTAAGGTTTGGGCCTCTTACCTTTATGCTCTTACCAGCCATTCAGCAATAACAACATACTTAATCTGCTTCTTTCCAAAACGCCTTTGGATATCTGTCATGGTTTAAAACCAATAAGAATACTGTTAATGTATACTTTGTAATGGTATAGCAGGACTGTAACCATCAATTTTTAAAAAATACCAAATTTACAGTGACAGTCCCCTAGGCCACACTGCTGTCATGGGTTCTTGCAGCACTGGTGTACAGTATCCAGCTGCTAATCACAACAGCACTTTCCTACATGCACAGTCTCTGGCCTCCTGGACCTACTTTCGCTGCAATACTAAGCTGATTCAGCTGACAGTGTCTACCATCTATGAATGGACTCAGGAACTAAAGAAATACTTTCCTTCTGTTCTTCACAACTCTGCTTCCACCCATCTGCCCTCATTTAAAGTGCAAATGGCTAAAAACAAATAAGTATTTACTCCACACTTGCTGGTAAACAACTCCTTTGTAGTCCTTAATTATTATCTTTTAGATTCCAACATCACTCTCAATACTGCAAAGACAAAAACTAACATACCTGTACAGTGCTTGAGTAAGGGAATCAATAAAATATTCCTCAAATGGAACTAATAAATATGTGCAACTCCAAGGAGATATGAGAATATGTTAATCTCCAGAAAATAGCAGTAATTTATTATGAGTAAAAAAGTAGAACCTATAAATATCACTAGAAGGAGAGGCGGGGACAAATTATACATATCATACTACTGAATTTGGTTCATAATTAATTTAAAAGAATAGATGCTGAGAAGATTTTGCACATGGATGAGCACATAGATTATTGAGGGCTTAAAATATCAAAATTTCAATATATTTAAACATCTCAAGCTAAGTGTGCTAAATGCTTACCATAATAAATATCATAGTTATCATAAAGCCATCAAAAGGTAATGTACTTGTATACCTTAATTTCAATGAAATTGCAGTTAGGATTTGAGGCATCAACAAATCAAATTCTTAAAGTGTCTTTTTTTAAAAGGCAGTAAAAATAGCAAGTACTGCCTGTATGTTTTGGTTTAGATCTAAAATGACCCCCAAAAGTCACATGTGTTCATAAGGTGACTGGATCACAGTGGTACTATATTCATTAGTGACTTTTAAAAAAATAACTGTATGCGCAGTTGGGAGGTGGGTCTTGGTGGAAGGTGGGCCACTGAGGGGGTTGACCTGAAAGGGTATAGCTCCTCCCTTTCTCTGCTTCCTGGCTGCCATGGTATAAGCAGCTTTCCTGTCCCATTTCCTTCTAACATGACATCTCTCCCTTAGATCCAGCCAATCATGGACTAAAACCATGAACAAATTAATCCCCTCCTCCTTTAAGCTGTGATTATCAGGTATTGGGTCCTGGTGACTGGAAAGTAGCTAATATACTCAGTTTGAAGTCTAATAATAGTTGCTAGCTATAAAAACTTGAAGAAATATTTTGTATTCTTTTAGACTTAGTTTCTTCACTTAAAAGACAATGCCAAACTCATAGTTGTTGTGAGATGCAATCCAAGTAAAGCATTTAACACAATACATGTTACTTAAAATAAGTTTAACAAAGGTTATTATCAATATTATTGCTATTATTAAAAAAGTGAAAACTTTCATTTTATACAAGTATTACAGCAGATATTAAAAAGATATAATTAGCTAAGAATCAAAACTGGGTATAAAGTGATGAGTAATGCCTTTGCATAAGCAAATGAAGTCATATTAAGCATAAAAACATGAAGGAGAAAAAAACAGAAGCATGGAAAAGGATGAGATAATTCAAAATAAGAAAGTAAGGGGTTTACAAAATGGAAAATAGCATCATAAGGGAAAATTTACATTTTCCTAATAAAAGATCTTACATTTTTACCCTCTCAGTCTTTTTATTCTTATTTTCACTTTGGTTAAGAATAGGTGCTACAGACTGAACTTCAACCCCCTAAAGTTCATATGAAGTTCTCATCCCCAACACATCAGAAAATGAACTGTATTTGGAAACAGAACCTTTAAAGATAATTAAGATGAAATGAGATCATATGAGTAGGCCCTAATTCCCTATAACTAATGTTCCTATAAGATACTAGGACACAGACACATGAGTAAGAACCTTGGGGAGTCAAAGGAAGATGATAGCCATTTGCAAGTCAAACAGAGATGCTTAGAAAAATCAACATTGCAGACAACTTCATCTTAAGATTTCTCCCTACCAGAATTATTAGAAAAGAAATTTCTGGTATCTACAGTATTTGTTATGGTAACCCTAACAAACCAGTCAAACCCAAGAGACTCCTTAATATCACAGAAAGGATAACTTCCAGACTTCAATTTCAAAGACCTGAAATCCAGTCTTATGGTAATACCAAAACTGAATAACCCAGATTAAAACAGTGACTTCTCTAGACAGGGTTTTCCAATTGAAAATCTAGACCTTTGAAAATCTATCAAGTATTTGCATTTCAGATTTCTAGTATTTTGTTCAGAGGCCTGTTTCAAATATGGTTCCCTAATAACTAGTGCCCAAAGTAGCAATCTAAGTAAGATATTCTAATGCAAGATATTTATTGATAAGTCAAGTAAATGTTCAGATAAACATAGCTACTTCTTGATTTCTGGTTTTGGAAAATATGAAATTACATGGATTTCTGTGGAAATGCACTATCATTTTATTTTACAGTAGGCTACCGAAGTTTTTCTTTCATTAAGAAACACATTCTAACAATATACAAAAACATACTGAAAATGGTACTATTATCCAATCCTAAAATTGCTACATTTTATTCTAATAATGATTTATTCAACTCTGTAACAATAGTTACAACTTTGCCCTCCCAAGTTATTTGCTGACAATACAATACATTTTAACTTGTTGAGATATTGATTTCCATGAATTATTTAGGCAATTTTTACCAGAGCAGAGAGAACAAGCTTTTCCCCCATGATATATGGTTTTTAAACTGTGTTATAAAGTAAATGCCATTACTAAGGATGAGGCACATAACAAGATAACCCAAAGTATGAATGGCTTGAACAATATAAAGATTATGTATGTGTACATACAACCACATATGTACAAAGAGCATGCTAGAATATCTATTCATTTCTTTCTATACTTCTAGCTGTTCATTTACTTTAGAAATCTTACAAATATCAAAAAGTCCCATTCAGACTAATTAAAAAAAAAACACAATGCAAATCAGAGAAGTATCAATTTTAGCAATTTTAATTTTTTAGTTACCCATATTAAAGGAAATAGGTGAAGTTGACTTGTTTTTTTATTTAACCACATATATCTAAGTATCCAAAATATAATTTTAACATGTAATTAGTATTGGTATTTTGCATATTTATACATAGTTTTCAAATAAAAATGTGCATTTTATACTCAGAAGGCATATTATGTTATTAGCCTCATGTGGCTAGAGACTGTCATACAGGACTACACAGTTCTAGATATATCTAGCCATCTTTCAAAATTCAACTTAAGATTCACGACCTTTATGAAGGCTTCCTTTGACTCCTTTCACACTTGTATTACAGAATTTCCATATTTAATTGCCTATACTTGTCAACTCTACAGTACTACAAACTCCAGAGGAAAGACTTTGTCCTAATCATCCTATTCTCGGTCCCTAGCATAACATGTAATAAATTAGTCAATAAATATTTGTGGGGTAAAATGGATATATTATGTGCCAGATTAGACTGGAGTTTGATTGAAAAAAAAAATACACACACACACACACACACACATATATACACATATATATTCAAACCCAACAGACTGATAATTAAGTAAAGTGGGGAACACAAATGAAGTAGCCAAGAAAAGAACTGGATAATCTGTATTAAATATAGTAATCCCAAACCAGGTATGGTGGCACATGCTTGTAATCTCAACACTTGGTTTGCTGAGGCAGGAGGGTTGCCCCAAGGTTGAAGTGAGCCTAGGCTACAAAGCAAGACCCTGTCTCAAAATACTAAAATAATTAAAAAGTTTAAAAATTAAATTAAAAAAAACAACAGTAAGCCATCCTAACAAACTATACAAAACTATACAGTAACTTAGTATATGTTGAATATTAATATCTGATCACTTACTGATAATATAAAGCACAAATGAGTCCCTCTTTAACAACTAATAACTTACACAATATAACATATCCCATTATTAAGTTGCATTTCTATAAATTACCTTTCCATTAGTAAATCTTCAGTCTTTTATACATAATATTAATGTTCTAAAACACAACATGCAATAAAATATTAATCCATAATCCCACTACTTTTTCATGAGAATTAAAGTCTCTGTTGAAAATATCTATAGTCCATATTTTCCAAGCAGGTCATTTTTAATTTACTTCAGAATTTGGCAGTATAATTTTTCAATGTAATTGGGTTCAGCTGTCATTATGAATGACAGTACGTCATGCATTAACTGAAATACATTAGTTTATCTTTCCAAGCATATATGAGTAACCAGGTTGAACATTATTTCCAGTATATATCAATTTTACTTTTTAAATTAAAAAATCAGAAAATTTGACTGGAATCAATTTGCTCAATGTACTCTCTATAAATATATTTCTGAGTATTTTCACTAAGAAAAATTCTTCACAACTACTCAACTGCTAAAATAAGTATATCTGTCACCCTAGAAATAAATGCTTTTGATCTAAGGCCTAGACAAACACACACACACAGCAAGTGATAATAGTTCAATTTCAGAACCATTCAGGAAATCTTGTTGAATTATGACCAATCAGTATAGCCAATCCCTATGTAGTATTAATGAGGCCAAGAAAATGAGTCAATTGAATCTAAATTCTGTCATGTCAATGTTTAAAAGTGCATGTACAACTCCATCTAGTTAGGACCTGTTAGGGGGGCTATGTGGATAACTTTAATAATAACAGCAATGAAACAAGCATGTGAACAGATTAACACCTATGAGGAAAAAAAAAAAAAAACAATTCAGACCTTAGTAGATTTTATTCATCGGAACAGATACCACAAAGAAATTCATACATGTAAAGACACATTCTGGTAAAAATGAATCATTAAATCTCTTATATATAATATTATTTGTCCTGACTTACAAAATATTTTATAGTATAATTTCAATGTTATAAAGCAAGTAAATGAAAAACTAAGATTTGAAGAAAGGAAACATCACTGGAGGCTAAAGCAAGAGATCACTTGAGTCCAAGCTCTTTGAAGTAACTCCATATTGGACTGGAGGTTCCATTTGACCCAGCCATTCCTCTGCTGGGTATCTTTCCAAAAGAACTAAAAGAATCATATCCCAGTGATGTATGTGCACCCATGTTTATAGCAGCACAGTTTGTAATAGCTAAAACTTGGAAACAACCCATTTGCCCATCCGTTGGAAACTGGATAAAGAAGATGTGGTTTCTATAAAATGGAATATTACTCAGCCATAAAGAATAAGAAAATAGATTCATTCATAGGAAAATGGATACATCGTGAGGCTATACTCTTAAGTGAAATAAATAAGTCACACATGTGTAAATACCGAATAGTTTCTCTGGTGTGAATAAACTGCAAGAATACATAAGATCCTAATAAGATTACTGACATTGTGAAATGGGAAGAAAGGGGCTAAAGGTGTAGGGAAGGTGGGATGGATAGGGGAAGGATAATAAGGGAAAAGAAAAAAATGTGAGATAAATAGGGAAAAGAAAAAAATATGAGATAAAGAAAAGATGGAAATAAAGTGCTTGTAGATGGGGAGGGAAGGAGGGAATGAAGGGAGGGAAGGGACAAGGGGAAAAAATGAGAACCAAGACCTGTCATGTAGAGGTACAAGTTCCCAACAATGAATGTAACTGTACTGTATCCCTAAAATGTACCAATAAACTCAATTAAATCTGGAAAAACAAAAGGTCACTTGAGTTCAGGATTTTGAGACAGGCCTAGGCAACATAGCAATACTCCATCTTTAAAATAAAAAGCAAGAAAGAAAGAAGAAAGGAAGGAAGGGAGGAGAAGGGAGGGGTAGGACAGAAGAGGAATGAGTGAGGAAGGGTAAAAAGGAAGGCAGGCAGAAAGGAAGTGATGAGAGGGAAAAATTTCTTACAGAGGAAGAAAAGTTACAAAACAGTTATTTTACACATAGTGAACATTTCTCTTTCAAGGAAATCTTGAATACTGAATTTTCAATCCAGCTGAAATTTTCTTCCAGATTTTAGAAAACCATTAACTCTACTTTGATAAACTATAATTTTTACAACTGATTTTATGAGAAAAAAATGAGAATAATTCCCAATACCCTGTTTCATTCCTCTTGCACTTCTTTTTTATCACAAATTCTCAAATTTCTAGCTCCTACTCTTGAATACAAACAATACGTAAGCAATAATAAAGACAACTCCAATCTTCCCAAGCCCCAAACTTATACCTGTGCATTTTAACTATAACTCTACTGATAGTATATTCCTTATCATGACTATCTCTTCACATCCTGACCTTTTAGAAAAATATAAGTAATTATCAAGTGCTTATTATTTATTATACCCATCACCAGTACAGGGAACGGAAATTTCTTCCCACTGTCACTTCCCCTAACCCCAACTTAAAAATGTGAGCCAACCATTTCCTCTTATTGTTAAGAATCCTCTGATCTCATTACAAGAGGTAAGTCTTTTTTTGCTCCAAAGATAAGTGGTAACTGGCTACATATATAATAAAATCATTGAGAATATGGATTTGTCTCCCAAAGTCTCTATTATAAGACCTAATAATCAAACTTATTGTTTGAAGGAAACATATAAGGCACATATTTTAAAATTTTAATAGCACACTAAAAGAAAAAGCAGCAGATAAAATAATTCAAGAGGTAATATATGCAAAATATTACTATTTCAATATAGAGCCAATATAAAATTGTTAATGAGATACTTTCTTTTTTAAATTAAGCCTCTGAAGTTTGGTATTTTATACTTAAGGCAAATTTTAGTTGACAATAGCCATACTACAAGTGCTCAATAGTCCACAGGAACCAGGAACTTAACCACAACAGATAGACAACTGTAAACAAACTTAAAGAAGTGGTACTTTAAACAAGCAGTAATCATTTAAAAAAGACAAACCTGTAATGAGACAAGTAAAAGTATGGAGAGACTCAAAAGGGGCAAACAAATAGCCATGATTTCTCCATCTTTACTAAGTTAAGCTACAAATACACTGCAATAGTATAAAAAGATGTAATAAATTATGTTATTTTTTAAAAGTACAAAAACAAAAAGTTAAAACTAAAGTGATCATCTTTAGAAGCTAATGTGGAGCTGAGGATTTAGCTCAGTGGCATCGTGCCTACCTTGCAAGCACAAGGTCCTGAGTTTGATCCCTGGTACTGCAAAAAGAAAAAAAAAAAAAAAAAAAAAAAAAAAAAACAAGCGAATGTGTTATATAAAATGAGTTCAAACAAGAATCAGCCACGTTCTCTAGAAGCTTGTAAATAGAGAAGTATGATAGAAGATAAATTACAAAAAAAAAAAGGTGTTTTTTTTTTTTAACTGAAAACTCCAACTGTTAACATAAGCATGTTAACAGTACCTTAAGTAAGAAATGGACTACGGAGTTTTACTTTAGATAAAGGAAGAATTGAATATTCAATGAGGAACTAAAATCAGTAGGCATTATCACCTACAACAAATTAGTTGATATGTCACATAAATAAATTTTTAGGCAACTAGACAACAACTAATATGTGAGTACTGCTGGTCTTTCCCTGGTGCCTACACCCAAGAGAATTCTGGCTTGATTTGATGAGTCTTCACCTCCACCTCTACCCCAGTCTTTGAGACTGTATCACCAATCTAATAGCTTTAGGGCTTGGAATAGAGAGAAAAGGAAAAATACTAAGAATATAGACAGGATAGAGTGGGAGTTTTAAGTGAAGTTCCAAAAGAGAATCAGTAATCAGAATGAGATACTGACTCAAAATCACTGAGTCAGAAAGTAGAATGGTAACTGCCAGAGGCTGGGATGGTGGGGGGTATTGGAGATAAACATCTTTTTTCTTTTTTTTGTACAGGGGATTGAACTCAGAACTTCACACTTGTGAGGCAGGCAGTAGGGAGATAAATATCTTTATTCTTTGCCAGTATGGCATTGTTATACCTCATCAATCCAAAATTTATTAAAATACTTACTACATTAACAAATATATAATTTTTCTGCAATGTCTAAAAATATATCTTCCAACAGTTAAAAAAAAGTAAAGAGAAAAAAAGAGAGTCAATGAGAAAAACACTTACCCTTTATGATTAATTTAACATGTCAATTTGACTGCAACATGGGGTGCCCAGATATTTGATTAAACATTATTCTCAGTGTGTCTGTGAAAGTATTTTAGGTGAGATTAACATGTGAATTGTACACTGAATAAAGCAGATTGGCCCTCTTCAGGTGGTTAGCCCTCATCCAATCAGTTGAAGGCTTAATATACAACAAAACGACTGACCCTCCCACAGGTAAGAGGTAACATCTGCCTGTTTGAGCTGGAATATTGGTCTTCTCCCTGTAGCTTTTCTTTGGTCTTGTTCACCATCATTTGTTGAGGCTAGAATTTACACTACTGGGTCTTCTGTTTCTAAGGTCTTTGGATGCACTGGAACTGTACTATCAGCACTCCTCAGTTTCCAACTAACCAAAGTAAACATTTTGGGAAGTCTCAGACTCCCTAAGTGTGAGTTATTTTTTTATATATACCAGAGGTAAATAAAAATAAATCATTAATATTTAATTTTTAAAATTTATTATAGTAAAAGACACACTACCATTAATATCACCCAAATTTTGCTTTGAACACACTTATGCCATCCTTGCCACATTCTGAAGCAGTTCTGAAGTCCTTTGTCATACTGACTTTACAAGGTGTGATTAAAAAATATAGTGAATGCTGCTGCTGTGTGCCATTCAGTGGAAAGGCAAGTTTGTAAAACTATTAATATTACAGAATGTCCTCATCCACCTTATTCACCAGATACAGCACCGTGTAACTTCCAGAAATTTCCCTAAAGCCAAAATGACCATGGAAGTTAAACATTCCAGAACTGTTTCAGAAAGTGGTAAGAATGAGATGTGTTCAAAGTATGGGGAGGGGGAATTAATGGCACTATGTCTTTTACTGTAATAAATTACTTTTTAATTTAAACATTCACTATATTTTTTAATACTAATCTCCTGTTCATTTGAGACAATAGTGCAAGTGAGATACCTATATTGAGATCATATTGTACTACTGCTCCTAAGCAAACTTGAGAAGACTAAAGCAAAAAAAAACAAAAAACTTTAGAAATTAGTCAATGAATACAACTAAAAAAATTAAAATACCATTTCTGCAAGAAGATATAAAGTTAATCTCATTTACTATAGTTTATAGTTTGCAATAAAGAAAATAACCATGAAAAGATTCATGACTCTCTGCCCTCATCCAAGCAATCACATTTGTAGAAAGCTTTTCTATTACTGCCCTTTTAATCCTAGGAAACAGTTACATGTTCTTTAAAATCCAGTTCACAGGGCACTACCTGTTATGGTTTGCCTAGATGCTACCCCAAAGCCTAACGCAGTCATATGTGGAGCTTTTTCAGAGGTGAATGCAGAGTATATGCCACTGGAATTAAAGTTGTGATTATGAAATCAATCCACTGATTGCTATGGAATCATCCTAACCCTGGTAGTCTGGATAAAATATATAAAAGGGGGGGCAGAAAGAAGCTGTTAAGGTCACTTGTTGGTTCCTTTGCTTGCTTTTTCTGTCTTCTGTCTGCCAAGAACTGTTTCTCCCCTGCAATGCCCTTCTGCCATGCCAACCTGCCTTGGAGCAAGCCAACCCTATGGACTGAAACCTCTGCAACCTGTGATCCAAATAAATCTTTCTCCCTTAACTTGTGGGTGTTAGGTATTTTGTCTCAGCAACAAAAAAAGTATCCGCAACATTACCCAATGAAGTCTTCCCAGATTCCTACAAACAAAGTCAATCTCCACAAAATTCTCCACAACATTTTGTTTCTCTACAATATTACATCAAACTAATGTAAGTTACCTGTTTATTCTTCTACTCTCTGTGCTGAACTTTGAGTTATTAGCAGAGATTAAGAAATTCTTCTAATATAGCCAATGAGTATCTTTATTCTGGCAAAAAAACACTAGGTTAGATTAAAAATCACCAACAATTTATTCTAATCCCGCTCAAGAAAAAAAAAACAAAACTGCTTCTTCATTAAAGTTGCAAACCAGAAACCTACATAAGTCAAATCCAAGTAGAACTAGAGTCACCAGGACAAAAATGAAGAAGATGCTGGACTTTGTCAGGTCAGGGAACTTCTAGGTATTAAATTCTAGTCTGTGAAAGACAGTAGATCCTTAATCCTGGGTTCTCAATTTCCTCAACTAAGCAAGTGATAGGCTATTTATCAGATCTGCAGATACCATGATTCTTTACCCTTCTCAAATATTCAGAAAACTTTTCTTTTAAACATGAAACATGCATATATACACCTAGGTATTTTGCCACTCCACTCAAAAGTAAATAATCTAAAATGCTAAGGCAAGTGGCAAACACAGAAATTAGAAGAATTAGCAAATACTATAAAGAAAAGATTTGTACTCAAGTACCACATGATCCAAAAATCAAAGGTACCAAGGGTAAAAAACAAAAAGCACCCCTAGGGGACAAAAGTTACCAGATACCATTAAATGCCAGATACTATGTTAACTGCTCAAGATAGTAAGATGAACGAGATTCAAAGTCTCCAGAGAAATATGACAAATTATTAAATGTGACAAATAATTAAAATGGAATGTGCAGAATCTGAGGTACATACATAGGATGGGAAAAATAACTTATAGAGGGATATCAGGGAAGGTGTCAAAAAATGAGGGCTAAGTCTTGCAACAGAAGCAGTAATTTTTTAGAAAAAAAGAATAATGCATTTCAAAAAAATGTAATTATTTTAAGTAACACTCAATGTAACATAACAGAAATATTCTTGCATTAATAACTATCTCCTATGCTAAAAAATAATTTCCTTAATTAAAGAAGAAATTAGACAGTTTTTACAAATAAATGAGAATGCCAATACTACATACAGGAATCTTTGGGACACAATGAAAGCAGTTCTACGTAGAAAATTCATAACATTGAATGCCCACACTAGGAAAACAGAGCGGGCTCAAATAAACAACTTAATGATGAAACTTAGACTCCTAGAAAAACAAGAGCAAGAAAAACCCAAAGCTCGAACAAGAGAGGAAATTATAAAGATCCAAGCAGAAATCAATGCAATTGAAATTAAGAAAACGATACAAAAAATAAATGAAACAGAGAGCTAGTTTTTTGAAAGAATAAATAAAATTGACAAACCCTTAGCTAATCTTATCAAAAAAAGGAAAGAAAAGGCTCAGATCCATGCAATTAGGAATGAAAAAGGCGAAGTCACAACAGATCCAAAAGAAATCCAGAGGATCATGAACACCTACTTTGAGAACCTGTACTCTAATAAAATGGAAAACACAGAAGAAATGAACAGATTTCTAGATACTTATGAATTACCAAAGTTGAACGAAGAAGATAAAAACATTTTAAACACCCCAATCACAATCAGTGAAATTGAAAATGTAATTAAAAACTTACCAACAAAGAAAAGCCCAGGCCCTGATGGATTCACTGCTGAATTTTACAAGACATTTAGAGAAGAACTACTACCATTACTCTTCAAACTTTTCAATGAAATTGAAAGAGAAGCTATACTTCCAAATTCATTCCTGGAAGCAAGTATCACTCTGATTCCCAAACCAGAGAAAGATACAACCAAAAAGGAGAACTACAGACCAATCTCCTTAATGAATATAGATGCAAAAATCCTTAATAAGATACTAGCAAACAGAATACAGAGGATTATTAAGAAGATCATCCATCATGACCAAGTCGGATTTATTCCAGAGATGCAAGGGTGGTTCAACATACGAAAGTCAGTGAATGTAATACATTATATTAACAAAGTCAAGGACAAAAACCATATGATCCTCTCAATAGATGCAGAAAAAGCATTTGATAAAATTCAACACCCATTCATGATAAAAACCCTGCAAAAAATTGGAATAGATGGTCTATACCTCAATTTAATAAAGGCTATTTATGAAAAACCATCAGCCAACATCATATTGAATGGCCAAAAACTGAAAACCTTCATGTTAAAATCAGGAACAAGACAAGGATGCCCACTATCGCCACTTCTCTTCAATATAGTTCTGGAAACATTAGCCACAGCAATTAGACAAGAGAAAGAAATTAAAGCAATAAAGATAGGAAAGGAAGAAGTTAAACTATCATTATTTGCTGATGATATGATACTCTACATTGAAGATCCAAAAAACTCCACCAAAAAACTTCTAGACTTAATTGACAGATTCAGTAAAGTATCTGGATACAAGGTGAATACCCAAAAATCAATAGCCTTTCTATACACAAATAACAGACAGACAGAAAGAGAAATAAGGGAAAAAATTCCTTTTACAATAGCATCCAAAAAAATGAAGTATCTAGGAATCAATCTAACAAAAGAAACAAAAGATCTCTACACTGAAAACTACAGCACTCTGAAAAAAGAAATCGAAGAGGATATAAAAAAATGGAAAGATATCCGAATCAATTGGGTAGGAAGAATCAACATAGTGAAAATGGCCATACTACCGAAACTGCTATATACATTCAATGCAATGCCAATTGAAATTCCAACACTATATTTCACAGAACTAGAAAAAAGAATCCAAAAATTCATTTGGAACCACAAGAGACCTAGAATAGCAAAAGCCATTATAGGCAACAGTCACATGGCACCAGGTGTAACAATTCCCAATTTGAAACTATACTACAAAGCCACTGTGATAAAATCAGCATGGTACTGGCAAAGAAATAGGCCTGAGGATCAATGGAACAGACTGGAAGACACAAAAACAAATGCAGATGTACTCAGCTACCTCATCTTCGACAAAGGAGCTCACCATCCTCAGTGGAGGAAAGATAGCCTCTTTAATAAATGGTGTTGGAAAAACTGGATATCAACCTGTCACAGATTAAAATTAGACCCTTATCTTTCGCCATGCACTAAATTAAAATCCAAATGGATTAAAGATCTAAATATTAAAACAGAAACATTAAACTTGCTGGAAAGTAAGTTAGGCAGAACTCTGGAAGACATTGGTATAGGAAAAGACTTTATGAACAAATCCTCAGTAGCACGGGAACTAGCAGAAAGAATCAACAACTGGGATCTCATCTTACTAAAAAGCTTCTGTACTTCAAAAGAAACCATTAGCAGAACTAAGAGACAATCTACAATGTGGGAAAAAATTTTTACCAGCTGTACCTCAGACAAAGGACTATTATCAAGGATATATAAAGAACTCAAAACAATCAGTCCCCCCAAATATAAAGACCCGATCCAAAAATGGGCATCCGAAATGAACAGACATTTCTCATACAAAGAAGTGAAAGCAGCAAGAAAATATATGAAAAAATGTTCCACATCACTGGTCATTCGAGAGATGCAGATGAAAACAACACTGAGATTCCACCTCACCCCACAAAGAATGGCTGCTATCAAGAAATCACACAATAACAAATGTTGGCGGGGTTGTGGGGAGAAAGGAACCCTCCTCCATTGTTGGTGGGAGTGCAGACTAGTGCAACCACTATGGAAATCAATATGGAGATACCTCAAAGAGCTTGGACTGGAGGTTCCATTTGACCCAGCCATCCCTCTGTTGGGTATCTTTCCAAGAGAACTAAAAGAATCATATCACAGAGAAGTATGTGCACCCATGTTTATAGCGGCACAGTTTGTAATAGCTAAATCTTGGAAACAACCTATTTGCCCATCCGTTGGAAACTGGATAAAGAAGTTGTGGTTTTTCTATAAAATGGAATATTACTCAGCCATAAAGAGCGAGAGAATAGATTCATTCATAGGAAAATGGATACATATTGAAGATATACTCCTAAGTGAAATAAATAAGTCCCACATGTGTAAATACCAAATAGTTTCCCTGGTGTGAATATTCTGCAACAATGCATAAGATTCTAATAAGATTACTGACATTTAGAAATGGGAGGAAAGGAGCTAAAGGTGTAGGGAAGGTGTGATACGTAGGGGAAGAACAAAAAGGGAAAAGAAAAAAATGTGAGAGAATGAAAAGATGAAAATAAAGTGTTTGTAGATGGGGAGGGGAGGAGGGGGTGAAGGGAGGGCAGAGGTAAGGGGAAAAAATGAGAATCAAGACTTGCCATGTAAAGGTACATGATCCCAACAATGAATGTAACTGTACTGTATCCCTAAAATGTACCAATAAACTCAATAAAATTTAAAAAAAATTTCCTTAATTTCAAGGACTGAAAAAGGGTGATCAAGTTCTAAAGAATCAGTGAAATAATTGACATTTTACACAAAATATTTATATATTTATATATTTAGAGGTGAAAACACTTTTTTAAGATAGTCTTCACTGAACATGGATCAAGATGACTCAATGAGATTAATACATGTCATATGCTCAGTACAGTGCCTAACATATAAGTATTAAATAAGTATAGTTTAATATCATACATTGTCAAAAGTTGTAATATATTTTAACTAGCAACAAACTTGAAAACAGGAGATCCAGTTTTAAGGATCTTATTTGCAACCCTGGACAAGCCATGAAACTTCAACCATATTCTAACTTATTATATTGGAGTAAATCCGCCAGGGATTTAGCTCAGTGGTACCACCTCCTGACTCACAGGTGCAAGGTCCCAAGTTCAATCCCTGGCACCAAAAACAAAAAACAAAAAAAAACTACCTTCTGGGAAACAACTCCGATATATTGGAATAAATTCCCATTTACTTCAAAGGAGTTAGAAAAGCATATTAAAAACATAATGTATGAAATCAAGTCCAAATTCTAAATTCCAATTTCCTTCACCAATGTGAAAAAGATGTAAATAACAGTAGAAATATTTATAAATCTTTAAATCAACTGCAGATTACTTCTCAGTAAATGAATGTATTTGGTAAGGGGAGATATATCTAGACATTTGCACTTTCATAAAATTCTACTTTAGTAATCCGAGAGGTATTTACAATTACTGGAAATCACATTATCCTGGCCCTAGTATAATTCCTATAACTCATATTTAAGCAAATATAGTATATGTGGTTGCTCATAAAATTATCTATAAAATATAACAAGAAAATAACCAAACTATTTTCTATGTAATGTATTAATGCATACTATTATTCTGGGTCCAAGTGCTTTAAAAGCATCCATATTTTGCAAGTAAAAATGTATAAAATTCAAAGCCAGATACCTGTATACTACTACATAATCAATTTTTTCCTAAAAAATCAAAAGTAAATACTTCACAGTATATTTCTTGCTAAGTCACTTTTTCTTTACAAATTAATCTAATTATCCTGCATTTACTTATATTCTCTCTGAACAGTTTTTCTTGAGTCCCCTATGAGAAGCATTTCAGACCACAGAATCAACTCTCTGAGGCTGGCTGGTTTTTCCCCTTCCAGTATCATTTCTTCATACAATGCTGCCTTTAGAATAATTTCTAAGTAGTGATATTTTATTTAATAATAACAAAGAACCAGACATTTGAATCTGAAGATCTGAGTTCCAGCTCTGCTACTCAGTACAGAGACAACCTTGTCTAACTTCTTCACATTTCCTGCAGTCTGAGTTTCTGGATTTATCTGCAAAGAAAGAAAGGTTTCTACTTTAAAAGGGGTTATTCTGAGGATTAGATGATGCAACTCAATTCAAAAGTGTACTATAAATATTTTAACAGCCATTAAAATATAAGCTAATATTATTTTCTTCAACAAACTGATTTTTAATCCTCTAACTTGCCCCATAGGTTTGTTACCCAAGTATTGTTCTTAATATTTAAGCAAATACTCCCAAAGGGAGGTGTTATGTGCCTAGGCTCATCATTCATGTCTTATTACACCTATGCATGAGATTTAACCATACATGGAAGGAAAAGATATAGTGGGTTCCAGGTAAAGGAACCTGTGTTACCTATCTCTATTCCTTCCCCAGTTTTTCTCCCTCCTCAAAGTAGGAAATTACTGTCCCAAGCACTATTAAAGCTTTAGTACTCAGGAGAATAGATCTCTCACGCTTCACTAGCAAATCGTGATCAGTGAGTATCTGAGATACTCCCTGAAAGGTTCACCAGAATCTAAAATAAGACAGTTCACTTTTAGGTTTATATTATTTGTTTCTATGATCAGACAATCCACAAAAATAAGGCAAAAATAAAAATCACAATCATAAGACTTAAAGCTAGCTATGTACCAAGAACTTTACATATTAATGTATTTAATCTGCACAATAACCTTACGATATACCTAGCCCATTTTATACATAAAGCAAACTGAGGCACAGAAAATTTTAATGGCTGTATGCTATTCTACAATACAGACATAAGTTTTTCTATTGTTGAACACTTAGGTTGTCAATTATTTTATATCATAAAATTAATTAACTTTGATACCAGTCCCCAAGTAATTTTCCCTAGCTTAGAGAACTAAAGATTAATGACAGAAACCTCTTTACAGTTCTTGATACACATTGCTAAAAATGTCACTCAGACCACCTGCAACAATTTATCTGTCTGACAACAACTTAAGATTAGTTTAGCATTCCCTAGCAAACAATGATCATTTTTATTCACTTCATTATCATCTTATTATCTTATATTCCATTCGTTAAGATGAATATGTGGTATTTATTAACTATGTTCATTTCTTTTTTTCTAAATGTATCAAGTCCTCTGACAAGTTCATAATTATGATTTTCCCTGATAATACTTAATTCCCTAAGGCTTTCTATTTTAATTTAGAATATTAGCAATCTCTGGGGTGCAGCAGATAGAAATAAGACACTATCTTAGGCAAAACAGGAAATATAAAAACTTTATCCAATGAATGTCTGATGATACAATTGACTTGAGGGGTCCCAAAGGTACCATCAGCCATCCATCTCTTGATTTATGTACTTTTATGGCAAATCCAATCTGAAACAGGTACTACCTTTATTGTGGCAAACTGCCAGTAAAGTCTAGTCTTACAACCTAATATTGATAACAATCCCAGCTGAAAGCACCTTTTTCTTTCTCCAGGAGAATGAAAAATGTTACTGAGCTGTCTGGAAAGTGAAGCTATCCTTTATCACCAATATCTGTCATTGATAAGCCAAGTGTCAGTTTTTGTGTTTGGTCCAAAAAATCAGAGAAGAATCCAGGGAAGCCCCAATGTAGAAAAATGAAGACTACAGTATGAATGATTCCCCCAACAAGAATCAGAAAATCTAGAACTATTAACTGCAAAAAGAATTGATGCCAGGCAGCCAAAACCAACTGAAATCTATTAACATCTAGCCCCTGGCTGCTGTTCACCAGGTATACTCATTTCTTTCCAAACAAACAACTTTTTAATAACCACGTTAAAGAATGTTACCATCTTAACACAGAAAATGTGTTCACCATCTCACCACTGGGTTTAGAAAAAAAAACAAAAAACAATCAACACAATGTGTATGCATCTAGCTACAAGCCTGAAGATAAGGTATTCTGTATTACTCCTGGTCAGATACAAATATGCATTATTTTGGCTATACCTGATATCTGACAATATATTGCTACATAATAAATTTAAGTATCCCTCGTATACTTAACACACAACCAAAAAGAACACAAATAATAATCGACTCAGAAGAGTAGAGAAGGTAAAGCAAATAACAGTCACTAATTGAAAGTTAGTTATATATCTTATTTCTATCCATTGCAGCTCAGTCCATTCTCATAGCAGCAAGAACTCCCTGTTCAATCAAATGTAGCTCCTTGATCAGGCAAGTTTGAAAGCATTCATTCCTACCATATCAGAAGACCTCACTTTTCCATTTTCTTCTGTGGCTATAGATTTCCCTTTTAGAAACTATACTAATTTGGTAGCCCACTTTTCTTAGTGAAGTTTCAGAAGCTTAGATTTGCCTTGAATGTAAAAGAACACAGACTAGATTACCATGTTTGAGGTTTCTACGCAAAGCTTCCTTAAAATCTTAATAAGTTATTAGTCATCTACTTTAGTCAACAGGTTGCATTAGCAACCAAACTACAAATCCTGCCATGATATAATAGGCCAATTTGATTCAGTGTTTTAAGTTTCAGCCTCAGAATAATAGGCCACAGTACCCTTATCCCCTTTAAACCCTCAGCTTAACAATCTTCCTTGAAGTAACATGAAACAATAAACTGAGAAGTACAACTCTTCTATCCCTTGTTTCCTGGCAACATCCCAGTTTAAAATTGTTATTTGGTCTGTAGGCTAGGCATAAACTGCATGACTATCTTGGGATAATCCTATAAATTAGAACATTATCTAATTGAAACTCCTCTTTCCTCTTTCTAACTTTAACGTGGAGCAAAATCTTAACATTCTGATTCTTTTCTTAGACAGCAGCCCCAGGCAGAGAGAGACCTCTTACTTAAAAAGACTACACTTTCTTTCCTCTCTGTGTCAAGCTTTTCAGCTTGAACCAAAGCTAACTGCTCCTATAAGACATTATCAAAGGCCACAAGGAGTGGCCAAAAGATTCCACCCTCTCTACAATTTCAACCTCAGTAATTTCACAGACAGATACCACAGATGACAATTTAAATGACTGATCTATAATTCCTGAAAAAGAATATCTAAGGGACAGCTGGGAATCTTTCCAATTACAAGTAACAAAACCCAAATTCAGCTGATATGAAACTTGTAAAAACAATTATATTTTAAAAGGGAGCATTTAATGATTAGAAGACACTATGGGAACAGACTTTAGGAATTCCAATAGAATTAAGAAACCATTGCTCTCTTAGTTTCACCCTTGGTCAAATTCTAAGTCAGGCACTACAGCCACAAAGAGTATACCTGTTCAGCATCTCCAACAGAAGGAATTCCAGCATAAATCCTGGAACTGACTGACTCCCTGGGGTAAATATTCATCCCTGAACAATCACTGATTCTGGCCACTCCTAAAGGCAGGCAGGCACTGGGGACCCACCTAAAGCAGACAAACTTAGCATGAGAGATGAGAAGTTTATCAAAGAAAAACTGAGGTGGTAGTTCAAAAAACTGACAAAAGAGCCAGCCAATGTTCTTGACAATGACTAATGCTAAAAATTTTTTAAAATTACTATTCAATGCATTATATTTTTTGTTAATAACATGATCTTTGTTATATGCTTGTATTTGTCATCCATTTGGCTTTGTTGAAAAATTCTGTATCAAATTCTTACTTAAGAGCTAGTTAAAAATAATATTTACATATGTAGTAGTGCTTTCATAGATAACACAAACACCCATACATATAAGCATATATACATATACCTGTATTGTATATGTAAATACATATATACATATATATTCAACACACATTTCTACTTTCAGGAATAGGCAATATATTAAATTTATGAGTCTAATTTAGTATCCAGAATCTGGACCATAACATTAAGCATAATTTCAAAAACAGGTCCTAATTATTACCATCTAACCATGGTGTGCTGCATACTTAAAAATGCACATAATTTACTCAAGACCCAGAAATACAAATAAATGAATACATACATAAAAGATCAGCTCCTGACCTCATGTACTTCACAGTCTAAGAGGGAAAACACACAAATAACTGAAATACTATAAAGTGATGTGCCAAGAATTGACTAGCAATATATAAATATTTAAAATTAATATAACTTGATCAGAGGCTATGGAATATGTTATTTTAGTTACTAAATTAACATTTTTGTACAAACTACCAGAAATCCTTAAGATACTGAATGTTCTAATATATGCAAATTAATGTTCCATACTTAAGAGAAAAAGATACAGAAGTTAATATGAAAAGGCTTATGTGTCAACATAATTCTTTTAATATAAATAACTGTGAGTTCATTAGTATTAAGAAATGCCATGAGGCTACCTAAGATGGTAGGTGAATTTATTATAAAATTTTATTTTTTTAAATAATTCAATTCAAATGTAAAACATACCTTTTTGAGACACTCTAAATGTCACCAAAATAAAAATTATTTTAACTTATTAACTTTCAGATGAAAAGACTAAGAAAGAAGAGTCACTGTCACATCCAAACATAAAATATAATTTAAAATTTCCCTTTTGAGAAAAATGATAAAATCAGTACACTAAGAGAAAAATAATTTAGTCCACAAAATACCCTCAAAGTATCTTTTCAATGCTTTCAATACAGTAAATGGCATGCCAATTAGAATGTAAAAACAAATAAAATTAGAATACTATTCTGTACAATTAAACAATAGATCTCATAGTAATTTGTGAAAAAAACTACAAATTCATAAATTCAATAATCCATGAAAAAAATTTACGAGTCTATAATTAAAATCTGCAATTGTATTTATTGTTGTACAACATAAGATAGCTATCAACAAGCTCTATTATAAATTTTCATTAAGAAAAAAGTAGTCTACTTAATCTTTTCTAACAGTGTATGTTTACATTAAAATCTGTGATAAAAAGAAACTACTACATCATAAACAAAGATAACACATGATATTTACATAGCATTTCTTTCATGGTAGGTGGGAGAAACCTTAAATAAACATATGTTAAGTGTATTTACAAAGGAAGCAATAGATTAAGTAGTGTTCCTGCTTTATAATAGAAAGTCCACTAACAAAATCTCTTTAATATAATTAACTTTCTTATAATGCTACATCAAATAACTACTCCTAAAGCCAAAGCTTGATGATCAGCTTAACAGCAGAGATACAATGTAAAATCCTCAGAAATACTCTCTCTTTGCAACGTTAGTTTAAAAACTAATTTACTCATTTTCCTGATACTCTCCACCCCACATTTGAATGTTGAAAGTCAACTATAATATCATTATACAAAATACTTGCATCTACAATAAAACCATTCATTTTATTTCTCAGTATACTGCTGATTCTTTAACAAATTCCCACCATCCACTCGAGTAGTAGAAATGGTTCTCTACCTTTGGCCACCAAAAGCCACAGTTGTCTTGGAGAAATCCTATATTCTACTGTATACTTAATCATTGGTCTGCAAAAGTTTTATTTTGGGAGGCAAAGCAAGTGTAAAATAACAGTGGAAAACTATCAGTATTTTCATAATATAAAGGAAGAAAGAATAAAGAGAAAAAAATTTGACAAAGATGACTATGACAAAGGTATTGTTTAAAGTAAAAAAACTCAGTTTTCAAGTTTCATTAGATCCTAAAGGGCACTGTGGTAGAATTCACTATCTCCACCTGTGTTTCCTATAACATTTTAAATTACGACTAGAAAAAATCCTAATTTTTAGAAATATTAGAAGCTTCCAACCTATAACAAGTCACTCGGGACCCCAAACGAATTTTGTTAATTTTGTTAGTAAATAGAAAAGAATTAAGTTTTGCACTTTTTTTGTAATGGCTAGTATTTCCACCATATTTTTGAGATCATCTTTAACTTTTTCTTTTTGGCACCGGGGATTGAACTTGGGTCCTTGTGTGTGCAAGGCAGGCGGCTATCAACTTATACTTTCATATGACATTTTCATCATTAGTGTTTTGGAAGAATAAAGCCCTCAATCTATAAACGAGAATTATTACACTTTAAGTGACTAATTTATACTCTACAATTATTACAGTTAATAATTTAATAATAAACATCTTTCGTTAAACATTTCCATTTAAAATCAATGCAATGCTTTAAATATGTCCAAAATTTTTAAGTCTAATTTTTTTATTCCAAAAATTAATGTAGGTACAAGGTCTTAAGTAGACTATGGGATTATATTACTTCAGTAATACAATAGTTCAAAGAATCCTAAGCATAATAGTAAAGATAATGTCTAAAACAATACTTGTAAACTTCATGGTAGATATTCATTACACTGAAAAGTTAAATTTTCTTTCACCTGAAGAGAAATATTTCACTTCCATTCATAGTCTACTCTATATCTAAAGAACCCATCTGTTAAGAACTCATCCAGCATACACTGCAGACTCCAAACTAGATACACATTCAAAGCAGTGTCCACTATCTCTATCAGGTTAAAATGTACTAAGTAAGTGTACAAATACTAGTATCACATCATCTAAAGTAAAAACAGTATTGATTAGAGAAAAACTGGGGCAAATTTCTTAAAATGTGTTCCTTTAAATACACAGCAGTACAATACCAGTTACCATACTATCTTAATTTTTGAGATTTGATCTCTTTTCTTTTAAAAAAGAAAAAAAAATGACCACTTCTGACTTCCTATTTTCAGCTAGTTAAAACGAAAACTCCTTAGAAAACCTGTATTTCTCTTAATGTTCAAACAATAACTGGTTATATTAAGGGGGTGACATTCTCTTAAACTTACACTGACTTTTTGCAGTGATCTGAAGGGTAACAAAAGAAAAAAGATGTTTTGTATTTAAACAGTAATAAGCATAAAGGACAAATATCTTTGACTAAACACAAGCAAGAAGAAGAACAAAACTTCAGTTTTCCATGAATTTGAGAAGTTCATAAACCACAGACATCTAAGCCATGTCTCAGGGCACCACTTCCATAGCTGCAGCTTTCAGTTTTCCAACAGATCAAATAAAAATAGTTGCTTATGCTTTATCATGGGAAAAATCTGACTGCATGGATATTATAAATCTCCTGGCAAGCATATTTTTAGATTCTTGTAACTCCACACCAAATACAATAGCCAACTGATTGCTCCTGATTCACACCTCACCCTCCAAAACCCAACCTTACAGTATGCCAAGGCTTATACACTGCAAAGGAAACCATTTAAAAAGCTTCGTTGTGAGGGTGGAAAATGCATTTACAGAGCACTAAAAATGAACTACTCTTAATTATGCTCTATTTATGATCTCCTCTCCTTATTTCTTCCCTCTTTCTTCCTATCAGCTTGAATGCTTTTTAGTCTCTGTAGATAGTGCAAAACATTAAGTCATACACAGTTCTGCAGTAACTCTTTATCATGAAAGAAACCAAAACCTTAGGCTGCGTTAAACATCTTTCTTTCTTTTAGTCTTTATCCACATGCCACACTCCCGAAGGCAACCATAGAAACCAACCTGTATGATTTGGTACCCTCGCATTTTATCACTTTGTATGCACATGCACAAAAATGACTAAGTGACCAGCATATGCAGGGCAGTATTACAAAGAAGGGAAGGCTGCCTAAAAGATGGGGGTGGTGATCGGTACTGGCACAACCCTCTCCATCATAGCCTCAATATAAGACAGATATAAAACTGCATCAATTTCCTCCTCTCTCGAAAACATCACACCCCAGCTGCTTAAATTGGAGCTAATGCGCTTCTCACATCTCAGGAGCACGAGGGAATTTAGGCTCCAGGGGTACGACTGTCATCCTGGGAGAGCGACACCACACCACGCACGGACAATTAAGAGTGTGGGAGAAAGAACCTCCTGAGAACACGAGGCTCCTCTAAACTCTAAAGTCGACCCACACCTTCCTGGCAGCACGGATTTACTCGTAGTCACGAGAAGTGATAAGAAGAGGTGTTAAGTTGGGCACTGTGCTCAGGTGGCAGGAGAGGAGCAGAAGAGAAGAGAGAGGTGGCGAGTGGCTTTGGCAGCGCGCAGGCAGGTCATCCGCTGGGCAATGCCAGCCCAATGAGCTGAGCTCCCAGGGACGCGCAGCGCGTGGACCCAGAGGTTGGAAGGGTGGGGAGGAGAGGCTCAGGGACAGGGATGTGGGGGTTGGGGAAGCAGAGGGAGTGCACCCCTTTTCCCTTACCAGGTTGAGCACCGTCTCCACGATGTCCCTGTTGCTGACCTCTCCGACTTGTATGAGTCCAATCAACACTGCGAATTTCATCCGGATGTTGCGGATCGGCACCGAAGGGTTAATCATTCCCGCGGGGAGCACCACCGAACCGGAGCCGGACGCCCCTCTT
>NW_022900950.1:38578162-38598490 GCF_012274545.1 Fukomys damarensis | reverse complement strand
GCTGCTGCTGCTCGGAAAAGCCCTGGGGCGCGAGCTGCTGGCCAAGTCGCTGGCCAGTGCTGGAGCTCAGGCTGTGGCCGACGCTATGGACGTTGCCGCCGCCGCTGCTACCCGCGCCACTGTTGTTGTGAAGCCCCGACGCCGTCGCTCACTCCGCCATGTTGCCGCCCCCTGCCTGCGGTAGAGGCCACTGCGCCTGCGCAGAGCCTCAGGAGGCGGAGCTCTCACAGCACCCCCTCGGTCGCCCTGCCCTCCTTCTCCTTCCGCCCACCCACCCCGGCACCCCTAGTCCCTCCCCCAACCACACAACGGATAGACAGGTGAGCAGGTGCATGGGGACGGACGGCTGCAAGACACTGGGGCAAGCTGGCAGAGGCGGAGCGGGTGGGGTGGCTTCCTTGTGCTGTTCCCTTGAGGGTGGATTCTCCCTGTGGGGAAGGACACAGTGTGCGTGTCTTGCCTTCGCTGCAACCTCCTCCTTTCCTCTACTGTATATCCTTTTGCTAGAGGAGGTTCGTCATCTTCGTAGTTGCATCCAGCTGCTGCTACTGCCAGGGCCACGTGCCTTGTAAGGTAGGGGAGTGGCTGACGACCTTTTCCTGCCCCTCTTTACCCTTCTTCACAGTCCTGTTCGCCTGCCCTGCCTGAAATTTCCCAAAGGAAAAGTGGCTGGCAAACCAGAAAAACGAACCGGGAGGGACGATTCTGCTTGGCCTGGGGAAGGATTCAGATGGAGTATAACAGTTCTTTTTCTACAGCCATGAAAGAGGCTGACATGACACCTGCTCACACAGGCGCGACTTAAAATAGAACTTGTCAAACAGTGATCTCTGGAAAGGGCTCCGAACAGCAAACAGTTTTTAAACTCACCTCCCAGCCTAAAAAAAGCGACTCTTTGTGACACTGTGCGGTAACTAGGTGGGAGCAATAGATCAAGCCCTTTTAAAATCCCCAACGATCCTCAGGTATGATGCTGATTAATGATGCCTCCCTTTTTCATAGGCATGCATGGAGTAGAGGATGTTTGAAATTAGTGAAAAAAAATGATTTTCACTGCCAGCTTTGATCCTTAAGTAGATTTCGGGGTCTACTAGAAGACACCTTACTTTTAATTTTAAAAATTAGCGTGTTCTCAGTAATCTTGCTGCTGGTATTGAATTAAAACTAAATGAGCATGACTGCTTATTTCTTTCCCAAAATGAAGGATGAAATTTTCTTGCACTTTTCGTTAAACATGTATTACAAGACACCAGAAATACTAGGTATCTGGAGGTATTGTCAAATCATTTTAATTGCCATCTCAAACAAAAACAAAAAGTCAATATGCAATCCATTATAATCTGGTTTCTTATTAATTGTATTTAATTGGACCTGCTAGACAAGTTGACTCCCAAGATAGAGGGACATGGAAAAATTCTAAAATACCACAGGATATAAAAAAAGTTCTTTAAAACAAGTGCTTAGGATTTGCTCTTTGTTGTATGTTTGTTTAAACTTGTACTGAAGTAGTTAAGCAAAAAAAATTTAACTGCTGTATTTATTTGAGTAGCAATGGAATTACTAAATTCTAAATTCTAGCAAGGTTGAAACTGTATGGGAAATGTTTAAAACATTTGTCTTAGTGTGGTTTGAGATACACTGTAAATGACAAACTGTCACATTTATAGCTATCTACAGCATTTTTGTCTTTCTCAGGCATAAATCTATTTCTGTGATAGCTATTTCATATTTCACTGCATATTTAAATGATACACCTTTTAAAAATACATAAATCCAGAATGAAAGGTCACCATAGGTCATCATACCATTTTTTTATCCTACTATAAACATAAACAAAACATATAGAATTTATATAAAACACACATACACACACGGCATAGGGTTCTACCTCTATTTTTAGACTTCATGCATGACTGTTTTGAAAGACAACCTGAATTTGTTTTCATTATGAATAAATAACATTTTCACATTTCCGTTTTGTTACTTAAGCAAATGGTTTTGTTTTTCATTCATTTTTCTTTAGTCCAGACAAGTAGATAAAGAGGATAACACTATTTCAAAGTAAGAAAATCCATTTCTTTTACATACTTCACTCAGTTTCAGAGATTTCTAGAAGAGGCTACCAATGAAAATATTCTCCAGTAGACTTTCAGCTTCTCACAAGCAGGATGGTACTGTGAATAGTGCAGAGCTTCGAATCATGCTCATAACTAAGTACCAATGAAGTCTTCTCATGCTATTTGACCTTCACTATCCTTGTTTCTTTTTTAAATTAATTTTATTGGTACATTCAGGATATACAATATAACGACATTCATCATTGGAAATTGCACCTTTACATAATAGTATCCGTCTCATAGGGAGGTGAGTATTCAGTAAAATAATTTTTATTCAGCAGCTATCATACACTAAATTATGTGTGTCAAGTGACATATAAACACATGTGAAATAAAGTATAACCATGTACATGTCTTTATAATTTCAGTTATATGTTTTCAATATTATCTCTAAATCATAAAGATTAGAAAAGAAAACAAGTCTATTTCCTTTTGGCCTACAAAGCCTATTTCCCCAGAAATGTACAAATAATTTAGTATTACATTCAGAATATTTTGAAACAGAAGCTCTATAATCACAGAAAACTCCAAATATGTTAACTTTCAAATCTCCAGCATAAAAACATGTCATGTGGTGAATATTAATTTTGTATACATTTTTACATGCTCATACTTCCAAAAGTAACCCTTCAAAGATCAGAAGCCCATGAATTTCAGTTATAAGAGGCCGTATTGCACAGTGATTGAGAGTACAAGCCCTAGATTCAACAGAACCTGAGTTGTTCCACCTCCTACTTCTATACGCCATCTTGAGCAAATGACTGAGCTTCACAGCCTCAATTTACCCAAGCCAGTATAGGGATGATAATCCAATTTCCTAAGATTGAAGCCCCTACTACTGTAAATTTAAAGTACTTAACATGTAGCAACTGTCAACCAATGATGTTTCCCTTCCTTAGCTAAGGGAAAAGACCATATTGTAATTTTTTGTGTGTTTTCAGAATGCCTAATTTATAATTTACATTTGGAAAAATGTGTTAAAAATATATAAAAATAATAGTTCAAAGGAAAACTGTTCCTATTCCCTTCACCTGCTCTGTAACGAACAGATATCTTTCTTTCCTCACTTCAAATTTTGCATGGGTTGAGACCAGTATAAAACAAAGAGACTCTTACCTTAGCCTCAGCCTTTAGAAATATAACTTCCATTGGGTAATGAAAAATTAAATTAGATTGGTTTGGTTTGGGTTGGGGTTTTGCAGCAGTGTGGCACTAATGATTCATTTAATATAGTAATGGCTCATGTTTGGTGCCTAGTAGGTTTTCAGATAATTTGGAATCCATTCCCCTTTCATGTTGAAATTATTATCAAACTTTTGTTTCTAGGCATGTTGCTATTAAACAACAGCTGATTTCCAATATGTATATTAACATGTCAATTTTGAGACAGTATACAGAATTGTATTATCTATTTAAATTTAAATTTTATTTTATTCACATTTTATGTATAGTTTATATTTAAATTTCATCTGCAAGACATTTCTTATTTCTGAATATATTGTATAAATGATGTATTGTCTTATTCTTCAAGTTTGAGAGCATTCCTTCTACATTTTCATCCAAATATTTGACTGAACAGTATAAAAATGACTCAGTAGTCATTAGTAACATTATGGTAGGAATCAACTCACATTTTTCAAGCTGTAGGAGCTAAATCTTTAGAGAGTCATTAACTGATTTTATGGATTACAACTAACTCTTTTTTTTTTTTAGTGAAGTACAAGATCACACAGAATGGGAAATATATCCATTTTGTAAGGCTAGTTCTATCAAACTTTTAAAAATTATATATACACTTACACATATGTAGAGTGTATATGTATGTTTACTAGACAATGATATAAAATTATGTTTTTACTGCAAGTTATAATCAAAATTTTGAAAATTTTAAGTTTTTTATAAGCTCTTGTTTGTTATAATCTTTCAACTACCAATTAGCTGTTATACTATATTAGCATCTAGCCCATATGGTATTTCTCTTACCTGTCCAAAAGAGATTTTGAAAATTAGCCAGCTAAAGTCTGGATGCAACCTGCCTTTATACATAAAAATATTAAATAAAAATATAAAGATGTGAATTATTAACTATTCTGGTGTTACTAAGCAACTTGCAGCAGACTTTGGAGCATTTACCTCTCTCTCTTTAGAATTTCAATCTCTGGCTCTTCTACTTCTCTATGACTCCTCAAAGACCACTGAGAGTTTTCACTGATCTAGCTTTAGGATATTTTCAGAAACAATGGCTATAACTTTCCTTCCTTGGGGACATGAAGTCATTTAGACTAGACAGGTGCCTATTTAGAATTCTTTCATCAAACTGTAACTTCCATTTCTTTCAGCTACTATTGAGTTTACCTTTATCACTCCAGTAATTTTTCTCCTAAACAGAGAATACAGACACTAAACAGAAATTTAGTGTGTGTTGACCCATTTCTGGAAAGGCTCAAACATTAATGCTTAAAAACCAACAAATATTTGAGTGTCTACTAGGTGCTAAACAAACAAACAAACAAAAAACTAGGCTAGTTGATATGAATGATTATGAAGTTTCCATGTAGAAAACTATTATCTTTACACAGAAAGTTCACCATCAAGTGAGTGGTATAAAAGTAGTGTCCTCTGGAGTTTCAAAAGAACTAGAGAGTGTACAAGCAGTATGATGCACATGTACCTCAAACATCACGAGTCTACACACAAATACACCACATGCACATATTTATTCACCATTTAAATAAGAATTACTTCTGCCCATTATTCTGGCAGTATGTTGAGCTTGTGTCCCATTCTTTTATTCTCACTACCATCATCCTGATTCACGTGTTAAAAATGTCATAGGTGGTTTCAGTGTCTCCACCTTCTCTTCTGCAGTCCATTGTCACATGATAAAGTTCCCAAAGATCCATTGTGATGGATAGATTAGTGGTCCAGAACTTTTACTTTATTAATGACTGTAATTTCTACATACAAACAACACCTGCAGTTCTCTTTATCTAAGAACAACAACAACAACAACAAAAGTCAAGGGTTCTTATCAGGTCAAAGCCCTCCATGCTTTTGATTTATTGCAATTCTTCATTCTATTCCTGACAGGAACCTGTAAACCCTATATCAATTGCTCCTGACCTTTGTGAATGTGCATTTCACAATTATGTTACTAACAGCTAGACTCTTACCTAGAGGTTTTTTTTTTTTTTTTTTGGTATCTATTAAATGAGAAAATATATGTGAAGAACGGCTACTTCAGCTCAATAATACCTAATTTAATTTAAATATTTTAAAATTTATTTGCACTTTTTAAAAAACTGCATACATACATCTATTTGAAACACACACACACACACACACACACACACACACACTATTGTGGGTTGAATTTCTGTATTGGCTGACTGCAAAATAGAAACATGGCAGGCAAGCATGGCAAAGGAAAACTCCTCACCTCAGGCGACCAAAAGCAGACAGCAGGAGAAGAGCCTTAGAAAGAGGAGTCAGAGATCAGATATAATTCCCATCAGCCACCCAGACACACCAGAAGTGTGCTTTACTACTCTCCTAGAGATCTCTAAACAGATTGATAATCAAGATTAACTGTCGCAAATACAACGAATTAGTTGTTTCTAGCTTCCCTAGCTTACTTGCCAAGAACATGAAAGTTACATATATGAAAGCCAATATATGTAGTCACCTACATAGCTTTTTCACTCAAATTCAAACTGAAAGAAAAGTTTTCATACTAACAAAAGATTAAGCAGAAAGTTTCTTTTTGTTTTGCACAATGACCTCTATTGCCCTGTAGCTTCCACTGGGCTTGATATACGTATTCTGGAGAAACAGTATGTTAAAGAAAGGAGTTTGTGTAATTTTTACTAGGTAATTGTTAAAAATTATTATTCATCCGCTATCATGAGCTTTTGCATGTCTTATTTTTAAGTCTCTCTATAGTACTTCAACTAAGCTACAATTCCCATTTTTCAAATGAAGGAACTAATGTGAAATTAAATTCAATCAGTTGTATGAGGTACAAATTAGGATTTGATCCCAAGTAGGGGTAAAATCAGATGTCTTCACTATCCCACATTAGGACCTATACCAAGGCCATTATTTAACTTCTATCAAAATTACCAGATGAAAAGTAATAAGACCAAGAAAGGGTCATTTAAGAAAAACAACCGTCATATTTTTGTATGTTTTGGTGAGAGCTGCCTATAAAGAAATGTAATCTAATTTTATATCTCTACACCTATAAAAGTTTAGACAATTTCATTATCCTTTTGTTTCCTGGAAATCATTGTAGTTCTGCACAAAAATTACTGCAAATAAATTGTTTTTAATTATATATTAAGAATATCTTCAATTTAGTGGTCACATTAATATATCATTCCTTATACTTTTGTGACAAAAATTTTGTTATATGGTCTACTAACCATTAATTTCTAAGTTCTTGTTGAAAGGTGTTACCATTATATTTGTATACAACTGTAATTAAAAGCACATACTCTACATAGTTGGAAGAGAAAAAGTTCAATGAGGACAAATATCCATGAATCCTATAGAATAGTTGTTCATCTCATTATTAGAATTTTTCTCAAGCAAGGAGAGTATCTTTAACAAATTCTAGCCCAACCAAGAAACAGTGCACAGAATCAAGCAAATCTTAGAACTGGTGCATAAAATTTTGGAGTAGAGCCTCTCTCTGGTTCCAGAAGCCATGGATTAATGGTGAATGAATGTCTTGAAACAACTACCCCATTGATCATTTAGCTGGTAATGCATGATAAATTTGAGGCTTAAGCTTAGATGTCCCAGATCCCTACTATATCTCTTTTCATTTAATGGTCAGTAGGGTCAGGATCAGAAAAAGAGAGAGAGAGAGAGAGAGGACACAAACAGTACATGAACTGTAACTTTTACCTGAGAATTTAATTGTATATATTTTGAGCTATCCATTAAATACAGATTCTTTACTCTTAATAAAAAAATGGAATTTAACATAATCATAAGGCTTAAGGAATTAATAAGGAACCAAGGTACTTAATCATTTTTACTGTTTAGTTACCTGTTAAATAATCTATGAATGTGTGCATAAAACTTCCAGAAGAAGTAAATAAAATGTCAGGTGTTGGCCACGGTTTTATCACTAATTTCTTTGTTTATATTAAAACAAGTTCCACCAGATTTCTTTTGCAGTGGCAAGAGCACATGACACCAAATTTCAAGCTACTTGCTTAGTGAAGCATAGTAATATGATGACTACATGATTTGCTCTCATATTTAATACCATAGTGTTGTCATTCAGAAACACAGAGAGTTCACATGGCTATGTTACAGAATAAATAATTCTCCCAAACATTTCATTTTTTTATCATCTCCATCATAATCCCAAAGAACCTTTTAAAGTATGATCTGAAAAGAATGGATCTGAAATTAGATAGACTGAGCCCAGCCTGGTGACACAGGCTTGTAATATCAACACTTGAGAGGATGAGAGAGGAGTATCACAAGTTCAAATCTTGCCTGAGCAATTTGGTGATTTAGTGAGAACCTGCCTCAAAATTAGAAAAAATTGGGTGTGTGGGGCTGGGATTGTAGCTTAGTGGGAATGTGCTGGGTTTAATCCCCAGTACAGAGAGAGAGAGAGAGAGAGAGAGAGAGAGAGAGAGGAAAAGAAATAGACTGAGTTCAAATTTTGACAAATTGCCCTTGAGCCTGTATTTCTACCCCTATAAAATATAATTGTTGCATGGAGGATTTAAAGAGATAAAACACATATAAAGTTTGTAGAACAGTAGTGAGTGCTCAATAGTTGATAAAATTTATGTGACATACAAAGAGACCTTGGTATAGTTTTTTGAGCCTTAAAATTACACTGATTACCACTTAATGTTATGCATTGACTTTCTCTTCTTCAGGGGACATCAGTGTCTTAGCCCTTTATTTACCTAGCATCTGTTTATTTTATGATAGTCTTAATGAATTCCATTTCTAATTCGAAATTTTTATCTCTGCTAAGTACATTAAATTTAATTAGCCATATAACTTTGGTTTTTTTCCTGGTCATATGGAAAGAAGGCATTTTATAAATTGAATGTTTTCCCTGTGACTTAAAAATAAAAAGTCAAAAGTGTAAGCAAATAACAAAATAAATATTCTATAATTTACTAACCCA
Organism: Fukomys damarensis; assembly: GCF_012274545.1. Taxonomy (NCBI): domain Eukaryota; kingdom Metazoa; phylum Chordata; class Mammalia; order Rodentia; family Bathyergidae; genus Fukomys; species Fukomys damarensis. The sequence continues at coordinate 38,590,207 of NW_022900950.1, read as the reverse complement.
CAGAAATAGTCTACCGAAATGTCTGTCCCTGATAGTTGAAAACAGACTACTTTTGTCCTATTTTTCAATATCTGACTTTTTCTTTACTTTTCATTTTCATTAAAATCATTTGTTACTGCTCTCTTTGTAAATAAGCTTAGCACTTTAAATTCATTCCAAGACAAAGCACTATCTTTTATTTCCTTTTTTAAAAGGATGATGGATTTCATGGGATTAACTTTGCTAAAATATTCTGAAATATGTATGTTGAAGCTGAACATTAACTGTCACGAACCCACATTATAGCATCATTCATATGCCATATACTCCATAACCACGTAGCTTTCCCATTTTTAAGATGAATTGATAAGATTTTTCTACCTGTGCTTTATCATATTAGTTCTTTGAAATTGTCATACCCAGTAATATTTATAAATTTTAAGATGTCTTCTGCTGTCCCATCTCCTCTACTAAATCCTAAAGTTAAAACACCTTATATAAAATAGCTGTAAACATATATTAACTTTTTAAAAGTAAATAATATTGTTAACTATTTTTAAAGCTAACTCCACAAATGTGGTCTCAGGACTCTGGAATTGTATGAGCGCACTATCTAAAATTTAAGTAAGGAAAATGCTAAAGGAAATGTAATCAGACATCACACAGAACAGTTAAGAGCAGAGTTGCAGTGGAACTTAAAGTGTAACAACTTCAAACATAAAATAGCCAATTTGAAATATCAACCCTTCCGGTTTTGGACCACTCCATCAGTCAATAAACATGAAGCTAGACAAAATATACTAATAGAATAGTTAATTAATATTTTATGTAGTAGCAACTCTGTACTATCAGTATAGATTCATCAGAAACCATGCTAAAGAATATCAAGCTATGAAAACATAAGATAGGGTAACTTTAAAGAGATTTAATCTGTTTTCAACAGAACATGTTTATTGTTAAATAAATGAGATGAGTTCTGTATTTAGAAAATCGTGTATCATTTGAACAATACGACACATATGGCCTGTTTCATAAGGTGGCAAAAAAATTAAAAAGTTCAATTTAAAATAACTGAACCTTTTAGTGAAATATATTGAATGTGTGCATCTAATAAATAGGCTTTATTTACTAGAAACAGACAGTCCTTTAAAAGCCTAAAAGACAATAAACAGTTTATTTCTTACCACACAGAGTATATTGCATCAACTACAGATAGTTCCAAAGTAAGGGGAATGCACCAGTGAATAAAGTCTCTGTACTTAGGGAACTTGCATTGTAATAAAGACAGACAATAAAATAGTAAAATTTACATAAAGAATATGATTTCAGAAGGTGATAATTTTATACATATTTATTTTTGTGTACATAAGTGTTTCGATTTTTGTTGTGTTTTCACCTCTCTTGATTGGCAACTCCTTGAAGGCAGAACTATGTCTTTCTTAAACTTTTCAAAATTATACTGTGCTATGGCTGGGGGATTTAGCTCAGTGGTTGTATCACCTGCCTTGTAAGCACAAGAACATGAGTTCCATCCTCAGTACCAAAGAAAAAAAATTATACTGTGCTTATTAATTAATACATAGCAATACTCAATAAATGTCTAAATTAAGGGGTAAAAGGAGAAAAGAAAAGACAAATTTTAACTCTGCAGTAAACTCAATTTGATACGAATTACTTGAAATAGATGACAATCTCAACAAAGAACAAAGAATTATGAAATCAGAATATCATTCATCTAAAGGACTATTAAATTCCTTAAACATGAATATGTAAGAGAGTTAAAGTCCACAAAACTATCATGCAAAGTATTGAATCATCACTGTATGGGTATTGAGTGGATTATTCAGCCCTCAATTTTCTTCACAATAAAATGGGAATTAATTGCTTTTTTATAGAATGTGGTTGTCATAAGCATAAGTGAGAGAAATCGTGGTTATACTTTGACAAGTGTAGAGCATTAGTGAGAAAGCAGTGACATTAATTCTGGCTGAGATTTGTGGTGAGGTAGTAATTCCCAAATCTGGAAATGCAGACTGTCATGAATCATGGAGATAGACTGAGAACGGGAAATTGGTTTTGATAGTGTGTTAAATTGTGGAGGAATGTTAAAAAGGACGCAGGAAAGTTCAAAGCACAGAGATAATAGTCAGGAATCAAATGGTAATGAATCCACATGGTGCAATGAGCACGGGGGCAAACATGAAAAGGAGAGTTGAAACAACCACCCTTGGGAACAGAGCAGGAAAGCAATATGAAGTTGGGAGAACATCAAGAATCTGGAAACATGAACAGAAAGGTAAACAAGAGGCCAGATTTGAGAACCTCAAAAAGCTGCAAGGCAATTTCACACCTCAGTTCTAGGGTATTTATAAAGTTCTTTTAGACAAAACCATCAATCCCTGAAGGACAGGTGGAGCATGTGGTTGAGGTAAGGAAATGTAGGTGAAGCCAAACAGACAGCTTTTCCCAGGAAGATTCTGGCAATGAATATCTTAGCCAGTTTCTAGAAGATTCTTTCTAGTAACCCATTTTCCAGTTGTACAGGAAGTGATGCACTATAAAATCTTAGGCTAATGAGATAACTGACATTGTGAAATGGAAAGAAAAGGGCTAAATGTGTAGGGAAAGTGGGAAGGGTAGGGAAAAGGTAATAAGGGAAAAATATGAGAAAATGAAAGTAAAATGCTTGTAAGTGGGGAGGAGAGGAGGGGGTAAAGGGTGGGAGGGACAAGGGGAAAAATGAGAACCAAGACCTGTTATGTAGGGGTACAAGATCCCGATAACTGTACTGTATACCTAAAACGTACCAAAAAACACAATGAAGAAAAAAAAATCTTAGGATATGCAGTATGATTTCATGATATTTTGAAATTACAATACCTTGAAAGTAAAGCTAAACCATTAATATGCAGTTATTATTAATCATACTCTGTATGTACAATATCAGCTGTTATTGAAAATGGTTGCTCTTGTTTTCCATTACCTAAGTTTACTAACTTACTGGATAAAGGTAGTTGATGGATAAATTGTACGAGTAATGAGCATGTGATTGCTTGGTTAAACCCTCCTGTGAACGGGGACAAATTACTGTCATTAGGTAATTGTTTGCTTTCTGTCTCTGAATTTAAAACTGACTATCAAATGCCACTAGCCAGTGATCCTCAGACCAGTCTCTTTAGCATAGACAAAGGGGCAGGCTAGGAAAAGGTCCAATTTAAATATCAAGTTGTTTTTTTTCCCAGTATCAAATTGTTGTGTACTCTTCTCCAAAAAACTTTATATCCCTCTGTTATAGACTATTAGGTTAGGGGCCATTTGGAAAAAAGTACTTGTATATTTCCTGAACTAAGGCAATGCATCCCTGGTAATTGCATTTACAAGTACTAGTTCCTCAGGTTTAGCATCACATGACAGGATATGTCAACAAAAGGTAGCTCCACTCATTTAAAAATACGTTGGGTATTGGTGGCTCCAAATTTTTAAAACTGTTTTTTGAGACAGAGTCTTGCTTGCTATATAGTCAGGCTGGCCTCAAACTCACAGCAGTCCTCCTGCCTTAGCCTCCTGAATTCTGGGATTGCAGGTATGTGCCACCATGCTAGGCCCCCAAATTTTTTAAATTAGTTACTGGCATATAAATAAATAAATGACCAGAAAAAAGTTGTATAGAACCCAGATTACTGAGTTTCTAATGAAGAAAATATGTTAATTTATACATATTTTTTACTTGCTAATAAATTTTTTTCAAAATAGCCAACTTTTTCAAAACAACAGTTTAAAAGTTGAGATAAAGGAAGTTTCAGTGCAAAGATTTATAGTTGTTCTTAGTGTGAACAGACTAACACTTTTTAGTATTTCCTGGAAGTTAATAATTTTATATGTTTAATATCAAAGGTTTTGATGTCTTTTTTATTGTCATTCAGAAATACACATAGTATATATTATATTTGGCCTACAGCTCGTTAATTGTTTATTCTTCAAGACATGTAGAAGCAATATAACTGAAAATTCCTATGAAAAATCATAATACACAGGAATTCTATAACTGTGTTTGGAAAGATATTTTTCTTTACAAATATCTTTAATTTGTTCCACCTTTTCAAAAATCATTACCAACTCTTGAAAAGCTTCAATTATTAAATATACACGCACATATATATAATTATATATATGTATGTATATTTTTCTGATACTGATAAATAGTGGCCATATTTAAAGTTAACATGTAAAACTAGAAATTTCATTATGGTCATTTATTTTACATTTATAAGGGTTCTTTAACTAAGAGGAAATTTAAGTATCTTTTAAATTACATCAGGCTTGCATATAACAATAACAACAAGAACAATGACAAAAAATAAATGTTGAATGTTTTCCTTGGGTCTGTACTACTAACGAACATGTTATACTCTTTCATAGAAACCCACCAATTAAATTGAACTCAGAATGCAGTATTTGCTAATTTGTTCTACAGCATTCACTATTGTCCCTGCTGCCAAAACTGGTCTTCAAAGTCCTTGTGCTTAAAGAGTGAAACGGTTTCTCTAAGACATTCAGTGTCATTGAAATAATGAATCAGATAAATATTCATATCTTAAATAAAGTAATAAATTGTTGTTAATATCTCAATATAAGACCAGTGAATATTATTCTTATTCTTACTATCTTTATTATATTGTTGAAAACTTCATAAAAGATAACAGTTCACATCAGTTTTCAGTACATGAGACATTGACAAGCATAAATGTTCCAGAGGTCTGAGAACATATTACCTCCCACCAAATAGTAGACTGTATTCATGTTAACTAGCATTTACTTGGGTGTCAGAAGGATTTGTTAAATTAAAGGATTTGTTTTCAAAATAAATACTGTCTTTCAATCTAATTTTCTAACTTCATCAAACCACAGTTGATTACCAGTAATTAGCTTTTATTCAGTACTTATAATGACTTAGAAATTACTGTGAAATTGACACCCCCTCAGGAAGATTGCTTTGTTGATCCTAAGTTGGGTGGTCACATCCAGGAAATAGCTGATTTTATATATTCACATTTATTGAAGTACGTGAAGTGTTGGCATAAATTCTCCTTGGATAATGGAAGTCCAAGTAAATAATGGAAATTGACACTTATGACATACGTAGCCCACGTACATACCCATTGCAAGAATAAATATTATAGATCAGATGAGACTTTGTCTTGTTCTGACAGTGCCCATTTGGGGACTTTAGAAACCAATGTAGTCTACACTGGGATGTTCAACATCTGTTCCTACTTGATTTGTATTATTGACTAATAAAATAACAAAGTTGTGTGTGGTTCTCTTTTCATAAATTTGTGCATTACCTGAAAGTACTGTATATTTGTGTGTGTATGTATAACATGTTTCCTGTAAATGGAATTGAACCACTTATGAGTTTTAACCAATAAAATTTTAATTTTAAGTATTTTCTATGACAAAATTAACTGTTATCAGTTTATTTTAAACTTTAAGCTTCAAGCAAATGTGAGTAGTTTAAAAAGAATTATATAATTTCTTTACTCTTTTAACAGAACATGGTTTTACTATTTAACAACATTTTTAAAACCTGCTTCTCTTCCTCTATACTCTTTTCCTGGGATTGGCGCTACCAACTCTTTTAACCTGTTTTTGCCCTCTGCCTTTTGATCATGTGCTGCTCATACTACTTCCTAAGTATTTTTTAACCCTGTCCTAGCTCCTCCTCAAACCGAGTTCAGTTCAGTTTAGTTCAGTTCAATTCAGTTCAGATCGGATCCTTGAGAGACCTTCCCTGGTACGACAGTAATTACAGACTCTTGACTCAAGTCTCACTTCTCATCTGTTTTTCGCACTGACATCAGAGAGATTTTTTTAAAGTAATGAACTGAAAGTAATTATACAAAACACATGACACTTTAAATCCTTTGGCCAAATTCCAATTATATATGATATTATGTAGGAGATACTTTATGATCTGGCCTTAATTTTTCCATCCAAACTTGTCTCCTGCCACTATATCCTTTGTACATTTCATTCCAGAACTTCAGAATAATCATATATAATATTCATAGGGTTTTCCCTGGGTTCCTATCATTGTGTAAACTACTCTACATATATTATGGTCATTCAACCCTGAACTTTATTAGATAGGTATTATTATTACCAATATTATATAGAAAAAAAGAGATCAAAAACTTGTCAAAGTTATAAAGCAGAGAAATGTAGCAGATGAAATTTGAATGTGCACAACCTGCCTCTAGAGTCTACAGTAGTTTTCCTGCGATAATGTACTTGGAGTTTCCTAAACTTGACCTTTCTCACAAACCTGTGTATATTTTACATGCTCTTTGAATGGTCAGGAAAGCTTTTCACGGCCTCACCTACTTATGGGACTGTTGTTCATTCCACAAGAAATGGCTCTAGTTGTCCCTCCTTTGTGAACATTCTTTTACGCCCTGTGTAAGGAGTTAATGTTTTGGCACCTTGACATATTACTAAGTTTAGGGAGCCCACTTATTATACTAAATAGAGAGCAACTGTGATGCAAGACAGGCCTGACTTATCTTTATGGATCTATTGCATATTGTTTTGTGACTATTGTGGAAAGTCAATCTCTCTAGATTTTAATTCCTTTTTAAGTTAATAGTACCTTTTTTTCAAGGAATTGTTATTAGGGTAAGCTGAGTTAATTTTGTGAGCTGCATCTGCCACAGTGACTAGAACATAAAAGATCATTAGTTCCATCACCACTCTCTCTCTCCATTGCAGCTCTTGTTCTTGAGTGGCAATTGCTCTTCAAACTTGCCTGTGCTTCCCTTTTAATCTTTGGCTCTGCAGTGCTTATTAGACCCTAGGGAAAATGTGTGAAATGAATGAGTGGGCAACTGAATGTTCATTACCTAATGAAACAATTGAGGGAATCTTTTGTTCACTTTATGACAGAAATTATAATTAAGAAATAACAACTGGCAAAGAAGACAAATTCTGGCTGTACTTTTTTCCTTTCCTTATATAACACCCAAAACTTTTTATTTCTGACTAAAAACATATAACTAGGTTATTTCTAAATATCTCAAATTTTACATAAATAAAGCAGGTCATCACAGGTCAGCATAATATTAAAATATGATATGGTTTTAAAACTCAATTCATATCCTTATAGTCTCAGAATATCTATCTTCTGGAAACCTAATGTGCTTAAGCTGCTTTTCGGAGCCTGTTCTAATATTTCACTCCTTTCAAAATCTGGGATAGCCTAAGAATTTATAATAAAAAGAAGTGGTCTACAAACATTCTCTTCATGATTTTGAATCGTGAGCTATGAAAGTAGAAATAGAAGAAGGCAGCTTAGGTGGAGTGTTTCAGAACACTATGTAGTACTACTCCTTGTGTCAACTTATTATACCTTTCTTTCCCTTTTCATCCTTGTTAGTAGAGATTTCAAGCACTACATATTGGTGGGCTTCTGAACCCAAAGAAGATACCACAGTTGGAAAGACATAGAAGGTCATTCTAAATATGTGAACAAGTTGAACTAAAGAGTTCGTTATAGCTGGAGCCCAGACAAACTTAATTGCTTTTCACGGAGATTAAACCATAGATAATCATATGACAGGTTAAAATAGGTCATGATTTCCAAAATACTTTTATGTAAATTATAAATGTAAATACATTAAAATATAAATTATTTAAAAGATGAATAGCAGGTCTCCAGCATAGCCCAAGTATAAGCATATAGTAAGAGCATGAATTCAGGAGCAAAATGCTTATGTAGCTACTTTCAATAAGATTCTGCTAATCTCCTTTCTGGAAGGAATCCATTAGATTCCCATAATAATTATTTGGTATAAAGTTAAAAGTAAGCCTCCCTCCTCCTTTCTCCATTTCCTGCTGTCTAGTCCTAGGAGGTTAAAACACATACACACACTCAGAGAATCTCATCTTTACTTTGCTAATATTTGGGGTAAGACTGAGATGGCTATGAAGTGTTGAACTTGACAATCTGTGCTCCCTCCTATGACAATAGAGTAGCATAAACCTTTCCCAGATACATACACTGGCAAAAATAGATGAGAAAATATGTTGTCTAGGGAAGGAAGGACAAATTAAATAACATTTAAAATTTTAACTCAACATTTAGATTCAATTAATAGGAAAATATATAAAAATAAATACAAATCCAAGTTTTCCTATCCTACTGGTTTCTGCCACTCATCTCTAGTAAGCTGTAAGTGCATTGGAAATTAGGGCCACATAAATGGAGTAGAAATGTTCTCTGTTTTGTTTGTGTATTTTCTTCTTAGTATTCCAAATCACATCATTGCAAGCTTAAAATTAGGAACAATCACAAGTAATTGTTAGTGTCAGAGTAGATGACTGTGGCAGACTGGTACTTATTCCCTATCACTTCCTTTGCCACCAGCTTCTGAATTCTGGCCATCCAGAATACATTTGCTCCCCAGCTGCCCTGGCAGCTTCTCAGTATCCCTGTGACCAGCTTGGGACTGGCTTGTGATTGTCGGTGATAGGAGTACTTTTTCTCTTCCCTGGCTGACATGGAAGATGTGTTGTGTTCCTATTTGGACCACAGGGTGACATCCCGGTGTTGGCTAAAAGGAAAAATGAAAGGAACCAGAGTTATCTTGTAAATCTATGCTACTAATCAAGCTCATTTTATTATGTGCCAGAGAAGTTTCCTTTTTTAATTGTTTATGTCACTCTTATTTAAACCTTAGTAATAACCACCTAAACCATATTCTAACTAATACAAATGCTAGTACCTAGAAGCGGACCTGAATAGAACCCAATCTGAAATATGTGATATTATCTCAGAGTTCTCCAACAGGTGACTGAATAGCTAATGAGTCCCAATACAACATGGAAAAATATTTGGTAAAATCATATCCATGATTTCATGGAAGGCTGAACATATGCCACTTGAGCCTATAATTCAAAACATAGTCAATAGGCGCAATAGGATCTTTAATATAAATTGCCTGCTTCTTGCTACTTTTAGCAAAGTCTCAGACTAGTGCTGGAGCTGGAACTGATCAACCTGAAGAGAGCGGGAAAGGATGACAACCATGCTAAGAAGCATCTCTGCCCATAACTGAAATCAAAGTCTGAAATCCCAGGAGGAATCACATGGTAACCCTGTGAACTACTTCCCTACACTGAAGGAGCTGTAAAACTGATAGTTTTAGCAGGAGATAAAGTTGTGGCTTCAAGCCAATGGCAGCCCAACAGTTAGGTCCAACTCAGTGGCAAACATCAAAATAAGAGTGTTGCCTTCAGATCCAAGACACTCGACCTCAAGCTGCCTTTGTTATATTGGGAGATGATGTGGCCAGAAGGAAGAATCCAAAGGTCAATAAGTAAAAGTTAAAAAGTTCTCACACTTAATCTTATCTAAATAATATTTTTGGTGAGGTCAGCTTGCTTATTAAATTTCTCAAAAGCAAATAGAAGTCTACTACAGATTTGAAAGGATTATATTGCCAAATAAAAGAAACTTACCTTCAAAAGTTAAATTGATAGTTATATTCCTTATGCTAATACTGGGCTCCAAATATGCACCAGGAGGCAGCTACAAAATAAGTACATCCTTTCCCCTACTTCATTTAAGAAGGATGAATTCTCCATCCCCTTTTCATGTAGTCATGGTGAGCAAAAGAAAACAACCTCTACAAGTTGATTGTGGGTGATATTAAGAATAAATTTCACCAAAGAGTCTAAAGAAGCAAGTCCACTCCCAGAGCAGGAATTTCAAGGATCTGATAATTTCCAGTATTTTATAATTACAGAAGCTAGAGGTGTCAATATATTTCCTATTCTTTGTCTGGTAAGAGAGTTTTTATTATAGGCATACTATACCTACTACATGATTGCATGTAAAGAGAGTTATAGCTTCTTTAATTTACTAGGAAGCACTTTTAGATGTTATGGAGAAACTCCATATTACTGTGGGAGCTATAAATGTACCCTATATGTAGAGACAGTGTGGCTCTGGATGTTTGAGTGATAAAGAAGTTATGTGAAAGATAGCTAAATATCTCGGAAAGTTTTTTCTGTCTTTGACAGTATTTGTATCCCCAAATTTTAGGTGGTCTGTTCAGAACAAAAATTACACTGCCTAACCTGATTTCAATTATTGTGTCCATAATACAGACAATTAAAGCAAAAGTGAGGTCTTCACCATCCAAGACATCCCTTAAAACTATCCCTCTAGTTAACTGTTAAGCTAGCAAGCCAACCAAGGCCATGCAGGTGATGACACAACTCTAGTCTTGGAAGAAATAAGAAGCCTGGACCCTTGGTGAGATTATGGAACTGAACCACAATACTAGCTTGCACTGTGAAATAAGAAAGGAATAAATCCTATTTTAGGAATTTTGTGTTAATTTACACATTTAACACATCAGCCAGAGCTATACCTTAACTAATACAACTGACTTAAATATTCTATTAAAATTAACAGAAGTCATTGGGATAACTACCAAAAAGCACGGCATTCTCAAACCAAGTTCCCCACTATTTTTTGTGGTTGGTGGGTGGAATATTTTTCTGAACTTAGAATGTAAAACTGGGAAAATGAGAATACAATCATTTGTTTCCCAGTGTAGAGGCTTACTTATAAAATATGGCTCCTTCCAAAGGAATATCTGTGAAGTTGTAAAAAAGTACCTATTTATATGTGTTCCTTTGCTTAACTTGAGAGCAAAAAGACAACATTCTAGTATAAGTTTCATGTAAACTGAGGAATAAATAACTCAGAACATAGGCGTAGCATTTTTTAGCATCTATTTTTATATTATTTTCTGAGTGTGATACCATTGTTGACAGAAATGAAAATTGTCATTTATGAAGTAAAATTGAATGATTTTAATGTTGCAAATATTTCTAGATTTTCTTACTGTCTGTTATCATGATTCTATCTATTATTACCTTAAGTACTAATACTGAAACCTAACAATGGTTGTAAGAACTGTACTTTATCCATTCTTGGCAGCAAGAAGCTAAACAATTTATTTAATCCATTAATATCATTTTTTTGTGGTCTTCACTTTTGACTGATGGTAAAAGAAGTGATCTGCTGAACATAAAAGAACACAAGGTCAAATAGGGCCCCAAGTGGTATTAAAAGAATGAACCAGTTATAGAGGTTAGAAGAGGCAGTAGAATAGCATCAAATGAAAAGGTTGTTGTCACTGCTGAGAATTGGCTGTACTTAGACACTGTACATTGACAGCAGCACAGTTTCTTGATTGCTAGGTATTCTCGAGCTATGTTCAGTGCGTTGGATATAGGGATGGAGAAATTGACAATGTTATTGATTCATTATTAAGAATTTTCTAAGCATTTATGCCAGAATGATGGAAGTAAAAGATTTTGGTTTGGTATAGTTGTTTTATGTGTTATATTGTATCATATAGTATGTGATTTAGTCTGAAAATAAATTTAACAATAACATTTGATAAACTTGGGAATTAGATATCTAGATCACTCTGATGTCAAAGAACAAGTAAAGTAGAAGTAAAGGTCATCATAAGGATCACTGTTATGGATATTGAAGCTTGTGATTTTTGATATGGAGGAATTAAGTTTACCCAAATATGTACAAAACAGAGAGTAGGGAGTTAAATTCAAGAAAAAAAGGAAGATATCAGAACTGAGGAAATGAGAAATCTATGAAGTAAAGATGAACCAATATCTTGTGGAAGGGAAGCCAAATGACAATAGTAAGATTTGAGTGGAGGGGAAGTTCTGGAATAAATGTGGTGGTAGCGAATAGATGAACTAGAAAGATAGGACCTTAAAGAAGGAGCTTTGTATTACAGGAGAGGAGCAAAGCTTTAAGATAGACAGTGTAGAGCCAAAAATTTATCAGCCCACTTCTAAATCCTGTAGCCTTTGGAATAATGAACAATTTGATTGTATTTCAAGGAATCAATAGTCCACATAAAGAAAGCTGGATTGCCAGGGATTTGGCTCGGTGGTTCCAACTCCTGCCTCACAAGAGCAAGGTTCTGAGTTCAATCCCCAGTACAAAAAAAAAAAAAAAAAAAA
>NW_022900950.1:38554195-38577610 GCF_012274545.1 Fukomys damarensis | reverse complement strand
CCCAAAAAAAAAAAAAAAAAAAAAAAAAAAAAAAACCTGGATTTTAATGAAAGCAAAGCAAAGAAACATAATGAATGTCCCATGACACTGTTTCCATAAGTCTCAATGGAAATATTTGGGAGGGAAAGATGTTTGAGCACAGAGTAAAGCACAGCGAAGTATGGAGATGAGATAAGTAGTTGAGTTAGAAAAGAAAAGAAAATAATAAAATTATTTTGAAGTTAATTGCCTATGTTTTTCCTCTCACAGTTCTTAGGGAGGTGCTGATAAAAGGGTCTTAAATGAAATAATTTTAGGTTCTACAAAGAAATCTTACTTTCTGTCCATAAAATATAGAATAAGTTTATTTTATTTAAAGCAGGAGACTGAGTGTAAATAATACCAAAAGTGTCTCTGATATTATTGCAAGAAATAAAATAATTTAAGCATGTGTGGTGGCACATGCCTGTAATCCCAGCACTTGAGAGACTGAGGCAGGAGTATCACCACAAGTTCAAGGCCAGCATGGGCTACATAGTAAGTTCAGGGCCAGCCTGAACTACAAACCAAGACCCTGCCTCAAAAAGAAAAAAAAAAGAGAGAGAAAAAAATGAAATAATTTCACTTTGTTAAAAAATATAATCTTTTCTACAAAGAGAATTGACTCATTATCAATTTTTGAGTTAGTCTTAAAGTTCAGAAATGCCTCTGCCATATCACTTAACTGTTAAAATAAAGCACTACCTTCAGGGAGCACACTCCAAAGAGATCAGTAAAATCAATAAAGAATCCAGTCTCTATTTGTCAAGAAAGACTTGTGAAGTTTGATGGGCCTGTTGGGACTAGACCACTTATTAAAGATTCTACATCAAAATTAAGTGGCACATAGATCTCCCAAATCTCAAGAGATCTTTGAAGAATGGAATGTTCATGATGGAGACAAATATAAAGAATTGTTGCTGGGCTAGATTTATAACTTTCCTAGGAAGATGGGAATGGAATATCATACAAAGAAAAAAGTGGCAGAAAAGAACACTAGCACTCTAGTGCAAAAAAAAAAAATGAAGAACTTTTAAAAATGCACAAATGAGGGCAAAGAAAAAAACTGAGAAAATGAAAAGATGGAAATAAAGTTTCTGTACATAGGGAAGAGAGGAGGGGATGAAGGGAGGGCGGGGATATGGGGAAATAATGAGAACCAAGACCTGTCATATAAAGGTACAAGATTCCAATGATGAATGTAACTGTACTGTATACCTAAAATGTACCAATAAACTCAATGAGGAAAAAAATGCACAAATGAATAAATGAATACAATTTGAAGAGTAATATCCTTTTACCATTAATTTTTAAACATTAATCTTTAATAGGTACTACCATGATTACCAATCTCCTTGATAAGTACTAATTTCAAAATTATTAAGGAAAAGTATCTATACTCATGTAGCTTAGGAAGAAATACTTTTAAATTATTCAAGTGTATTAAATGTTCGAATCTATTTTTGAATGTGCATCCATAATCTAAGGTTGCTTTTTTTCATCATAATACTTTATTTAAACAAATCCCCAACACCTATAATATGCTGGATGCACATGTATGGTTGGACCTCTGTATCCACACAGGTTTTGCATCTGCAGATTCAACCAACTTTGGATTAAAAAATGTACTTTTAAAAAATTGCATCTGAAATGAACATGTACAGGCATTTTTCTTGTCATTATTTCCCAACCAATGTAAAATTAAAACTATTTGCAAAGAATTTGCATTGAATTAGAATTATTATAAGTAATCTACAGATGATTTGAAGTGTAAGTTATGTTTAAATACTACACAGTTTTGAATAAGGGACTTGGGCAGCTGTACATTTTGTCCACAGGGTACTGGAATAAATCTCTTACAGATACTGAAGAATGACTGTGTTCATAGTGGTTCCTCTTAGAACTCCATGTGTTTTTGAGTTCTCTTTAATCTCTTCCATAGGTAATAAACTATAGCCCTCTTTTGCTACACTCGTTAAAGAAGAAATGTTACTTACTTAAAGTAAAAGACTAACTTAAAGGTAATCCTTTTGCCACAGTAAATGGGTTCACCCTATCAAGTCTATTAAAGTACTCAGAAATTTAACACAGTTTAAAAGTGAGAAACACAGTTTGAGTCCAGACTTAACTAGGCAATTTACAAACTGTGCAGTCAGGGTGTTACAGAGCCTTGGTCATATCTTACTAGAGGCACAACAATTAGACCACATGTGGTTTCTTCATATGTTCTATCCATTTTACTGCAATTGTGAAGGAGATTCTTGAACCTGAAATAATGTCATACTTATTTTCTTGTTCAGATTCATGGGAAGTACTAAATAAAATAAAGTATCCAAAGAAATTATCCTAGAAAGAATCCAGTCTATCATTTCTGCAGTTGTAATTACAGCAACTCAGCTGTAAAAATAAAGGACAGCAAGATTATTGAGTGTATGCTTAGGACTTACTACAGTGAGAAAACTGAAAGTAGAGAGAAAAATCACATGAATGTGGTAAATCATATTAGCTTTTATTTCCCAATGCACACATCCAAATTAGAATAAATAAAAATATATTTTTGCAAATGTTCAGAGCAACATCTCTTTCCCTTGGGGATGACCTGCTTCATTTATTCAGCCAATAGGCATTTATTGAGGGCCTACTTGATCAAGGCCTAAGGGATCTGGCAGTGCAGGAGGCAGTTCTTTGCTCTTATGAACCTAAGCTTGTATGGGAGCAGACAGATGATAAGAAAATAAGTACATTACCTGGTGAATCATGCAATAAAGAAAGCAAAACACGGTGATAAGACACAAGGTTCCAGGTGGGATGTCATTCCTTCAGAGTGAAGTGCCTCTATGAGGAGAGAATATCAAAATAAGGAATAAAAGAAAAGGACGTGAAGCAACAAAATGTCAGAAAGAGCAGTACAGTGATAAGAAGGGATGTTGTTTGCAAAGAAACAAAAGAAAACCAGTGACTGGAGTATATTGACTACTGGGGAATATTAAGTTACCAACTTGTCCATTGCCTTAAATATCATACATATTTTCAAATTTCCCAGAACATTATAGTTACCATGTTTATTAATTGCATTTGAGTATTATGGACTGTGCTAGCTACTAAAGATTTAAGGCTGAATCAGTCATGATCTAGGATTTCATGGAACATTAAAACTGTGAAACAAATTAGGAATAATAAACTATGATAAATGTTTTATCAGAAGTAATATAAAATGTGCTGGGTAAAACAATTATATATTATTCTGCCTATTTGGGTCAGTAAAAGTAAATTTTGAGTTGGACTGTAATGAGTAAGTAGTTTGTTATCAGACAAAGAAATAATTCATCTAGACTTTTTAATTGAACATTTGAGCAAGACACCAACTGCCTCCTGAGGATCTTCATTGGGATATTCTACCTTACATAGGTGTAGTATAATGCACAAAAGACTATTTAATGCTCAAACATGTTCTTCATTCTATATTCTGCATCTTAGTGAATAAACTCACTCTGAAAACTGGTATTTACCTTAATTCCATTGTCTCTTCAGTTTCCACATCTATTTCATCACCAAATATTACCTGTTCTACTTTTAGATAACTAAATATTTTTCTGTTCACTAAGCCTTCCCTTCATAATTTTCCATATTTTCATCTTTTTTTTCTGAAATGCACCCCATACATCCAAATCAAATTTTAGTTCAAGATACTCTAAAACCCTGTGGTCACCTTTGAGCAAAAAGTGTGTAGTGGGAGAGTGCTTCTATTCACCTCCAAAGCCTTTTACTGCCAACATTCTTTAGTTTTCAGCTCCCTGAAGTAGGAAAGAAAATAAACTATCATAGATAAGGTCATTCATAAGGACATAGTTTTCTAATGAGCAGCATAGAAATACTCAGTTAGGAAGCTTATACATTCTTATAATTCTGTCTCTTGCTTCTTGTATTAGTCTGTTTTCCATTATTCTAATAAGATACCAACAGCGGACTACTAATGAAGAAAAATGTTTATTTAGTTCACTGTTTTGGGAGCTAAAATTCCAATCAGCATGGATGAGCCTCTGGCAAAGGCTTTATGGTAGATGTCAGAAGCATATTTTTAGGAAGGGACCTTATCTTTAGGAAGCTAGAGAGAGCCTGGGTGGCACAGGACTCCAGCTTTGCTAACAATCCTCTAGTGAAAACTAACTAGAAACCCCCACCCCCACCCATGATGTCCACATGTTACCTAGAACTCCCACTATACCCTACTTCTTAAAGGTTCTGTTACCTTCTGGCACCACTCCCTGAGAACCAAGCTTCCAACATATGAACATTTGTGGGAAACAGCATTCAAAGACCCTGGCCCCAGAGTGTTCTCATAATGCAAAATACCTTTATTCTATTCCCAGGAATTCCAAAGTCTTAACTGTTTCACTATCACTCAAAAGTTCAGGTCTGAGGTGTACTCTGAGACTTAAGGCAAACTTTCATCTGTGAGCCCCTGAAAAATAATAGTAGTAATAATAATAATAATGATACATATTTATAAGATAAAATGGTAGGACAAGCAAATGATAAATGTTATTTTATTTCAAAGGAAGAAATAGGCAATTAAAAAGTAAGACTAAAACTCAGCAGAAGAAACAATAAATCCTAAAGCATCTTGCAAACACTTCATTTGTTCTCCTATGACTGCTGGTTGTAACCTATGTGGCTGCTTTCTTGGGTTGTACATTGACCTAGTGGTTTTCCAGGGTGGCATTTCTCTTGCTGACCACTACCTCGCTGAAATCTGCACTCCCACATTTCCACCAGGCACCACCCTCTAGAGTTCTAACCTCATGGGCTCTAGCTCTGTAGTAAGCTCCTGCTTATCCTTTCAGACCTTCCTTTGAAATTCCAGTGGGGTCAACTATGACCCCACAACTTGGATTTTATATACCTGCAGAACCAACATCACGTGGATGACTCCAAGGTCATCCATGAGCTACTATCATGAGCTACTATCACTTGAACCAAGGCTGCAGTAGTTGTGGAGCACTTTGCCAGAAAGCCAGAATCATGACACTGCTAGCATTTAGTAGCCTGTTCTGAATGCCTTGGGTTTCCACAAAAATATTCTACACTTGTGGTCTCTGAGCCTAGGAAGGGAGAAGCCACCTTGAAGATTTCTGAGATGCCCTTAAGGCCTTTTTCCAATTGTGGTGCAAAATAACTGGTTTCCTTTTATGTTTACTGGTTTATTTAGAAAGTATCTTTACTACTGCACCTTTGCTCTCTCCCTGGCCAGGCTGTGAATTTTCCGCATCTGGAGATGGTTTTCTTACCAAAGTGGCACTTGGCATCACATGGCAAGAGTCACAGGATGTATATTGTCCATGTGGTCTCTCTACCTCTTCTTTTAAAGCTATCAAAATTCAAATATGGGGTTTCTTCACTAATAATCTTATCTCATACTAATCCACATCCTACCCCCCCACCAACACTATACTTAGATTGTTTCCACCCTTCTAATGTCTCACAATCAGAGTCAAATGTCAACAGATGAAAGGTTAGGAGACATGCAAACTATATCCAAGTTATAATATGGTTGTCTCTAGGATTTAGACTGGATAGCACCAGTATCATTGAGTGATCACAGTCAGATTTCTGTTTCTCATTTTTTTCTTTCTACACATGTCTTATGGCTGATATTGAAACCAACTGGATAAATTAAACTCAAACTTTCTCTAGCTACTTAGCCATACTTCTTTCACTCTTTAACTTTGTTCTACACTCTAGCTACATGGAAACTTGTATCTGTACTTATGAGGACCTGGACAATAGGGGTAGAAAGCTCAGAATAGGCCACCTAATATAAACCTTAGTCTTTAAACCAATTTCTAAAAAGACTCTCTTTGATGTTTCAGGTATTTGTTCAGTCATTAATGAAGTTATATTTTATCCTCATTTTGATACAACTTTTCCAGTACAGAAATCTTCCTGAAACCCCAATGGGAGGGGAAGCAGAGGGGAAGAAAAGAAACAGGTTGATGATGGATAAAGAAAATTTGCAAAATACTCGTAAAGCCTTTGTGAGAAAAACTGTGCACAGTAGGCAAGGAATTGATCTGGGAATCTAGGTCTGAATTTTTGCACTCTTTGATGCTGTAGTTGGAATGTGTACCTCAAAACTTTTTATGTTGGCAATATAATATCCAAATTCATATGTTCACGGTATTTGGAAGTATGGCCTTAGGAAGATAATTAGGATTAGATGAGGTCATGAGGTTGAGGGTTCCATGATTGCATATATGGCTTTATAAGAAAAAGAGACCTAAGTGAGTACCCTTGCTCTATCCTACCATTGATGTTCTCTTACCTTTTATAACTCAGCAAGAAGGGCTTCACTAGGTCCTGGTGCCATGATCTTGGACTTCCGAGACTTCAGATCTATAAGAAGTTAATTTGTATTCTTCATAAATTTTCCAGACTCAATTTTTCTGTAGTAACAGCAGAGAATAAAGACTTTAGACCCTGTGGATAAATCTATTATTGTATCATCCAATTCATCTTGCTTCCTAACTTTTAAAAATACATAGAAAGACTATACTAGATTGTGAGAAGAAATAACTTTGGTTCATTCCGCAGAAGTGCTTGGGTCTGTTTATTAAATCTACAAATAAAGACATCAAAGAAGTATTTTTTCTGTGAAGAGAGTTTTAATATTTTGTATGAGAAAAAAAAATATCCCATGAACTATAGGACTTTTGGCATTTTCCCACCACAGCTACCACCCCTTCCCATTTCTCAATGACTTCTATGAGGGTGGTGCCCCAGGATTGAGAACTACTAAAAAAAAGAAGCAATCATGAATCTGTTTTAGGCTTGTAGGCTAGATTTTGAAACATGAATATCAGGATATGAAATCAACCAAATTATCAAATAGAAAAAAAAACTTGAAAAGCAGAGTCAAATTAACCAATTTTAGGATGATCATAAGTCAAAGAAATGAGTTGAAAATTCATAGGTTCGATGTAAGATGAACTACTTAATACAAAAGTGAAGCATTGAAATTATCCCTATCTGTACCTCTTAGTCTATCCTAAGTTTACAGGCTATGTTGGCTTTAGCACCCTATTTTCCCCACAAGGGGTTCACAGACATTTTACAAATATTATCTGCGTCTCTTATGAACTTGATTTTTTTCTATTCTTTTCTTTTTGATAAAGGGCCTTGTATATAGTATAGGGTGGCGTTAGAGGCACTATTTAGCCCAAGCTGGCTTCAATCTTGTGGTGATCATCCTGCCTCAGCCTCCTGAGTGTTGGGATTACAGAAGTCCCAACTGAACTTGCATTTTTATCTTTCACCTCCTATCTGAAGGAAGTAGGTGAGAAAGGAATAGTACATCTAGGTTTGTGGTTTGTAGCTAAAACAGTTATTGTGAACCCTATTTAGAAATAAAAGCATGAATGCAGAAGTCATTGAGAACACTTAAAATTTCAAGACTTTTTCAGAATTTCTTTATGGCTTCTCTATCCCTGTCCTATCTTGTGGCATAGTCGCTACACCTTTCTGTCCCTCCCTATACTTGTCTGCATCAACCCATTCTCCAGGGTTCAGCTCTGCAACATTTCTTCAGAAGCCCTTTATAAATCTCACTGTTTTTTGCCCTCCCCTTATGGATCTTGCAGCATTTCACTTTGATTTATAGTTTATTTATGTATATTTTACTTCCCCCATTTGGGTTAGAAACAGCTTCAATGTAAGGTCTGGCTTTTCTTCATAGTGCTTGCTTCCACTATCATCTTTACAATTTTTTGCTACATAGAGGTTTTCAGTGGAAGTGCTGAAAACCTTCAATTATTTGCTACATAGAAGTTTTTGGTGGAAGTGCTTCAAAACCTTCAGGGTTTTGCCACCAACTGACTAAAGGTATATAAAACTAATTTTTCTGTCTAATGAAGGATCCACATTGTTACAGCAATGTCTACAGATAAAACACAGTTGAGTGGATGGTAAATTGTATAGGATGAGGCATAGTTTGATGCAAATAAGAGGCTTAACTTTAATAAGTGAAAGAAAAATGATCATTTAACAATGACTAACTGCATTTGTCATCTAGAACTGTGAAAAAATTTATATCTGGGTGGATGGTATTTTCTTTTATAAAGAACCTTGATGAGTAAGGCATCGATAAAGAGGGCTAAATTGATCTGTCAATAAAGACTGATTAGAAATATTTAGAAGCAGAGAGAGTTGTGGGGAAGAGAAAGTAGAAAGGAACTTGGAAAGAGGTGAGATGGGACTACCAAAGACTGACAGAAGCAGAAGGACATAGAGCAAGGGAGAACAGCTATAAGGGAATCGAGAGTGTGTCTAGCAGAGAATGCAGATCAACATGATTGCACTGGTATTTTCCTTTGATTTATAGGAACAGTCAGAATTAAGAACTAACTTTAAGATGTTTTTCCCTATGTTATTATAGCCTTGATTACACAAAAAGGAAAAGTTTACACTTACAGGAAAAGTTTACTGTACCCAATAGCTTTCTTTTAGTAGGAGTAAAAGAACAAAGTTGATAAGCAATGGTGATGATAAGATGCCTGTTACTATTGCTGTTCTGGTTATGTGTCTGCTGGCTTTCGGCCCCATTCCAATCTTCCCATACTCTCTATAGAAGGTGGAAAGGATGCAAATGATGTTTCCTAGATTCCTTTCCCTACGAGTTTATAGTTAAGCTTTTCCTATGCCCTATGTGATGGATGCACCGGGTTGGAGGAAGAGGGAAAGAAATAATTTTTGTATTGTTTAGGACAGAACTTTAGGACAAAAGCAGCAGCAAGCAGGCCAATTTGGGCTTCTGATTGCTTTATCAGGCATTGGTTTCAGCAACGGAATTAGCAGCAAACCACTTGTGGGCTCTGGCTTAAGCAGCAGCCAAGCCTCCGTGTTCCTGGGGTGTTGATGAGAAGTGAAGTTCATGGCCTCCTTCAGAGCTCCAGGAGTGTTTATGGGAATGCAGGCACATGGTCTCCTACAGAGCAGAAGCAGCACAAATGCAACAGTAACATGGTTACAGCTGCACCCAGCAGTCTGTCTCAGTACCACCGAGCCATGGACTCTGGGTAATGTCATTTTCTCTCTTGTTCTTCTGCCCTTGGTTGTACTTTAGCCTTGTCGACATTATTGTGACCTATTACTTATATTATATTCCCTTTGAGAAATTAATAGTTTATTTTATGTGCCAACTTGACAGAGTGCCCAGATATTTAGTCAAATAGTACTCTAGGCATGTCTGTGAGGTGCTTCTGCATGAAAGAAGCATTCAAATCCATAGACTGAGAAAATAAGATGCCCTCCCTAATGGGCAAGGCCCTCATCCTGTCAGCTGCAGGCCTGGAGAGAATAAAAGGCTTGCCTATAAGCAAGGAGGAGATCTTGCTTCACTGCATGAGCTCTAATCAGGTTTGTCCTGCTTTCTTATTTGAATTGAAACAATAGTTCTTCCTGGGCTTAAATCGGCTAGGTTTCAGGCTGGAGATTTCACTGCAAGTTCTCCTAGTTCTTAGGTCTTCAGACTCAGACTGGAGCTACACCATCAAGACTCTTGAGTTTCTAGTTTGTATGCTGTACAAATCACTAAGAATTCTCCCAGAGATCACTGTCATCATAGGGCTGCCCACTCCCAACACAATACCATAGGGGAGGACTGAATCCTTCAGTCTCCTATATAGCTGCGGGCAAACATGCCTCCGCCTGGTCCTTAGAGCTGGAGCCACTTGCACACAGAAACAGCGTAGATGGTAGGTGGGCTGGGGGAACAGAGCTTCCCACAGTCATGTGAATAGGACTGTCACGCCTATGGACCTGGAAGACAGAGTACTGCATCAGAGAGGACTAATCTCAAACCTTAAGACATAATGAATTTGCCTTGTTATGTTTTATACTGCTTGAGATCTGTCATCCTTTTGTTTTGTCCACTTTTCCTGTTCAGAATGAGAATATCTATTCTATACATGTCCTACCACCACTGCATTATGAAAGCACATAACTTATCTGTTTGCATAGGTTCACTGCTGGAGAAGGATTTTATTCCAGAATGAAGTGCACCTCTAGTAACACTCATATCTACCTTAGATGATATCTAGATGAATACCTGGACTTTACATTTTAAAGTTGATGTTGGAATGAGTTAAGATCGTCAGGGTCATTGGGATAGAATGAATGAATTTTGCATGTAAGAAGGATATGAATTTTGGAGAGTCAGAGGAGAAATGTTACAGTCTGGATGGTGCCTTCCTCTCAAAATTTATGTATTAGAGTACTACTTTGCCAAATGGAAGAATAAATTTAAGTTATTTGTAGGAAAATGGATGCACTTTGAGACCATAAATGTTAAGTGAAATAAATAAGACCTACAAGTTTAAGTATCCCTTATATGGGAAAACCAAAATATAAAGAACAAAATAAAAAATAGATGATAGTAAATAAGGGGATAGATCTTTCTCAAATGGGAAGGGGATGAAAAAGAATTAGGTTGGTGCAGGTATTTGTACATGTCCCAACTCCCCATAAGGAATGTAATTATTATGTACTACAAACATGTACTGATTAAAAAGAATACAGCATATGTTAAAGTCCTACTCCTAATGTGGTTGCAAGAGGAGAAAATAAAGGTTAAATGGGATCATAAAAGTAAGGCCTTAATCTGATAGGGCTGGTGACCTTGTGGAAGAAGGAGACACAGATCTCTCCTGCTATGACAGCAGCTATATGCAAGCCAGAAAGAGAGCCTTCCCCACACTGAATCAATCTGTATCTTGGGGTCAGTCTCCCTAGCACCCACAGCAACGAGAAAATAAGTTTCTTAAGTTGCTCCATCCATGCTATTCTGACAGGAAAAGCCAACATAGACACCTAGATGGGTTTCTGTCTTGGGACTGGGTAAAAGCTACTAAAGAAGCCATACATAGTGGGTCAAATTAAAAAACAAGCCCATGTGAACAGTTGCAATGTGGACACCAAATGTATAAGTAAAATCCTCACATCTCCTGCAAATGAAAGAAAATATTGATAGAGGAGAAGGGTTGGTATTGTGCAAAAAGAAAAACTTTTATTTGGATATTATAAAAAAGACATCAAATATTTAGATAATTTTGGAAATATTAGATTATGTGTTTACTATCCCATATATTGACTCTTGAGTATATAAAACAGCATGGTCATAGAAATAATTGAGCTGAGTGTGGTGATATACGCCTAAAATTTCAGCACTGTGGGAGGCTGAGTCAGTAGGATCACAAGTTCTGTGGGATATATCAACTTAGAAAGATCCTGTCCCCTTCAAAAAGAGGCAGGAAAGGTGGGGAGGTTGGGGGCATACCTTAGTGAGAACGTTCTAGGTTCAATTCCTAGTACTGCAAGGGGAAATAAAAGAAGTAATTGTTTCTCCTCATCAAGGCCTCAGTGCAGAAGGGCAACCAATTGGATAGTGGATGTGTTTATAGACAAGATGGGCTGTTAGATTTTGGGCTTGCAGTATAATTATTGCTGACTTGTTTGGTCCATTTCATCTCTTCCAGTTTGTGGATCAAAATAGTTGTTTCTCAAAATATGCTGTGAAGCACAGGAAGGTTGAGAGTCATCACTTACATAGCGGTCCTTCAGTAAACATTTCTTCAATGGACTCTCAACTTTGCACTTTCTTTAACAAGCAGATTGCAAGTATAACGTCACTGTATTTTTCTGGTGTCTAAAGAATGTTTCATTTATGCCTCTGTATTACTGACATTTATATGAACAATAAGTTATGTCTCTATGATAAAAAACATAAAAAGTAATATACATGAATAATTATAGCCTATCTCTGCATCAGGGTAAATAGTTATAAATGTTCATTTTAAAAGTGGAATTAATAAGGGGAAGGGGAAGTGGGAGGGGTAAGGGAAAGGAAAGAAGGGAATGCAGTTAATATGAGAAAATGAAAAAATGGAAACAAAGTCCTTTTTTGTTTTTTGTTTTTTTTTTGAGACAGGGTCTCACTATGTAGTTCTGACCTGGACCTCACTATGTAGTCTAGGCTGGTCTCTAACTCACAGCGATGCTCCTGCCTCAGTCCCCCGAATGCTGGGATTACAGGCATGAGCCACCCTTCCCAGCTCTGGAAACAGTCTTTATGAATAGGGAGGGATGGAAGGGTTGAAGGGAGGGCAGGGGAAGGGGAGAAAATAAGAATCAAGATAGATTATGTAAAGGTGCAAATTTCCAATGATGAATGTCATTATATTGTATACCTAAAATATACCAATAAAATTATATTTTAAAAAAGTGGAATTAATGATCAAAAGGAACATTTGAATTTAACTAAAAGCATGTAGCTTTTACTTTTCATTGAATGAATTAATTGAGCTTAGTATATAACTAAAGGAAATTACTTAAAGAAAATTGAAAATACAACAGAAACAAAACACCAACTAACTGGAAATTATAGTATTACACCCTGTGAATAAGGAACACAATAATAAGGGAAACCGGAGGTAAGAAATATAAAAATGCTTTCTAAAATCTATTAAAATGGCTACTTATATAATGCTTTATATCTTGAAAATTGTTATTTTATTTATGGATTCTCTAAGAGCAATGATAAATAACTCATGCTGCTTTTTTCCCATTGTTAGTATTTTTGGATATCATTTTGTGTTTTTGTATATATTTATTGGAATACAATTCAATATACCATAAAATGACCCTTCTATGATGTAAAATTAAGTGATTTTTGTTTAGTATATTAAAAAGGTTGTATACCTGCCACTACTATCTAATTCCAGGACATTTTTAATCAGCTTCTGAAGAACCCATACTTTTTTAAAAGTCACTCTTCATTATCTCAGCCCCAATCTACTTTCTATCCCTGTGGATTTGTCTATGTTAGACAATTCACATAGAAGGAATCATCTAATTTATGGCCTTTTGTGTTAATCATATTTCATTTAACATATTGTAGCATCTATCAGAACTTGATTCCTTTCTAGGACCATGTTGCCTTTTTATTACTGATATTACTCCAGTATCTCAGTACTAGTTTAATTATGAGAACCTTCTGGATGCGTTCTCAGTTGAATCCTCTTGAGTAATAATAGGCCCACGACTTTGCTTACCTATGGAGAGTGAGCAACTACTTTGCATTATTTGAATAATGCTGAGAAACTCCCTTATAAAATTTATTACTCCATCTTATACCGCAACAGTCCTTCTGCTATATTTTAAATCTTGTCATTAAAATTTTATCTTACTGCTTTAACAAGCACTTTGTCTGAAAGTACAAGTACCCTTTAGAAGTATATTGTTCTGTAATTAATTTTTCAGTTGATTAGCTTAGTTTCATCACTGATACTAAATTAATAGTGTTAATTCCCCATTTTTGAAATTAGGATTTTAATGGAAGAAGAAAAGATGTAAGAATAAATTTGATGTAAGATGTTTTCCTGAAGCAAAGGTAGTCTCTGAGCACCTGATAATTAGTTTTTTAATTTACCTAACAATCATTTATAGAATGCCTCACCCAACAGTGTTAAGTCCTGTCCATTTTTCCTCTTTTTAAAATTTTTTTAAAGTGAGGCTACAAAGTTGTATCCTGCCTTTAAAGGGACACACAGTCTTGTATGGGAGATAGACATATAGTCAAGCCTACGGCAGAGTCCTGAGTGCTGGGATGCATGGATAGACAAAGAGCTATGGAAACACACTGGAACAGAAAGGTCAAGGAAGGCTCCTGGGAGGAATTGTTGTGAGCAGTCTTTCAGACTAAGTATGAGTTAGCTAGATGAAGAAAAAGAAAAGCTACGACAAGTAGAGGAAGCGACACCACAGAGAAACCTAGAAGAATGCAATCATAGGCTATATTCAGAAACATGAAGTTGACCATTATGACCAAAGATAGGAAAAGAGAAGGAAGGTGAGATAATAATGACAGTTTAGTGTTTGCTATGTGCTAGGCACTGCCTAAGCATTTTGTATGGCCTATTTCACTCAATGCTCACGTGTATCTTACCACATATGTGCTCTTTCCATAACATTTTACAAGAGCAGGAACAGACATAGAAAGGTTGAATATCATAACTACATTGCCATATATAGATTTGCAAAGGAAGTGTATTGCCAGAATATAATGATTGTCTTTGTAGAACTTGACCTTTATCCTGAAAGTGATGAGACCCTGAAGTATTTTAAGCAGGAAGGTGACCTGATAAAAGCAGATTTACCATTTTAGAAACATCAGTACGGCAGAGGCTGAATATGAGAAAGACAACAATAATTCAGGCAAAAGGCAATGAAGGCTTAACCCAAGATGATGAGAGTGCACTAGGAGGGAAGAAAATGGCCTAAAGATACTACTTAGGAAATATAATTAGACTCCAACGAGATGGTGGCAGAAGAGGCAGAGTCTGGAACAGTGAGTCTTTTAGGGCTTTCAGTGATACTAAGAGCCAGCTGTGACACACATGTCATAGGTTTGCTACCACTGGTCTAGAATGACTGTAACAGTAGGCCACTGTATCAAAGATTGTTCCTGAAACATTGGGAGTGCAGAAGGAAGTGTTATTGGCTAGTTCCTTTAGAAATGACTCACCAATTAACTATATTCCATGCCCTTCTTGTCCCGAACAAAGGACTGGAAGAGATAAGTCAAAACTGGTGTTGAAAGTTTATGGGAAAAGTGAGGGATGAAGGAGTAAAGGAAAAACTTTGTCTGCAGATTGAACTTGGGCCAAACAAAAGAGGAAATGGGAAAAAGAGCAAATATAAAAGTACACTCTGGTCGAGAAGACAGAATGAACTACTGTGAAGAAAAGCCCAGACATGGGCTTCTCCTGGTGTCTGTGTTCTTATATGTCATTCACATCTCATGGGATCCCATAACAAGTTTCACATAGCCCCCAGGATCCTGGGAATTATTTGGTGTGTCCTGGGATCTTGTAATTAGCAGATCCCACTTATTTCCCCAGCCAGCTTTGCCATGCCCTACCTCCTATCTCAGACGGAAGAGTTTAAATTCATGTTGAGAAGGAAGTGTTAAAGTAACTTTCAAGTTGAGAGAGAGAGGGGATGAGAGGAACACACAGAGAGATGGATGGACAGAGACAGAGACAGAGAAAACATTTTGTGGGTCCAGAGCCCAACATTACTGACTGAGCTGGGTGTATGGAACTGTAGGCTTGTCACACTGGGTCATTCAGAAGTGGTAGATGAAGGAAAATGGAGACTTACATGTGAGAACTTGAGTGAGTAGAAGAGCACTGAAAAAAGAATCATGCCCTGAGCAGTGGCAGCAACATCACTGAGTGCCAAGTAGAACAGCCTGCATGCAGGACACTGGAAAGTGATAGCAGAAGGAGGTGATAAGATTGGCAGCAGTGGAGTCATTGATGTTAAAGTGAAAGTTTTTCAGGGGGCAGTGAACAGAAATGTAAAATGCCTCTTTATGGTCCAGAAAGACTAGGACATAAACTGTCATTGAATGTGACAATTTGAAGATCAATGATGACTTTTATTAAAAGGAGTTGCAGGAACTGGAGTCCAATCGACAACCACAAGTGAATATGCTATGAAGAAATAGAGAAAGAGGGCACAGAATCAGTCTTCAGGAGCAAGGCTTTAAAGAGAAGATGTCAGAGAGGGAACACAAAGGAGGAGAAGAGGTTATCTACGTGAGCAGAAGATTTATTCTGACCACATGTCTACACAGGGGCACATACATTTTTAGTTTTGCAGCTACAGGCAAATAAGTAAGAATCTGACACACCATACCTGAGCAGCAACATCTTTAGGATCCTCTGTTGCCTATGGAGCATGAAGGATCCTGATGAGATTGAAGTGAGTCAGAAGGAGGCTAAGATCACCTTCAGCTTCCTTTAGAACTAGCATCAACCTGGGGAGAGCGCAAGGTTTCCTGTAGGCTGAGAGTCAAGTAGGGAACTAGCTGAGATCTTGGCTGGCTTGTTAGCCACCTTGCAACCAGAGACTTCCCCATGGGAAAAGGCCTGCTACACTAAGCTAGGGGGTAGATCTTATAGGACTTACCACATAGCATTCACCTTATACGATAACCAAAGCTAGGAAGCTGCTCAACATCATTCTGTATGGCTATTGACCATCTGTAGGACCACTCTAAAGAGCTGACAAGAATGGAACCCCAGAGCAGGAGCCAGACTAGGTAAAGACTCTAGCAACAGCCAGATCAAGCCGAAGAAAACTCTTCATCCAATGTGCACCCAACCATGTAATGAAAATCACCATTCCTACTCTGCTTGTGTTTCTGGACACTTTAATCAATTCTGATTTATTCCATTATTGAGGGAATGGATGCCTTATCAGAGTTATAGGGGTGACAAGAAACATGAAACCTGACTTTGGATAGAAGAAGTAACAGCAAGTCATGGGTCACATAAACACACAGCATAGAGGGGAACCCAGCAGGCCATGTGGGGTCGCATGAAGGTTATATGTTGGAACAGAGTGTATAACCATGGGCTTGGGAGGCAGGCTTTGTAGTGTCAAGAGGCAAGGTGACTCCTGATTACTGTTAGGATGTGACTGGCTTGTTGGAGTCTCCTGAAGGTTGGGCATGGAACTGAAATCCATTTCTCAGGGTCACACAGGAACTGTGACTGGTCTCCTTCATAAGGAGAGCTGCCTGGCTAGAGGACCTTATCCCACTGAAGCAGAATGGGGAGGCAAACTAAGGGTTAGTCCTGTGTCACGAGACCATATACTACTGGGTCTTAATTTTAGGTCTAAAACCTCAAAGCTGATGAGACAGGTAGAATGGAAGGAATGCAGGCAGAGAGAAAACACTGAAATGGAGAATGACAGAAGATAGTAACAGTTCTGCTTAACTGAAATTTACCTGAGGGATGCTCAATTTTAAATTAGAAACAAATAAAACTAAAAAATATTGGCTTATAGTTTTTTAAAAATCAGACTTATTTTCTCTGCTATTGAGAAGAAATAAGTCTTATGATGAAAAATGTGTAGCAATAAAAGTAAGGTAGGCGGGTGTTTCCAGTGTTGAGTGGTGGCACCCAACCCATGCTCATCATGACATTGTTAAAAATTGCAAAGGAGTCACAGAGGAGAATGGGGGCTCCCTGGGAAATGCTGAAAGATGGTTGTTGAGAAGCCTCGTAGGTGTCATGACTTATGGTGAATTTAGCAAAGCCCCTAGTCTGGCCTTTAGCCCTGTCAGTATCTCAGAGCTGAGAATCTCAGGAAAAAATGATTCCTGGCAATCTACTCATTAAAGGCCAAGTTTACTTACAGTGTGAGATACTCAATTCTACATCCCTCACACAGTGTGTTTTTTTTTTCTGGGAAGAGGGTAGCAAGGGAAAAAAAATAGCATTCACCTTATCCATAACCAATTATTAGCATATCAGAATGTTAATTAGTAAGTATGGAAGAGAGATTTCATTACTCTGTTGGAGGCTTTGATTAATTAGTCATTTCTATTCCACTTATACAGATTCTCTTCCAAAAACTAGGAAGTCCATCTTGGCAGGTTTGGTGTTTCCCTGTGGATCTTGCTGAATAAACTTCTCAGTTCTGTCTCAATTCTTCCCTTGTTTATACTCTGTACTATTTCAGAGCAGACACACTTGCTGCAGGTTTCCTTAGAGGCTCCTGGTCATTGACTGCTGAATCAGACAGTATTTTAATTACTTGTTTACTTGTCTGCCTCTTCCTCAAAACTAAGCCTTCTAGGTCAGGTAAGGAGTGCTTTTCGTCTTGGTGCACTTACTATCACTTCTGTTTGTGGAGTATTGCACACTCATGAAAAAACCCCTCTTCCAATTCCTACACCAACTGTTATGTTACTTTCCCACATTCATGAGATTATTCTGGCCTCTGGCTCCAGATCTTCCTTGTCTCCTCCAGCCTTGGATTACCTCTTTGAACGTGACTCTGTGACTAATCATTAGAAAATATTCGCCTCCAATTTCCTCCCCCTTCTTTCACCATACTGTGACCTGAGATTGCTTTTTTTGTTCCCACTGGAAGGTAGGACTGAACAAATGAGAAGTTATTCTGGTGGCAGAGCTGAGAGTGAAGGAATAAAGGGACAAGTTGAATTGGAAGACAGGTTTTACAAAGACATGAAAGCTCTGGAAGGTGGTCTGGTTATTCTGCTGGCAGCTGATTACCTTGGAAAAATTATTAGAGGACTTGAAAAGTGCATTGGCTACCTTTTGTCTGGGATGGTGGAGGCTGGAGAGGTGAATTTGACCTTGGTTAATATTTAAAGGAACCCTGCAAAATTGAAATGCATGCATACTAATACTCTTAGGCTGATAAATGAAAAAGCCTAGAACAGTACTCAATGTGGCATGGCAGTGAATGTAGGAGTGCAGAAGTCTCTTTGACATACTGATATCATTTCCTTTGGATATATATCCAGTAGTGGGATTGCTGGATCATATGGTAGTTCTATTAGCTTTTTTCTTTCTTTCTTTCTTTCTTTTTTTTTTTAGGAAACTCCATACTGTTTTCCATAATGGCTGTCTAAATTTACATCCCATCATCAGTGTACAATGTTTCTTTTTCTCCACATCCTTACCAGCGCTTGCTATCTTTAGTCTTTTTGGTAGGAGGTGTTCATTCTGGTCTGTCTTTTCTTTTCTTTTCTTTTCTTTTCTTTTCTTTTCTTTTCTTTTCTTTTAAAATCAAGTTTGGAAAGAGAAGGCTCTTATTTCCACATTGCAGTGACTGGCTAGATCTTAGGCATTGCTTTTCCCTAAAGATACAAGTTTTCTGTGGACCTCACTCATCCAATTTAGCTCACTCATATTATGGGTGTGGCCTGTGAGCACATGTTCTCTTTGTTCTCTAAATTCTCAGAGCAATTTAACCCTGCCCTCTGAGAGTTTTCAGGCTTGGAATTATGGGGTATGGATCTGAGTACCACATTAGTATTGAGGCAGCATCCCAAAAGAACAATGAGGGTAACAGGAATTCAAGGTAGTATGTTCCCCTACAGGTCAGATGCTGAAAGTGGGGCACAGATGTCTCCGTGAGAAATGAAGAGTCCAGAAGGCCAAAGTTCCCTTAGGTGCCAAACAACTTCCTTTTAGTGAGACTGGCATAGTGTCAGCAGCCTTGCATCTGTCAAGGACATGCCATTGAAAATCAATTAAGGACACAGCAGGGGGTAAAGAAAACAAAAATGAATCCTGAAGTGTATTATTAGAGCATACAAAATGGTGGTTTTTTAGAATCAACTGGCCTAATCTTCAGGAAACACAGAAAAAACTCCTGTGTGTGCTCTTCAGAAGCTCTTCAGACAGCTTAGAAACCTCAGGCACAATAAGTGTCAAGAACGCTTAAAAAGATGAGAGACAACGGAAAGTAATCTTACTTTTTTTCCTTAATTTTAGGAAAACATTAGTGATGGGAAATCTAAGTGCTGTATTTCCTGGGTTATTATCTTTGGTCTCCTGACTTTCTCCAGTCAACACCCTTCCTTTGGTCACCTTGCCCTATCTTGTACTGCCTACTTGACCTAACTGAATCTCTGCTCCACTTTAATCTTCTTATCTTTGAGGACAGAACACCTGTAGGGCAGAAGTCCCTCATCAGGTGGGCTACTTCTGGGATAGGCGTGAGAGTTGAAAGCCCCGGAGATGAATCAGTAATCTATCAGTCTTACCTCACAGATTCAATAAGATGCAACTGGTCTGGGGTGCACATCCTTTACAACTCTGAAAGCCTGATTTATTGTGTGTCTTGTGTTTTTTAGTTTCCTTTCCTTGTGGCACCACTTTTCAGTTCATATCGTAATTTTTGTCTGCCCAGACTTGCCATAAACCCATCTCCCTCTGATGTTCCATAAATGTAACTGCTTTTCACTTGCCATTGGATGTGTGCTGGCAATTCTTTGCTCACCATATAGGAGAACCTGCAGCCTATCTGCTGGATCCGTATGGTAACACTATGACAGTCGATAATTGTCGTAACCATACAAGAAGTGAAAAGAGGTGGGTCTGAAATTCCAGAAAATCTCGACCCATTTCCAGAAAAGACAGTGACTCTTCCTCTCTTTTTATTAGCCTATTAGCCTCTCCCTCACTTCTTTTACCCTATGTCTATAATCACCCAATACCCAACTGTTTGAGAAGTTAATTTGTGAGTTCAACTCTGCTCTCTTATCCTGGGCCAAAAACAGTCTCCTTTGATGCTCAGTAGGATCTAGTAATTGTTATTTTGTTGTTGAATTCCAAGAGGGAAAAAGCATCCATTTTGGGATCAGAAATTTAAAACATTTCTTTGGGGCTTTGTGCAGATGATTCAGAGCCGTCCCAATCTCTACTTCCTTCCCTTCCTCCTCTGTTCTTCATAGCTCCTATAGCTGCTTAGTACATTCTGAACTTCTTCATTTTGTTCAGATTGGATGTTCCTTCTGATACGGGAAAAGTATAACTTCCAACTTGTTAGATGTCAGATGTGCAGAGTTCATGTCCCCTGAAATCAAAGAATGAATTCCAAAAGACAATGAAGGTTAAGAGTAAGAAAAGTTTATTGAGAGACAGGAGTGGTCACTAGTGGGTGGACACAGAGGCCCTTTGTCAGAGGGTAATTTCTACAGCAAAGTCACAATGTGGTACAATGTGTTACAATGTGTGTCAAACTACCATCAACCTATAAGATTACAAGTATATCTGCCTTAGCTAATATTGATCTAAAATGGAAGTGGAGCACTAGGAAGGTCATATGGCTAGCATTATTAACTTTGACTTATCTGTGACTCCTAAAACAGGAACAATTTTGGGAAGGGATGGGTCTATATATCCTGGTTACCCATCTGGCTGTCTGACACACATTTGGACTTAATGGACTGGGTGGTACCAGTGACAGAATAATCTCAAGTTTCCATTCATCCCTTAGGGAAGTAAGCAAGTCCAGCCATGGTGACTTTATCTTGAGGCCTTGCCTTCTTCAGTTGGGCTTCCTGCCACAGTTTTGATCGTTCCTCATCCTTTGCACTAATCTCATGGGCCTGTCCCTGTGTGACTGCCTATTAGTTTCTACTTAACTTAGCTGCCTAAAATACTTTTACTTGCTGAAGGGAAGATATTTTCCTTCTTGCTATTCATGGAAAACACCCAGAAAACTACTGAAAGGAGTCAGGGAGTCAGTGCACAGGGAAGAGGAGCAGTTGTTTCAAGTTTCACAGATTCCCACTTACCTCAAGAAATTTTAGCTAAGTGTTGTGGCACACATCTGTAATCCTAGCGCTTGGGAGGCTGAGGCAGGAGGATCACTGTGAGTTTGAGGCTTGCCTAGGCTGCATAGTGAGTTCAAGGCAAGCCTGAACTACATGGTGAGACTCTGTATCAAAAAAACAAAACAACATGGAAAACTTTTTGTTAAAAGTAGTGGGCAGGAATGACAGTCATTCTCCCTGCCACCCCCCCAATTCTGGGGACTGAAATGAGAGATGGTATACTGAACTATATTCACAATCATTTTTTAATTTTAAGACAGGGGCTTACTAAGTTGTTAAATTGCTGAGACTAGGCTGGACCTTTTTGTCTTAGCCTCTCAAGGTGCCTGGATTACAGGTGCATGCCACTATGCCTGTCTCCATCATTCATTATTTAAAACCTGAAAAAGCTATTAGGCAAAAGGTAGAAACTTCAATTCATCTTCTGGAAAAACGATTTCTTTATATGGAGACAGACACCTTTACATTATGCAAATGCAAAGAAAAGACTGCTTGAAATAGAGCAGCAAGTAAAAGGAGCTTAAGTGGCTTTGAGGAGGAGAATGAAAGGGTGCAGTCCAGGACACTTTCTGCTTGAAGGAGAATGAAGCAGGACACCACTTCCTGGTAAAAGACAAATGAAATATTACAGAAAAAGGTCAAAACTCAGGGCTGGTTCATTTTAACCTTGGGAAAAGGCTCTATATTTTTTAGTCACTCCAACTGTTCTCTATAGTCTTAATGGACAGGAGAGTCAGTGGCAACACAGAAGATGTTTAGCCTTCCTGTTTACTGTCCCGGGACTGAGGGTTGAAGTGACCCTCCTGGAAACATTAAAGGTTGAACTCTAACTCTGTCAGAAATGTGTTTACCTTCGGTGACTTCAACTTCCAGCAACAAGGCAAGGGATTGAAGCTGTTTTGGGCTCTGGGCAGGAGAACTTGCTAGGCTGAAAAAGATTGCTTCTGATTTACTTCCAAATCCTACTTGAAGAGAACTATGAACAGAATTATTTTATATTATAGCTCATTATCACTTAGTGTCCCAACCTTAATCAGCCTTAGAGGGCTGAAAAAGACTCTTAAAAATGGTGCGGTCAGCTATTTTTCCCAGTGCGGTGATCATCATAGAAGATTATCAAGAAAAAAATCAAGCATGACTATAAAGAAAAATGACTACATTTGGCAGCCCAAGTCTATGACATTTTGAAAAGATGGTACAGTTAAAGAGGAATCATCATGGCATCAGGTTATCACCAATTTCCATATACAGGAAGAAAATAGGGTTACCTAAAAATATAAAAATAATAGAATACAATAAATTAAGTTTCCAAAACAGTGACCACAGAGTTTAATGCTGCAAGGCTAGAAAACAAGCATTGCAACATTAAGAGGAAAACAGAGTCAACAACCTAGAGAAGAAACCAAATTCAAAATCTGTTAATACTATTATAGACAGCTAAATTAGATAGAAATTAATGGGCAAGAAGAGAGGGATTGGGCCCTCAAGGGAGTCAGTGCAAAAGATTAAGACATCAAAATTGTGGCCAGATCTGGAGGGCCAGACCTCAAGGTGGACTTTGCTAGCCACCCCTGTGAACCTCCCTAGAGAGAAATATCTGTTTAAGGTTATACTGTAATTACTAGGTTCTGGTCCAGTAAGCCCAGATAGACACTGTATGAGGCACATAGGTGGATGATCAGAACATCTGGATTGTATTCCATCCCTTTTTGGGAATGCCTTTGTTCTTTCCACGTGGCCTTGCTACATGACTTACACAACTTATTTACCGGTTGGATCAATATAAGCTAAGTGACTATACTTGTAACCCTATAGGTTAATTATAGTTTGATCTACATTGTACCCACATTGTGATTTTGCTGTATAAATTGCCATGGACAATGATGCCACCCAAGTAGAACTCCTGCTGGAATTCCAGGAGCTATTCTTTTTTTTTTTTTTTTCAGCTTTAATTGAGTTTATTGGTACATTTTAGGGATACAGTACAGTTACATCCATTGTTGGGATCTTGTACCTCTACATGAAAAGTCTTGATTCTCATTTTTTCCCCTTACCTCTGACCTCCCTTCACCCCCTCCTCCCCTCCCCATCTACAAACTCTTTATTTTCATCTTTTCATTCTCTCACATTTTTTTCTTTTCCCTTTTTACTCTTCCACTACCCATCCCACCTTC
>NW_022900950.1:38533653-38551491 GCF_012274545.1 Fukomys damarensis | reverse complement strand
TTTGGGTTTTTCTTGCTCTTGTTTTTCTAGGAGTCTAAGTTTCATCGTTAAGTTGTTTATTTGAGCCCGCTCTGTTTTCTTAGTGTGGGCATTCAATGTTATGAATTTTCCACGTAGAACTGCTTTCATTGTGTCCCAAAGATTCCTGTATGTTGTATTGGCATTCTCATTTATTTGTAAAAACTGTCTACTTTCTTCTTTAATTTCCTCTGTAATCCATTGATTGTTTAGGAGAGTGTTGTTCAGTTTCCATGTGCTTGTGAAGTTTCTATAGTTTCTTGTGCTATTGATCTCCAGTTTGATTGCACTACGATCTGATAATATACAGGGGATGACTTCAATTTTTTTGTATTTATTTAGACCTGTTCTGTGAGCTAGTATGTGGTCTATCTTGGAGAATGATCCATGTGCAGCCGAAAAGAATGTATATTCTGATTTTTTGGGGTGGAATACTCTATAAACATCTATTAAGTCCATGTGTTCCAAAGCTTGGTTCAGTTCTATTGTTTTTTTTTGTTTGTTTGTTACCAGAGATTGAACTCAGGACCTTGTACTTGCAAAGCAGGTGACGGAACCACTGAGCTAAATCCTTGGCCCAGGAGCTATTCTTATTTCCACTAAAACTCTCCTAAACTCCTCCTTTGGTTTGTGACTTCACTCCTCAATGTTGTGAAACCACAAATGGCACATCTGACAGTTTGGGAATTACTATCTCCATAAAATTACTACAGATGGACTAAAGATGCTTCTATAAGCTATGAATAGTAACAAAGTAATTAAAAACAAGCTTACTTGACCAACATGTCTCTTCATGGATAAAACCATTAAAGAATTATAACACATTAAAAAAAAAGAAACTCAGAAAAGAGCTGAGGAAGTTTGTCAACACATATGGGAAGGTCTGAAAAATTTAAAAATTCATTGATATAAGAAATCTCTTTTGAGGGGCTGGGCGTGGAGATGTACTCCTGTAATCCCAGCACTAGGGAAGCTGGGGCCCCTGCTGTGAATTCAAGTCCAGCCTGGGCTACATAGTGAGTTCAAGGCAAATCTAAACTACAGAGGGAGACCCTTTCACAAAAGAATCAAAACAAAACAGAAATCTCATTTGAGGAAAAACTTAACAGTTTTTTTTTTTTCTTGAAATGAAAGACTATCTCATCAGGAGTGCTTGGAATTATTAAAAGTAATATAAAAGAAAAAATACCAGAAAAATAACTCAAATTTAAAGGAGAGAAGGTTTATTTCAATTCACAGTTTGTAGAAGTTTCAGTCCGTAGTCAGCTGTCTCCAAGGCAGGGTGGCATGACAGAGAAGGATCACAGAGGAGAAACAGTCCATGGCAAAGCTGTCAGGAGACAGAAAAGCTGCAAGCAACAAGCAGCAAGCAGCAGCAGGCATAAGCTGCCTTTATATTTTATCAAGGCTGTAACCCTATTGCTTGGTGCCGCCCTCACACAGGGTGGGACACTCTTAAACCCAGCATCACATAGATGGAGTCACTTCACCAACCTATGATAGAATGAGGCTTTGGGAGGACATCTAGATACAAGCCATAACAACAATAAAATGTATTTGGCAACATTTACTAAAATATATAATATGGTAAATAGTCGAAGGACTAATAGTACAGTATCTGAAAATGTGGTTCCTAACAAATCATGTTTTATAACTGGTGAAATTTACAGCTTTAAAATTTTTTTTGTCAGTTTTTTATGTCATTCTATGAATACCCAGAGCCCAGTGAGAAACAATTGAAAAGGGAAAGAGGTTTAAAATCTTGATTTCCTCAAAGGTAATGGCATGTTCCCTTTTTTATGTAGGAAGATATCAGAAACTGAAAGGCAGGGAAGAGGATAGGGTTAAGACAGAAATCCTTAAAAATGTCCAAGAAACATTACTTCCCAGTTTGAGAATCACTGCATTCAGTGACAGAAAACTGAACAGATGCGGTTGTATTTCTGAGTAATATGTAA
Organism: Fukomys damarensis; assembly: GCF_012274545.1. Taxonomy (NCBI): domain Eukaryota; kingdom Metazoa; phylum Chordata; class Mammalia; order Rodentia; family Bathyergidae; genus Fukomys; species Fukomys damarensis. The sequence continues at coordinate 38,549,515 of NW_022900950.1, read as the reverse complement.
GCAGGAAAAATAAAGGTAGAAAGAATGAATATCTGGTTTTGACACAAGTGAAAATAAGCAGTCAATGATTACCAAAACTATTTCCTTCATTACTATTATACGAATTGAGTTTTCAGTTTAATAAAAGTGGCATACATAAAAGTTTTATAATTATAAAAAGATGCAGGTAGAATATTAATTAGAAGCTTATAGCAACATGAAAAATATGGTTATATACAGGTTTTTAATTACTGTGTGCATCTATATGTATGAGAGTGTAGCTATGTATGAAAGTGATACTAATCCTGAAAGTATGCTATAGAAAAGGAGTTTAGCCTTAAATAGGTTTGAAAATATCACAGAGCACTAAAATAGCTCTGGGATTGTCTTGTTCTATGGCTATGCCAGCTGGATATCTTATTTCCTGAGATGCTCTGGGAAGAACATTGATATGACTGAACATTCATATTCTTGAAATTGACCCTAATGATGAATTTGAGTTTTTACAGGGAAAAAAAATAGAAGCAGATTTATAAGTAGCAGCAGATGTAAAAATTTTTGGAATAAAAAACTAATGTATTGCTTTTTTTCAGTCGTAAATGGTGACAAATTTGTGGAGAGAGTAATTGAAAAATAAAATGAAATCTCCTAAGTGCATATATTATATTAAATCTCATAAAGAAGACCTAATGAATAAGGGTTAAGAGCCATTCTGTTATTACTATTCACTGCTCTAATTATATCTAATGAAGGTTTTCAGATCTTAGTTTATTTGAGATTTTGAGAATTTAATTCTTGCAAAATGCCTCCCATAATTTTAAAGTTTGAGAAAAATTAATTGCCTGTTTTAACTCTTCGTTGTAAAGACTTTTATCATATTTTTTGAACCTATTTCTGTGTCAGTTACCCCAGATAGAGCAAATCTCATTTTTAAAAGGTAAAACAATAGGAGCTATATTCCTTTAATGATGATATATATGATGCTATGAAAAAATAAAATACTACAAAAGCTTTATCGAGTAAGCAAAACAGGGATTAATAATTATTCTAAAATATATTTGTTTTATTTTTATATACCTTTGATTTTGTTCTATATCTTTTGTTGAATTGGGGATGCTCAGTAGCTAGATGAAAATAAAGACAAGTAAAATTTAATATAAATATCCTGGCATGGAAGAAGCTACAGAGAAAAAGTAGGTTGCCAAAGAACTGCAAAGTATGCTTATTTTGCTGAGAAATAAATTTATAGCTGTAGACTACAGTTTTGAATTTAAAAGAACTAACTGAACCTTAGTGGAAAATATAGAAATATTGGTCCAAGGAGATTTTTCAAAGAAAATCTTGAGTCATAAAAATCAGGAGATTTATAAAGAAAGACATAAAGTAACAAGTCCTTAGATAAAATTTATCTATATTGTTAACACATATCCTCAATAAAATCTCTTGGGGATATTATAGACTATGCAAATTATATGAGAATTTGAAAACTAAACTAAGTTCATGTTGTATATAGGAAAAAAGAAACAAATGTGAACTGTGGGAAAGGATAAGGAATTGTAATTCTGTGGGTTTATATATTTATTGCCAGAAATAGCTTCAAAATTACTTTTATAGCTGCAATGACTGTTGTGGGGCAGAGGAATCCCATGCTTTTCTGACAGAATTCGGAGCATGTGCTGCTATTCGCAGACTTCAGCTCTTTTTCATTAGTTAAGTCACATAATTCAGGTCTGTATGAATTTTAGTTTCAAACCTATAGGCTAAGGGCTGGATAATTTCTAAAGTTCTTCCTAGGTGTGTTTTATGTATCTTATCTTTAGTTTACAGAAGTAAGCTTAAAATGTCTATTCAAGTTTCCCTAAGGAGACCTAAAGTGGACACGATTGATTTTGTTAATGAAACCATTAAAAATGGAAGTGACGCTGGGTGTGGTGGTACACTCCTGTAATCCCAGCACTCCGGAGGCTGAGGCAGGAGGATCACTGTGAGTTCAACACCAGCCTGGGCTACATAGTGAGTTCTAGGTCAGTCTCAACTACATAGTGGGACCCTGTCTCAAAGAAACAAAACAAAACAAAAAATGGAAGTGATATATATGTCTATCAATAGATAAATGATTAAAGAAAATGTGGTAATTATACACAGTGCTACTCTGCCATAAAGAAAGATAAACTTGAGTCATTTGTAGAAAATTTGATGCACCTCGAATCCATGTTAAGTGAAATGAATCAGACGAATGAACTTAAGTATTGCATAGTTTTTCCTCTATGAGAAACCTAAAGTGTAAATAAGTCAAAGAACAAAATAAAAGGGAAGAGGAAATAGGGAAAGAGAGTTTTTACAGAAGGGAAAGGAACTAAATGATATTGGAGAGAGAGGGGGTGTAGAAGGAATCAAGATATTTCATGTACATTTGCTAACTACCCACAATGAATGAATTTCATTATGTGCCACAAACATATACAATTCTTTAAAAAGTCCCTCAAGAAGACTGTTTTCTTGTATTGTGTGTGTTTTGGTAGCAATAATGGTTCCCTTATTTTCTACCCTTTAAATCCTAATCTAGTGTTAATATTATAATTGCAGAGATATGTTATGGGTTTTCTGTAGGGCACACTTCACATAACCATCTAGATTGTTTAGTTGCAAATTATTTCATGCCTAGCTGATTAAACCTCTAAGCCATAATCCTTAAGCACATTTAGTGACTACTGGAGGGGCTCTAAGTTTTAGTGTCCTGGTATTTTGTTTTGTTTTGTTTTGCTTGTGGTACCGAGGATAAGGGATCGAACTCAGGACCTTGTACTTGTGAGGCAGGCAGGGGAACCACTGATCTAGATCCCTGGCCCATATCCTGATATTTTAAAGTTTAAAGTGTATGCTTTCCAGCTGCCTAGTCATTAATTGGATTCTTTGCACAGAATTCTGATTTCTAAAACCAAAATGCTCTACTTGTTTTCTTCACTAGATCTTTTAAGTTGAATCAAGTTTCACAAGGAGCTTCTCTTATTTAGCCTTGACTCTTAAAGCTCCATCAAATTGCTCTATTCTTGTTGGCTTACTGTAGCTCCTAAACTTGGGTTGTTTTATTTCTACTTGTCTTAAGTCTGCTTCCACTGCTGCCTTCTTTTACCAGCACACAAGACAAATATGGTATGTCTAATCGAATCCCAGCAATTTGAAACTCTTGTTTTATCTGCCTCTATTTGCAATGGCATAACATAGCGACATAGAAGAGAAAAGAAGGCAGTTCAAATGTAGATAGATATAATTTAGAATTTAAACCACTATGTGGGGGCCAAGGGTTTAGCACAGTGGCACCTCACCTGCTTTACAAGTACAAGGACATGAGTTTGATCCCTGGTATTAAGTAAATTAATAAACCAATATATGTGTTGGGCTTGAAACCTGACTCTGATCAATATAAGCTAAGGACATAGAGCTTAAGGGAAACTCAGTGGTAGAGTTTCTGGAAAGCAAGACAAATTCAAGCATAGGAAGTTTTCTACGATCTGTCCTAATCCACAGAGAAATAGGAAAACTATTCTTCAAATACTCATTTGTATTATTTCTCTCAAGCAGGAGTTTTATATTTTAGTTTCAAGTCAATCAGGTCCATTCTTGTACTTCCCAAATATTATGAAGAAAAAACACACTTCTTAAACTTACTTTTTTTTATTCCATCTACACTCTGTCCCTCTAGAGGGGCTCACCAGACCTATCTATCTTAAATTCTTCCTCAAACATTTGTTCTACAGTCTTAGCATTTATACTTCCTCTTCTGTCCTTTCCTCTTTTCTCATTCTGCATTAGCACAATCCAAACAATGTGGTAAAGTAGCCCCCTCATTGAAAGCTGAGGAAGAGGAGATGAGATACAAAGGCAAGGAAGCAATGATGCAAAGGAATCATTTTTGGCAAGGAGGTTAGTGGCTAATAGCTATCCTCTTTTACTAATTTTTACTAAATTATATATAATCTATCTTTGTTAGATTTCACAATAACTCTGTGTGACACTTATCATTTTTCCTGTTTACAAGCAGGAAACTAAAGTTGACAGAGTTTATGAAATTTGTTTAGTGTCTTAAAGATAGTAAATGGTTCAGATGGAATTGTGAATATTGATTCTGTAAGAGCCTAGAAGACAAGTTTCCATATGATTGGTGAAGTAGAAATTTGTATGTTTTAAAGATCAAACGAGTTAATGATAATGTTGCTATCCTTTTATTAAAATAGCCCTGACCCAGGTTCACATTAGTTTCAGTGGCTTATCTACTTACATATGGGCTTGGGAAACATTCACATACATGTCACCCCTAGACTAATTTGATGTGCAGTAGAGGAGAGCACAGTCATTACACCCATAGTCAATGGAGAAGTCTGAAATTGAAATCTTATATTTCCATTCCTGAGTGGTTATAGAAATAGTTCTGTGTTTGGGTGTCCCCACTATTATGCTTAATTTCATTGATTTGATGGAAGGGTTAACAAAACTGAGAAAAACTCTTGTACTTACAATTATATCCCGTTACAACAAAAATATAGAGATTAAAATTGGCAAAGCAAAGACAGGGTCCAAATGAACCCACACATAAAATTCCATTTTTCTTTTTCCGCATGGATTCACATGAGCAGAACTCCATTTTTCCAGCAGTGTTATGTGAAAGCATGTGTATAGTACTGCCAAGCAGGGAAGCTCACTCAAACCTCAATGTCCAAGGCTTTTATTGGGGATTAGCCATGTAGGAATGAAGTATATGAATGCCTGATTTTACTTATTCCACCTGCAGCTCTTCCCAAGGTCAAACTGATACCATACAACCCAAGGCTCCCAGCTTAGGTCACAAAAAATTAGTCTGAGTTGACATGCAGAATAAAAATCATAGTTCTATGCTGATTGTAAACAGCTGTATTTTAATAATTTTTAACGATAAACTTAACATTTTAATAAATTAGCTATTTCGATGTAAGAATCTTTTCCAAAACAGTGATTTAACAAAATTAATTCATTAAATTTTTAAAAGTGATGTTTGGAAAAAAATTATTATTGCTTGTGTATCTGCATGTCATCTGGTGGTTGGCCTTCCATCCAGTGGTTATGCTTCAAGTGTGTCTCAAGCTTAGTAGAAGGGAAGGATAGTATTAGGGTACATGTTTCTTGTAGTAAAAGAATGTGTATTAGAGGGCAAGCAGAAAAGTTCAAGGATTCTGAAAGCCCAGGCTGAGACTGGCAAATTGTCACTTCCAGCCAGGTGGTGTTGGACAAAGAAGATCACATGGTGTGTTGGTGTCTTAAGGTCATCATAACAAAGCAACAAAAATGTATTGTCTCACAGTTTGGAGACTGGAAGTTTAAGACCAAAGTATTAACATGTTCCTTCTAGAGGATGTGAGGAGGATCTGTTCCAGACACCTGTCCTTGACTCAGAGCTGGCTGTCTTCACATTCACATAGCAATCTCCCATGAGTGTCTCTCCAGGTCTCTTTGTCTGTCTTCCAAATTTCTCCTTTTCATAAGGACATCAGTCATGTACGATTAAACCTCCTCTAACATCTCATTTTAATGGAGCATCTCTGTAAAGGCTCAATATCCAAATAAGTTTATATTCTGAGGCAATGAGTTTTAGGAATTCAACAAATGAATTATGAGGGCTTAGAATTCAACCTATAGCACATGGCCAGGCCCCAAAGAAAAGACTGTAAAGTATACTCATGAAGAAAATATGACAAGGGTGGGGATGGAGTATTAAAGGATGTGGGGAAGTCTTAATAGTTTTGTTTGCTTAATTTATTAATTAATTAAAAAGATTTTAGGGGCACTGGGGAATGAATCCTGGATCTTTGTATTAAGCTACATCCCCACACCTTTAAATTTTTAAAATTTTGAGGCAGGGTCTCCCTGACTGGGCTTAAACTTGCAATCTTCCTTCCTCAGCCTTCCATAGTTCTGAGAATACAATGTGCCATGCCCTGCAGGTGTTAATAGTTTAAACTTCATCAAGCTTAGGGCTTGGAAAACTATGGCCTAGGGGCCAAACATAGCTTGTTTTTTATAAAAAGTTTTATTGGACCACATCTATACTCATTATTTATTGTATTGTCCATGGCTTTTTTTTTTTTTTTTCTTTTTTGGTACCTGGGATCGAACTCAGGACTTTGCACTTGTGAGGCAGGTGGCAGCACCACTGAACTAAATCCTCGGCCCCTGTCCATGGATATTTTTGGGCTACCATGGTGAAGTAACATAGTTGTAGCACGAGACTGTGTGGCCTACAAATACTAAAATAATAAGTTGGAAAATGTTTACCGACCCCTAATATTACAGGAAGGGCAAGGCTTCTTGAACTCTTCTGTTAACCTTGGCTTTTTCTCTCTTGAAGTGATCCCAGAGACTATCACTAAGTAAGAAACTGGTCTAGAATGTCAGGGGATGAGAAGCCAAGTGGAGGAGAACTGAGATTTCCCAGATGATAGCCAGTGCCAAAAACCAATCAGGAATAGCTTAGGTAGGAAAAATCTGGTCCAGTTTGAATCATCTGTTGAAGCCCTAGCACTCTTTAGCACTATAAAAGTGACCATAAAATCTCTGCTTTATAATTTATATTTTATCTAACTTACTGTATAATTTATATTAAATAAATTTACACAAATTATTTTATATATATTACAAAAAGTATTTATATTTCCTTTAGCATAATCTTAAATTACACTCTTTAGCTACAGACATTTTATCGATTGATTTCTTTGGGACTCTGTTTTCTTCCAAATATGCTATGCAAAATGCTGACTATCTCCTTCAGAGATGATATAGCTTGCTGCAGTCCTCTGCAGTGCTAACATGAGCACGTGCTCTGAGTTCCTTCTGCAAGGTCAGCACAGTTGTCAGTGTGTGGTGGAGAAGGCATTCCTACCCTCAGAGAGAAGAGCAATACCCGCTTGTTGTTCAAGCTGGAAACACTTCTATTGTGTTAAGATCACCTAGATTTCACATTGCTTGCTAACTCTAATTTGTGATGACTGCCTGGGGCAATGTTAAGAGGTCACAGCCAAGCTCAGTTACAGTGATTAGCAACTCCTTCCTGGACAAGATCTGTGTATATGCAGAATTATCCAATGTTGATCCTGGTATTTCCTATGAAACAATTAAGCTGCCCCAGTCCCTACTACTATCACTAGGGAATTTCTGTTTAATTACTTTATACTCGATAGGCATAATTTACAAAGTAATATTAGCTAGCCTAGATAAAATGTAATAAAATTCACTAATAACCAACATTTTTAGAAATGGTAATCTCATCAAAAGTGCGGGGGTTATTATTTTGGTCATTCCTATTTGTGCAATTTCTTTAATAATCATGCATTGTATCTACTTAGTTGTTTAATCCATGGCAAAGTTTTGAAATAAATGATATTTTAAAACTATAAAACAAAGTTATAAGGATAAAATTGCAGATTTCAGGAGACTCAAATGAGAGATGAGATACTACAGGAATTGGTAGGTTACTGTTCAGTGAACCAAATCCAACCTATTACCTGTTTTTGTAAATTTTGTTGGACTATAGCCAAGCACATTTTGTTCATATTGTTTATGACTGCTTTTGTGATACCCTGACAGAACTGAATAGTTGTAACAAAGATCATCAGAGTAGAGTAGTTACAACAGAGAACTTGTGATGCGAAAGACCTAAAATACTTGCTTTCTAACATATTACAGAAAAGGTTCGCAGCTCCTGTTGGACTCAAATGCCTAAACATCTATAATTTATTGATAATTAATTTTTCATATTAGGAGCTGTGATGAACAGAGCCCCTGAAAGTATTCTTTTTTTTACCTAAAGCAGTGGTTTTAATTCCATTAGCACATCAAAGTTAATCAGGTAATTTCAAAAAATGACTAATAGTTAAACAAATATGAATCAATAAATACAATATATCACAAAAGAGAAGGAAAAAAATCATATGATCAAAATATATGCAGAGCAGAACACAAAACAAAACAAACAACAACAAAACACAATCCTAGAATTCATAGGCAAACAGAAAAGACCTAGAGTAGTTAAAGCAGTCCTCAGCAAGAGAGGCAATACTAGAGACCTCATATTGCCCAATTTAAAATTATACTGCTGGGTTGGGGATTTAGCCTGGTGGCACTGAGCCTGACTTACAGGTGCAAGGTCCTGAGTTCACTCCCCAATATCACAAAAACAAAACAAAAAATAAAATTATATCACTAACCCATAATAATAAAAACAACATGATACTAGCACAAAAGCAGACATTAAGATTAGTGGAATAGAATACAAGACACAGAGACAAACCCATGGAACTGCAGCCATCTAATTTTTGACAAAGGGGCCACAAATATACATTGGAAGAAAACAGTGCTGGGAAATCTGAATATTCACAGGTGGAAGATTAAAATTGGATTCCTATCTGTTACCCTGTACTGAAATCAGAACAAAATGGACCAGCCCTAGTTATAAGTAAAGAAAGTTCAAAATTGCTGGAAGAAAACATAGAAGAAGCACTTCAAGCCATAAGCATAGATTTCCTAAATAAGACCCCACATCACTGGAAAAAATAGAAAGAACCAACCAATGGGACTATATTAGATTAAAGCACTTCTGTACAGCAAAGGAAGCAACAGAGTAAAGAGACAACTTACAGAAAGGGAGAAAATCTTTGCTAGCTACTATTGTGATAGACATTATCTAGAATAGATACAGAACTCAGAAAAATTAACCCCAAACACCCCAAATAACCCAATAAAAATGGGCACAGAAATTGAATTAACACTTTCTCAAGAAGAAGTATAAGTGATCAATTGATAAGTATATAAAAATGCTCAAATCTTTAGCCATCAGGAAAATATAAATCAAAAGGACATTGAGACTCTATCTCAACCTAGGCAGAATAGCTATCATCAATAATACAAAAAACAATGAATGGTGGAGAGGTTTCAAGGAAAAAGGGACCCTTCTACACTGTTAGTGGAAATGCAAAATAGCACAGCCACTATGGAAATCAATCTGAAGATTCCTCATAAAATTAAGAATAGAAATACCAGTTGATCTAGATGTACCATCCTTGGCATATTTCCCAAAGAATTAAAAGACAACGTACTGTGGTGCTGCATGCATACCCATGTTTATAACAGTGCAATTCACAAGAGCTAAGCTCTGGAAATAGCTTAGATGTCCATCAACAAATGAATGGATGAACAAAATATGTCATATATACACAATGGGATATTATTTATCTATAAAGAAGGGCAAGGTCCTGTCATTTGAAGGGAAATAGGTAGAGCAAAATAGACCACATCTCACACACACATACCCACACAACAACAACAACAAAAGCAAACCAAAATAAACCACTTCAGAGAGAATATCTCATGTTCTCTCTTACATAAGCAATCAAAAAAGTCCAGAGACTTTACCCTTTGCTTTTTCACCTGATAGAGGAAGCAGGACCAGACTGTTATACATCAAACTAAGAATGTTTAAATATCTCAATGTTTGAAATATTCTTGTAGATTGTTAAAGAACAAATCACAACAAAGCAGAAAGCAATCCAGAGAGTATACAAAAATAAGAAGGATCCACTATGTGTTTTAAAAGTTATAATTTTATATTTTTCCTTTCTCTTTATATAGATTTGCCAATACCACCATGAAAGTCACTCTGACTATCTCGGTCTATGAACACCTCTACAGACACTAGGATTTCTTTAAATGAAACATAGTATGTTTTCCCTTTCAGAATATTTCAGTTCTTGGTCTGCTTCTCTGAATTGTCTTTATCTTGCAGTAGGATCCCAGACTATTCCAGAAGCAGCATTTTCCATAATAGGATGTGCAGATACTTCCTGACAAACTCATTTCCATTTTTGGAGAGAAAGTACCAAGATGTACAAATAAATAGGGTTAAAAATGCAAGAAAGATTGATTTGGTGCTTGGAATGTTTTTTGGTGACAATGTTTCTGGTCCCTGCTTCCCCTCAAATCTGGTCTCTTGCCAAGTGTGGTGGTGCACATCTGTAATCCCAGCACTCTGGAGGCTGAGGCAGGAGGACTGCTGTGGGTTTGAGACCAGCCTGGGCTACATAGTGAGCTCCAGGTCAGTTCTCAATTACACAGAGAGATTCTGTCTCAGACAAAAAAAAAAAAAAAAAAAAAAAAAAAAAACAACAACAAAAAAACATCTGGTCTGGTTCAGGGTTTTCTTTAGGAGCCTGAAATATGAAGATGAAAACTTACAGTACTATCAGTGCACATCTAGAATAACAATAAGTGGGAAATGTTTTGTTTCTTGCTCTTGAATTTTCAGAAGTAAATATAAGATAACAGTTTAAATTTCTTTCAATGAAATTTCCTCTCATTGTTTCCCTATGACTAATTTCCTAGTGTTGAATCCTTTTTGCTCTGAGCCTAACCAAGTTCTGACCTTTATACCTAAAGACACATAGGTAAGAGTTTTATCCCTGAGCTCCAGTAAATAGGCCAGGAAACTATGAGTACTGACATAAAGGCCAGAGAGAGGAAGCTTGGGGAAAACAGAAGAGAGGGTTGTTGGCAAAAAGGAACTTCAAAAGCAAACCAATGTCAACTCAAATTAAGTACTACTATACTACTATCACTGCTACTACTGCTACCAAAAAAAGATGGAGTAATGCCAGGGAAAATTTAACAAAAAGAAAAAAGAATATATGGAACAATATTAGTGTGCTCAATTTGTCATAAAATACCCACAGACTAAGTGGATTAAACAAGGCATTTATTTTCTCATAGTTTTAGAGATAGAAAGTCCATGTCAAGGTGTGGGTAAATTTGGTTCCTAGTAAGCTCCTTGTAGATAGACTCTTGCTATGTCTTTACATGATCTTTCTTCTATGCTTGGAAGAGAAATCTCTCTGTTGTTTCTTTTTCTCATAAAGATACCAGTACTACAAAAGTAAGGGTCTATCCTATGACCTTATTTAACTTATATTTAACTTAAATAATTTCCCTAAATGCATCATCTCCAAACATCACCACATTGGTTAGGGCTTCAAAACACAAATTATGGGGAAATCACAATGCTGTCCATAACATGAACTAAAATCTATGATTTTCAAAGTGAAAAAAATCAAATCCACATGAAGAACTTGGAAGATTAAAAAGAAGAAATTGCTGAAAAAAAGAAAAAGGAAAAGTTTCCAAGGACTAGAAATTATGAGGAAAAAATAAAAATAGGCAGACAGATTCAGAAGCATAAAATGAAAATGATAGAAATTCTAGGGCAAAGTTACAGATTGAGAAGAGGCAATAATTGTACACATAATGTCCTTGATCTGATGGTAGATAACAGACTTAAAGTTCTTGCTGAGTTTCTTGTTGAACACACAGCTAAGATTTCTAAATTCTAAGAAATAGATGCTAAGGGAAAAAAACCCCACAAAATTTCAGAAAGAAGGAAGAAAGGAGAGAGAGACAGAGAGAGAGAGAGAGAGAGAGAGAGAGAGAGAGAGAGAGAGAGAGAGGGAGAGAGAGAGAGAGGGAGAGAGAGAGAGAGAAAGAAAGAAAAAAGAAAGGGTTAAAATGAAACAGAAAATATCGGAAAAGCTTGGCTTCTCAATTGCATACCCAGAAGAAGAAGATGGAATAGCAAAAATTGACCTAAGGAGAGCTATCCCAGAAACTAAGAACATCCAAAATACCATATTCTAATTGTATTAGTCACTTTTCCTTTGCAGGGACAAAATACTCTACACTTACAAATTAAAGGAGGCGCAACCTATCAGTGCCTGGATAGCTACACCCAGAGAAACACTTTCATAGATGGCCTTAAGTAATCATTGGGGGCTGTTTTCTCAGCGTGAGATCTTTTAAACAACTTAATACTTTTAGACTTGAACTGGTAATAGATGGGGTCTAGCCAACTCCTGAAATGTCCTCAAAGCATGTTTTCTTATTTTTCTAGTGCAAAGCATTTGGCTTCTAACGTGGAATTCTTCTTTTCAGCTGCCATTTTCTCCTTGGCTCCAGCTTTACAAATGCTATCCTGTTGGTGAGGCTGCAAATTTTTAACATATTTTTACTCTGATTTTTGCTCCTGATTCTCATTGTAAGTCTTGTTAAAAACAACCAGTAGTACCCACAATGCAGCCTCAACTTTGGAATGCCTTGAAATTTCCTCCACTAGATCAATTAGTCTGCTACCATAAAACTTATCCTCATACAGTCTTAGGATATGGTAAACTGTTTTGTTTTTATTTTTCTTTGCCAGAACAAAGAGATGGTTTCTGGTTTTGATCCATGATGTTCCCAAAAAGTGTCATGGTTGGGCCGGGAATTTAGCTCAGTATATCCAATGCCTGCCTCCAAAGTGCCAGGACCGGAGTTCAATTCCCCATTACCAAAAAAAAAAAAAAAAAAAAAAAAGTTGCATGGTCAAAGGCAGCAGTTCGGGATCGGGATTAATTAGATTATGGGTGCTCTACATTCATCAATGGATTTTTCTCTTGATGAGTTTATAGCTAAACATGCTGTTAGGATATGGGGCCTGGTTGGAAGAGAAATGTCACTGGGGGTGTGTATTTGGATAGCATGTCTCCCTTTCTGGATCCTTTTGTTTTTCTTCATTGCTTTCTGGCTGTCCTGAGTGCAGCAGCTTTTTTCCACCATACCTTTCCACTGTGTTATTTATGCCTTGGATTCAGCCAATCATAGACTGAAAAACTGTGAGCCAAATAAACCTCTCCTCCTTTAAGTTGTATGTGTGTGTCTTGAGTACTTTGTTCCAGTGATGGGAAAGTGACTAATACACCTGCTTAATACATGTGTATCTCCATATGCACTTGTTTAGATAAGGTATTAACACCTGACTCAAAATGTGTCTAATTTTATTCTATCACATTTGAAATTTGGAAACTGAGAGATTCTAGGGCTAAAAAAATATTAAAAAATAGTCTGAATCTGTACTATGGCTGGACAAAGTCAAGGATAATATCCCTAGAGAGAACAGAGGGGCCTGTGCACAAGAGAGAAGAATATGAATGGAGAAGGCCTACAGAGATGAGAATTTATCTAGTACGCTGAGAGATGAAGAGAGAAGCCCCACTTATCCATCCATTCTAGTGTGTACTGTTTCTACTAAAATATCTATATTCCTACAGGGCATTCAGCAGAAAATGGGACATAGTCCATGCCTTCGCAGGGTTTGAAGTCCTATAAAAAGGACTTACAGGATCCATGATGAAGAATCATAGATGTTATGATAGAGGAAGCTCAGGCTACTATGGGAACATCAAAGAGGGAAGACTAGCCTTCTAGCCTTTGTGCAGACTTCTCAATTCCAATGTGTGGATCCATTATGTCTCATTTTTTGTCCTACAAAAACCCTGAGATTTCCCTTATCCCTTTCAAAATGAGCTCTTCTTTCACTTGAATCCATGCACTAGGTATCTGATACATCTTACTTTCCTAGCAAATTTGTGAGTGCTGCCATGTTAGGAACTGTCCTTTTCTTCCTAATGAGGCTATTGATCTCCTGCCCTCTTGGTTAGACTAGTCAAAACACTCCATATTCCAGCTATAGGGATTCAGGTTTTGGCACACAATCTACTCAGGGTAACTCAGAATCCTTTTGTGGGGACTGTGGGAAAGCTATGCAAATTGTCTCTGTCCCTCTGAGATCTCAAACACAAAATCATTGGGACCATTATTACCATGCCTCCTTGAAGAGAGCTTGCCTATAGATAGAAACAAAAGAACCAAGAGATGCTGAAAATTAGGTTTCTGATGACACTTTTTAAAGCACCTATTTGTTTTTTAGTTTCATGAGCAAATAAATACATTCTTTTTACCCTCCCCCCACAATAAGTGAGTTGCTTTCATTCACAACTAAAAGTACAGCTATCCTGTATAAATTCCTGGTTAATTCAGAAATAATCCGTGATCAAGATGCTTTATTGAGGATGGGAATAGGGAGAACAAAGCTGATTTACTCTGTTTTCCCTGCTCTTTTCCAGGCTGTAATAACTCAATGGATAATACTTTACCAACATTTCTTCATACCATTTTCAGTGGTCTTCTTGACATTTCAGTGATGTGATTATTATTCCCATTTTTCTATGTTGTTCTAAGATTAATTAGCTACACAATAGTTGATTTGGTGCTTGGAATGTGTTCTGGTGACAATGTTTCTGGTCCCTGCTTCCCCTCAAATCTGGTCTCTTGCCAAGTGTGGTGGCGCACATCTATAATCCCTGCACTCTGGAGGCTGAGACAGGAGGACTGCTGTGAGTTTGAGACCAGCCTGGGCTACATAGTGAGTTCCAGGTCAGTCTCAACTACACAGTGAGATCCTGTCTCAGAAAACAAAAAACAAAAACAACAACAAAAATCTGGTCTCTTAAGCCAAGCCTGCTGTGCTCAGCCACTGGCTCCAGCTCCCCTTTGATGTATAAAAATGCTCATTGAACATTATAAAATTCTTCAATTATTTTTGAAGAAATAAAATCATAACATAAATTTCATTATCCAGCTACACTCTAACTTTCATATGAAAGTTTTAATACATTAATAGTACTGTATACTTAGAATTTTCAAGAACCTTAAATCATACCAACTCAGTCTTTTAATGCCACAGATGAATTCAGTTTTTTGAAGCTTAGTTAAAAAATATCTGGACATAGTTACAGCAATGATCAGACATAGGTATCCTTCACATGACAGAAAAATCATTTTCATCCAGATTCCCATCTCTTAACTATACATCAGTCATAAGCTAAAAATAAAACAGAAAATTGCAACTATTTCTTTCAATGAAAAAGTTCCCTGTACTGCTAAGAGAACAGCCATAGAGCTATAGGATTTGAGGTCCAGTAATAATTTTTTGCCCCATTACCCTAAAACATTCCAAAGAAATATTAAGTTTAGATTGGAACCTTTACAATGTTATTTTTTAAAAATTTCACTGATGATTAAGCTGATTCCAAAATAAATCACTACACTTTATTTTCCTGACAACCTAATAAAACTAAACTCTCTTTCAAATTGCATTATAATTTTAGCACTTTAGAATTCCCTTTGAATGTTATCTTGTTATTTTTGTGTCAGACTTTGAAGAATGACACAGTTATACACTAGCAACCTCACCATCAATTCATCTGCTAAATAAGCCAGAGACCATTACCACTCAATAATTTTTATTTTGATGAACTACTAATTACATCTTTCTTATAAAATATAAATATTTCTATTTTTACTCATGAACATAAACAGAGCTCATTTATTAAATTTTTCTATTTGTCTTCATGAATCGCAATTTCTACCTTAAATATTATTTTATTTAATATATGCGGCAAAAAAGAAAGATGAAAAATTCCTTCCCAAGCCTATTTGAAAACCCTGTCTTGGTTATTATAAGATAAATAATTTTAAGAACTTGTCTGAACCTACATCCATTTTATCTGCACAAAGATTAAGCATGAAACAATATACACACAGTAGACTCAATTTTATGTGCAGACTAAGTAACGATCCATACAATATAATTCTGAAGATTTTCCACCTTTGAAAATTAAAATCACTCAGTGTCCGAAAGAAGGACTTTTTGTACCCCCTTGCCCTGTTATGGATGACTGGTGACATCTGGCCATAGACTAACAAATGAAATTTCCTAATAGTGTTATTGATATGCTAAAGGAACAGAATAAAGAATGGATGAGTAGGTCTGCGATCACCCGGCGGCGTGCGCGTGAGCTCCCGGCCAGCGCGGGAGCTCCTGGCCTGCGCGACAACAGACCCAGGAAGGACCCAAGGACCCCAGAGGGGGTTTTTCTCAGCTGCCTGCCTACCTGCCTGTCTGCGATCACCCGGCGGCGTGCGCGTGAGCTCCCGG
>NW_022900950.1:38490174-38527849 GCF_012274545.1 Fukomys damarensis | reverse complement strand
AAAAAAAAAAAAAAAAAAAAAAAAAAAAAAAGAATGGATGAGTATCATAGAAGAGTAGAAGGGAAGCAAAGAAAAAAGGTCCAAAATGACGGTAGGGAGCACTGAGCAGCCAAGGAGAATCAGAAAAAACTTAAGCAATTTCTGGGAGTAGGGAAAGCATTTAATAAAAAGTTAAGAATGTTATATAAGGAACAACAAATTTCACTGACTTCACATTTTAGGTAGCATTTGTTGTATGTAACAATATTTCAAAATATGCTATCAGGATCAAAACAGTGAAGCAGACTTGAAACTAAGGCAAAAAAAAAAGTACTTTCTAAAGGTCACAGAGGCTGTTGGCTGATTTTGGCAATGAAATTTATTCATTTTTTTCTTCAATCTTTCAGACGCACACTCTGCCACACCTTACTGAACAAGTTAAAAATTCAATAAATAAATGCATTCATTAATTATTTAGTAGAATCCAGTAGGAAAGGAGAGCTGCCAAAGCCACTCCATAGATCTCCCACTTTGCCAAAAACGATTACAAGGGTGTCAGGATTGATGATGTGAATCCAGCTGTGGGGGGCAAGGGATGCTGGGGAGGCTGCTGCTCCTGCAGCTGTTGCTTTAAGAACCATACCGAAGTAGCAGCCTCTCTGGCCTCAGAATCTCCACACCTACAGTGAGCAAGAAACAGGAAATTTGAATATGTTCCTGTTAAGGGTTCTTTCTTCTTCCCCTTCGTTATGTACAAAAAGATGTTCTACTAAAATTCAAGACATCAGCTTTGAATATGTTAATGCTCATAAATTAAATTGCTCACAGAAGGTGATCAATTTTTAATGTTTACACTCAAGATGTTCTTTTTAATTAACACTTAGCTACATTTGTACTCTCTGTTCACAGCATAAAATGTCTGAACTTGCCGAGAACTGCAATAAGTTGCAAGATATCAAACTGCAGTAATTTTCAATGTTGCACCCTTCAACTAAAGAAAAAAGACTTTCAGAGGGCTAACATCATAAAGAGACCTAAGTGACTCTTGAGAAGTAGTGGGAAGTTGCTCTGCAAGTGTAGCTATTTTAGGAAAATTATTTATATTCCTGATATAGAGGCAAACTTTACCCATCCATATCTTTGAAGTACTTATATATGTTTGAACATTAAATGTGATTCTCAATCCAGCCAAATCTTATTAATTTAAAATCAATTGATTTTTAATTAATGTTGTGTATTGCCTTATAGAACTAGAAAAAAACCCAAATGTTTTCTACTGGTGACCTTGAGGAGTTGACTAAACTCTTAAGAGGAAAAATGGGAATAACACAAGATAGTTTTCATGAGGATGAAGTAGTGTATATGAGGTGCTTATGAGTACCTCATATTTATGAGATACTAAATAAATATTAGTGTCTTTCTTGTATGTTTAACCATATTTACCCTCCTTGTACGTCTTGGTACTTTCTCTCCAAAAATGGAAATGAGTTTGTCAGGAAGTATCTGCACATCCTATTATGGAAAATGTTGCTTCTGGCATAGTCTGGGATCCTGCTGCAAGATAAGGACAATTCAGAGAAGCAGACCAAGAACTGAAATATTCTGAAAGGGAAAACATACTATGTTTCATTTAAAGAAATCCTAGTGTCTGTAGAGGTGTTCATAGACCGAGATAGGCAGAGTGACTTTCATGGTGGTATTGGCAAATCTATATAAAGAGAAAGGAAAAATATAAAATTATAACTTTTAAAACACATAGTGGATCCTTCTTATTTTTGTATACTCTCTGGATTGCTTTCTGCTTTGTTGTGATTTGTTCTTTAACAATCTACAAGAATATTTCAAACATTGAGATATTTAAACATTCTTAATTTGATGTCTAACAGTCTGGTCCCAGTTCCTCTGTCAGATGAAAAAGCAAAGGGTCAAGCCTCTTGGACTTTTTTTTTGTTTTGGTACCGGGGATTGAACTGAGGTCCTTGCACTTGCAAGGCAGGCCACCTAACCGCTGAGCTAAATTTCCGGCCCCTCTCTGGACTTTTTTGATTGCTTATATAAGAGAGGACACGAGATATTCTCTCCCAATTGGTTTATTTTGGTTTGCTTTTGTTGTTTTGTGTGTGTGTGTGTGTGTGTGTGTGTGTGTGTGCGCGAGAAGTGGTCTATTTTGCTCTACCTATTTCCCTTCAAATGACAGGACCTTGCCCTTCTTTATAGATAAATAATATCCCATTGTGTATATATGACATATTTTGTTCATCCATTCATTTGTTGATGGACATCTAAGCTATTTCCAGAGCTTAGCTCTTGTGAATTGCACTGTTATAAACATGGGTATGCATGCAGCACCACAGTACGTTGTCTTTTAATTCTTTGGGAAATATGCCAAGGATGGTACATCTAGATCAACTGGTATTTCTATTCTTAATTTTATGAGGAATCTTCAGATTGATTTCCATAGTGGCTGTGCTATTTTGCATTTCCACTAACAGTGTAGAAGGGTCCCTTTTTCCTTGAAACCTCTCCACCATTTATTGTTTTTTGTATTATTGATGATAGCTATTCTGCCTAGGTTGAGATAGAGTCTCAATGTCCTTTTGATTTATATTTTCCTGATGGCTAAAGATTTGAGCATTTTTATATACTTATCAATTGATCACTTATACTTCTTGAGAAAGTGTTAATTCAATTTCTGTGCCCATTTTTATTGGGTTATTTGGGGTGTTTGGGGTTAATTTTTCTGAGTTCTGTATCTATTCTAGATAATGTCTATCACAATAGTAGCTAGCAAAGATCTTCTCCCTTTCTGTAAGTTGTCTCTTTACTCTGTTGCTTCCTTTGCTGTACAGAAGTGCTTTAATCTAATATAGTCCCATTGGTTGGTTCTTTCTTTTTTTTTTCCAGTGATATGGGGTCCTACTTAGGAAATCTGTGCATATGGCTTGAAGTGCCTCTTCTATTTTTTTTTTCAGCAATTTTGAACTTTCTTTACTTATAACTAGGGCTGGTCTATTTTGTTCTGATTTCAGTACAGGGTAACAGATAGGAATGCAATTTTAATCTTTCACATGTGAATATTCAGATTTCCCAGCACTGTTTTCTTCCAATGTATATTTTTGGCCCCTTTGTCAAAAATCAGAAAGAATTTGTCAAAGATTTTGACTTCACTTTATAAATAAAAGATATTTGCTAAATTATTTAAGATCCATTTTACAAATTAAAATGAGCATTGGAAAGGCAAAGAGAGGAACAGATTAAAGGGAATATATATATTGAAACAGGAAAATCAATGAAAGGTGATTTATTGAATGCTGATCAGGCCTTTTGGGGGAACAATGAAGAATAAAAAGAAATAGTCAAAGATAAGTTTCCATATATAAAGAGAGGACTGGAAGAAGACCTGCTTCTAGTGGACAGACTCAAATAAAACTCTGTAGTTGGCCCACTTTTATTGGCCAGTAAGAAGTGCAGGGGGAGGAGTAGCACATATTTCGTGCAACAGCAACAATAGAAAATGGCAGAATAAGGATTAAATTAATGAGGAGCCAGCTTTTCTCTACACCCAAAGGCCTGTATATTGACAACTGTCCTCAGCAGATGTCTCAGGAGTGCTGAGTTATTGGCATTCTCCTCATAGCCAGGGGCATTCAGCCTTCTGCATACTTCTCTGTTCCTGAGGGCAAGATAACACCCACCTCTAGATTGTGAGATCTGAGTTACAGCCTCCTCTCCAACAGTGATTGTTAAAGCTCCTTAATCTTAACCAAAAGTCTGAGAAGTGATTAATTTTGGACTATGAAACGGTAATTTCAAAAGGAAAACCTTGAATCACTAGGTTCCAAAATTAATTTTACTAGAGCCAAGTACCATATTGTGTTTAGAAAAAGAGAGCAATGGACTAGAACAGGAAACACTGCCTTCACAAGAAGATGGGGGCAATACATATGCAAAGGCATTTATTACTTTCATCTAATTGGAAATGATGCCCTTAATTAGAACCATGTTTAAACCTGTTACCATAGTAGAGCTGGGAGTAAATGTAGTAATAAATTAAAATGTTGAATGAAATAAGAAATAAAAAAATAGAAATTATAGGAAAACTCATTCTGCATAAATTAATCTTCCATCATCTGGCCACAGATTTTGCTTCTGGGATACCAGGACTAAAATTCTCTGCTCCCCTCAGGCCAGCCTCAGAAGCAAGAAGGATTCAAACCACCTGCTCACTTTTCCTATAATTCCATCTGTGAACAGAATGAGTACCTGATTCTCTTCAAAATATTTTCATTCTACTCTGCCCTTTCCATCAGGTACCCATCAATTCTCTAGCAATGATCTTTTTAGGAGTTACTGCATTTCAATCTTCCCCACTTGGCTCCAGGTTTACCTGCCAGATGATAAGAAGTTGCCATCTGAACCTGAAAGAACCACTAGATTCCCCCACCTGCCTGCTTTTCCTCTGACAGATCTGTAGGTTAGGAAATACATTGTGGATGTGGAATGGAGATTGAGCTTGGAAAAATCAAGGGCACAATTGCCTTCCCTAGATGGTGGCCAACAACAAAGAAAAATAAATAGATTTGAGAATTATTTATTGGATTTGGTGAATGCATTGAAAGGTGCTGAGGGCGAGATTAGAGTCCAGAAAAACTCCTAGACCTTAGATACATTCAACTGGTTAAGTGGTAGTATCCTTTATTGATCTGGGGTTGGGGTTAGGACACAGGAAATTCAAGTGTAGATTTTACAAAGTTGAGGCAACCATGAGACACTTAACTGGAGATTTCAGATGTATGTGATTAGAAGTCAGGAGAAAAACCTGGACATGGTAAAATGATTCCTGGATCATCACCATATAAATAGCAATGCTGATATCCTGCTGGGAAAGAAAATTGAATGCACATAACCAGACTCCACTGGAATACATAGCATATATACTTTGCATTTTAAAAATTAGAGCTTTAGAAGAAGACTAGGAAACTCTACAGAAGAAGCAGAAAACAAAGCAGGAAAGTGAAATTCATAGAAATTTACAAGGAGAGCACTACTAACATCATAAAAGTGCTGCTGAGAGCTGGGAGGGAGGCACACACCTGCAATTCCAGAACTCAGGAGGCGGAGGCAGGAGGATCTCTGTGAGTTCAAGGCCAGTCTAAACTACATAGTAAGACCCTGTCTCAACAAACAAACAAACAAACAAACGAATGAATGAATGAATGAATGAATAAACAAACAAACAAAACAAAAGTGCTATTGAGAAATCAAACAAGAAATTTAACAAAAATGTGTATCAGTTTTAGGGATACAGAGGCCACTTGCCCCAGGGAGCAGTTTTAAAGAGTCAGTGAAAGCAGAAAATAAATAACAGTGAAAAGAAGATATGGAGACACCAAGTATAGATAATTTAGTCACTAAATTTGACAATAGAGTAGATGGAAGGAAAACATGTAATGAACTGGAAAGATCAGATGTAACAACAGTAATTAAAGAGCAATGCTGAGACAGCCATGCATGCAAATGTGGACTAGGCCAGAGGAAATCAGAGTAAAAGAACAACTGCTGAGAGCTTAAGCCACTGCAAAATAAGTAGTCACATATCATGCAAGTCAGCACAGTTGAGTCCAAATTCCTCTTGTGGCACTTGCTAAGTTTTCACTCCTGTAAAATGGGAATAATTTCTACTTTCCTAAAATTATCTGTGCAAAGCTATACTTGCCACCCCAAAAAGTACATACAAGTTTCTCTTTTTTAGTAGGCTAAAACAAACAAGCAAGACTTTAATACAAGAATACAGATATGTAAAGCGTATCTTCGTGTGTGAGGGGATATTTATATTTCCATATTTAAAATTAACTGAATTTTTAATATTGTCACACTGTACCATATACTTTATACCATTTTGAAATTTGTTCTGTTGTTTCATTCTTGTCTCACAATAACTCTATGAAGCAAGTAGGGCAGGTATTCTTGCCCTTGTTAAAGATAAAGAAACTGGGGCACCCTGAGGTTAAGAACCCATCCTCAGGAGCCCAGAGTCAGTTGCCAGCAGTGGAAGCTGGACTACATCCATCCTTGCAGTTCAGGGTTTTCTTTAGGAAAGTGAAGTCACAATCTTTGACAAATTCTTTCAGTACCTCTCCTCATCACACAGCCCATTAATGTTGAACTACAGGGAGTCACTGAGTATATGTAGCCTTATTGCTCCATTCACATGTACTCCTGGGCATGCTGTTTCTCTGCCAAGAATTCCCTTCTACCTTCATCTGCAAAGCAGACTCCTGCTCAACCTAATGACTCAGGTTAATGATTGACCAAAGAAACCTTAACAAACCTTTGGATTAAGTCTGCCCAAATTTTGTGTGTATGCTTTGCATCTTCTTACTGTTTGTAAGGTTGCACTCATCACAAATTATGGAAATAAATTTTTGCTAACACATAAAACTTTTCTACTAAATCAAAGTGATGTTTGAGATTAATATGGTACAGTGTAGATGCTTAGTAAAATATGAGTCATACTTTTTTTGGGGGCTAACCAGGGATTGAACTCAGGACCTTGAACTTGTGAGGCAGGTGATGGCACCACTGAACTAAATCAGCAGCCTGACATACACTTCTTAACGCTCCACTATTCTTTGTTTTCAGGTAGATGTGAAAACAAAAGAATAATGTGTGACTTGTTTCTGTACTGTCCTGAGATTTAGATTCTTATGATGTTTATTAACTAAATTATTGACTATATTCTCCAAACATGTTAAGCTGAAATTTAACCTGGTATTTTTATACTAATGCTTAAATCTGTCTTTATTCAGAAAGGTTGGGCCTCGTGATAGAAGTAGTAGTGAGGGAAGGGAACATTCAGTGAGTGAAAGAGATTTTGCCTTTGTGTGAATTGTTCAGATAATTCCTTCAATCTGCCTTTCTGATGTTCCAATTCTATTACAAAGGAAGCCCCTTACAAAGAGGGCACATTTGTTCACATATGAAATGAGACTCTATCATCATGCTTTATGTAGCAAACCAGGGCTTTACACATTGTCCCACTTCAGCTAAGAAACTTTCAGTCCAAGGTGAGAAAAAATTTCCCAGATTAAGCCATTTGCACAAAGAATACATGCATAAAAAACCAAATTCAGCTTCAGCCCTGTCTAAACCTTACTGCCCCCCCCATTGTTTATCCTATTTATGTCCCTGCTGCTAGTTTTATCCTCTCATGGTCCCTGCTGCCAATTATGCACATCCACATGGCTGCAAAGTGTTCTGCTGAGCCTAAGTGGTCCTCACTGACAGCAGTTGCAGGGCAACCTGGGCTGGGGTTTAACCCCTTGCTTGGCTGGCCTGATGCAGGGTCATCTAACTTGTTTCAAGTATAGAATCATAGCACATGCATGAATCCAGTAGTCAAAGTAAATAAAAACTGAGTTATTTGTGACTTGGTCTTAAAATGATTTAAGGCTTTTTTGTTTTTTTGTTTTGTTTTCAGGAAATTTTAGTGTATGCAATAATAACAAGGAGCTAAAAGAAATACAAAGAAAATAGGAAAATTCAGGTTTTATTATTCTTTAGTTGGAAAATGATTTAAAGGCTGTATAGTTGGAAAAATATCACTTGTAACAAGCAAAACACATAACTCTAATCAATTTTAGGGGAGATAAACTGTTTTCTTTTTAAAGACATACATACAAAGACAACATTTTTTAAAAATTTAAAAGGTTCTTCACTTGTATAAGATTCTTTTCCTGTCAGTGCTCTGAGGTGACATTATTAAATTTTAATCACAAACAAAGTTATCTTTGGGAAAGAATCAGGTTTCAGTGATATCTTTAATTTTATATAAATTGCCACATCACATGATTTCATCATACATTCTACTACACATGTGTTAACAGATTAGTTTTTATATTACAGTTTTAAAAAAACTGTCTAGAAATTATACAACCTTTTTTTGCCTAATAAGAAACAGAATGTTATTTTAATGTATTAAAGTATTTTATATATAAAATAAAATTAGCTTATGTTTTATTAAAAAATTAAATAACTAAAAAGCAAGACTCTTCATGTATGGGATATTTGAGTTGGGGTAATTTAAAAAATATAGTATATAATCTGGAAATACAAATACTTCTCAAATTGATAAATTGTCCATGTGTGAATAGGTAACATAGTGCATGTGCAATGGAAGCAATTTTTTCTTTTGCTTTTTTTTGGTACTAAGGATTGAACTTGGGCCCTTGCTCTTGCAAGGCAGGTGGCGAAACAAGCATTTATTAAATGCTGCTAAGGATACAAATAGGTTTGAGAAAGAAAGACAAAGGTGAGTATGTAATGATGTAAGGGCTATATATTGTTTTAGACTGGGAAGTCAAATAAAACTTCTCTGAGAAAGTATGTATAATATTTTAGATGATTTGTTTATGAGTACGCTGATAAACTGTGGAAATTAGTTTGTTTTTTATGTGTTAAGCCACTTTTAGTTTGTGGCTTTTTGTTTGTTTCTTTATTGTGCTTTTGTCATAGAGGGGACAATCTTTATTTTTGTTTTTGTTTGTTTTGGTGCCGGAGATCGAACTCAGGACCTTGTGCTTGCAAGGCAGGTGCAGTGCCATGGAGCTAAATCCCCAGCTTGAAAAATCTGTAGATTTAGTAACTTAGGCATGTCAATCTGTCCCCTATGGTTTGTATCATGACATATTTAGGTTTATGCTAAAAGGGCACTAGTTTTAAAGATCCCATCTTGAACAAAGACTGCTCCTAACCTGGCTATTAGCCGTTAATCGTAACAATTCTAGTGTTTTTAGGACAATGAGAGCACATGGAAGAAGCATCACAAGGCAAACATCAGCTGAGGGCAAGGTGAGGAATTTACTTAATTTTTACAGAATGTGAACTAATAGAAGACAATGCATAATTGTCTTATGGATTTTAGTTTCAAGAGAATTGAGTGAGACTATGAGGAACTATAATTGACTTTCTTCCTGAAGTTCTCTGAGGTTAGCAATGAACATCCTGCCAATCCTGAAATCTGGGGCAATCCCATTTAATTTACTTTTAGAAGCACAACTACAGTAGTACTTTGGTTCACAAACAATTCCATTAGCAAACAAAAGTGTTCAGCAACATTTTGTTTTCATTGCAAAGTCTGCACTGGGCAATGAACATGGCCATTTTCCCCACACAGACACAAGTGCAGCCATCTTCCCCCAAATCATAAAACAAATTAGTTCATAAGGAGGTACCACTGTATTGCGGACTGCCTAGATGCTAGTTAACATCCTAATTATCAGTTAACACCTTGGGAGGCATGTGTACACAGTCATCTGGGAGTGAGGCCCAGTAGGAAAGATGGTCTCCTGCTGGCTTATTCATCTCACATCTTTTACTCAATTTATGCTCATATATTATGCCCTGGAGGGTAGTAACAGTATATTTTCATTTTATAAATGTGAAAAATTTGAACGAGAACAAAGAAAATGACTCGTCTCATGTTACAGAGCTAATTAGAGAGAGAGCTACATCTGAGTCCTTTGTCTCCAACTCCCCAAAGCCTGTGGTTTCTAATTCTGAGGCAGCCTCTCATATGGTGGAAAAATTTGTGCCATGAAACCACACTTCTTGCTTCTCCACCTAGTAGGTACTCACTGTAAATATATCTGAATTTGAGAATATCAAAATCAGCTTCAAACATGGGAATGACTCAGCAGTGTACAAATTAGTAAAAGAAGCTAAAAGTGTCATTAATTGCTCTAAAATTTAAAAAAATTCACCACAAGACTGGCACCTACGAGAGAACTTTATTAGTTCCAGGCCCTTGGGCTTTTGTTCTGACAAAAACTAATTCTTTTTTTAGCTCATTGATGGAAGTCTTCTTTCAAGTACTTGGATTTTTTTATAGAAGACAAAAAAGGTCATATTTTTATTCATAACCAAATATGAATAGATTTGAGCTAATCTGTACTGAAAAAGATATTCCTAACTCTAATAATATATTCCCCTTTTGCAAAAAGAGATGATTGCACATACAAAATCTTTCTAAACTTTATTTGTATGTTTTTATTTCCCCAACACTGTGGCCTTCCTCAGAGTAAATAAAATATTTTTGTTAAAGCGTTTAAACAATTTAAAGATTTAAAGAAGATTAATATAAAATCAGTATATGTTCAATGTAGATGTAGCAGAGGAAAAATATCTTTTCCTTTAACGTAGGTTCATTGGCTGAAGCCCCAGTAAAGACAGATTAAGAAGAGAAAAACATACACATTTATTTTATATAAATTGTATGTGCCACAGGAACCAGTGTAAGAAAAAAAAACCCTCAAATGGCTATCCGCCAGTGTTTTTATGCTGGTTTGGTAAAGAGTAAGTGGGTAGTTGTGGAGAAATGTAATAAGGACAAAGGAGATATGAGATGTATTAGTTACTTTCTCCTCTCTGAGGCTCCAAGGCAAGGTAGCATGGTAGAGGGGCATGGCAGAGAACTGCTAATGGTGTGGCCGGGAGGAAGCAGAGAGAGGGATCAGGGAAGTGGAAGGGAGATATATCCTTCCAGGCAACATCCCCAGTGACCCACTTCCAACCAAACTTCACCATCCAGTAACATTTAGCTGTAAATTCACCAAGAATAAGGCAGTTCAGGGAAAGGGCGTGAGATAGACTTGGGTAGTCAGCCACATGAGTAAGAATGCAAGGATAGACAGTGAACTAGAACTTTGAATCAAGGATTAACTTCTACAGCCAACAGGGAATGCAAAATCCTCTTCACTAAAGAGAGTTGCAGAGACTTCCTACTAAGCTTCTGAGCTTCCAGAAATTTGCAACCCAAACTAACCAGGCTTTCTCTAAAATCTCAGTTTCCTTTAAACCCTATGTGCTACAGAACTGAATTAGAGTGCCTGAGTTCCAAATGGTCATATTATATACACAGAGGTATCCGTGATAGTTGGCCACTAAACAATTGAGCAATTCCTGTGCTCCTCTTATCTGTAATTAGTGCTGGACTGAGGCGCCATGTAGTCACCCACTGAAGACCACTAATAGAAATCCAGGAGCTATTTTTATTATTTCTAGTAAAAACCCTCCTAACTTCTAGGCTTGTGGTCTTTGAGCTCGTGGTCTCACAACATTGAGGAATGAAGTTGCAAACCAAAAGGAGAGTTAGGAGGGTGGCAAGTTGGATGAGGGTGTGGCAAACTGCCTGAGCAAGTGGGCCTGACTTGTCAATCATGGAGATCCAGGATATGTGCAGAAAAACAAATTTCCAAAGACTTACACTTGGGGCAAATCAGAAAGTGCCGCCTTCTTTTCTCTTCACAAGAAATTAAGCAGGTTTTGATAGGATGGCCTAGATCTAACATTAGCTTGACGGGTGGGAGATAGGAAAGACAGCTGGCATTACGCTTTTGGCCACTGTGCTCTCTCTTTCATAGTGGTCTGTTGTCAACCTGTAGGGAGCACTTGTTTTCCTACTTTTAATTGGCTTGCTGGCAGTCTTCCTACAAAAACCTAGAAAGTACCTCTAGAAAGAGAACCAGAACCCCAGAATCTGCTAATGTGTGGACTAATCTACTGACAAAAAGTTTTGGAGGTTTTGGGGGACATCTCTAGATATAAACCATTACATGAATTAAGTGTAATAAATTGGGGAGACCTCCAAAGATTGTTTGTACAGTGTGTTCTTTTGTCTTCAGTGACACTCCTTTCTTGCCTATATAGAGAAAGCAATTCTCACACGAGCTTCTAATAGATCTGCTTCAAGGCAAAATCAGATAATATTTCTTATACATGCTTTTTCCCCACTCAAATTCCTTTAGTTTAGTCAAGGTGCTATATTTGGGGTTAATGTGTCCTGAATTTCATCATAGCAAACTTGAAAAATAACAAATACATTTTTACTTTTTTTTCTTTTTATTGAGTTTATTGGTACATTCTAGGTATACAGTATAGTTACATTCATCACTGAGATCGTGTACCTTTACATGACAGGTCTTGGTTCTCATTTTTTTCCCTCGTCCCTGCCCTCCCTTCACCCCCTCCTCCCTTCCCCATCCACAAACACTTTATTTCCATTTTTCCATTTTCTCATTTTTTTTCTTTTCTCTTATTCCCTTTCCCCTACCCTTTCCACTTTCCCTACACCTTTAGCCCTTTTCTTCCTATCTCACATTGTTAATTATCTCATTAACAAATACATTTTTAAAATCACCCTAATTCCATAGTCAGAGAATACAATGTAGTGATTTTCTGTAGGCACCCACGTGACTTTCCACACACATATCTGTTGATAAATGGTTGAAACCAGGTTGTATGTGCTATTTGGATTGGCACAGAGTGCATATGTGTTTTGACTCTCATCTTCTGAATCCATGGTTGATACTTAGTGATCACAGACTTCTTCTCTGAGGAGCCCAGATGGTATTTCAGGATCACCTTCAATGTAGCACGCTAGATTGCCAACACAAAAAACTCTCAAAGCTATCTTTACTATATTCTGTTTTTCATCTTGATCCTTTTCCACTAATTTTATATGCATTTTCTCAAAACATTAAGGAAACATTTGAAGGGCTTAAACTGCATAATAATCTTATGAATATACAAAATTCAACTTAGCCCTTAGCGTTTGGTGTGTTTTTTTCTACAAATTTTGCTAAATAAGTTATAAATAAAGCTATGGTTAACACATTCACACTTAAATTTTATTTTATTTATTTATTTATTTAGGTCCAGGGGATCGAACTCGGGTCCTTGTGCTTGCGAGGCAGGCGGCGGCACCACTGAGCTAAATCCCCGGCCCTACACTTAAATTTTAACTGAAAATTTCCAATGCCCTCCAGATCAAGGATTGAAAAAAATATATATATACATATTTAGTACATATATAATTAGTATATATACTATAATTAGTACATATATGATTAGTACATTTATAATATATATTAATACACATGCAAATTAAATACAAACTAAGACAAATACAATATATAGTAATACAAAGTAGATCAATTTCATGAAAAGATATAAGAATCCTGGTCTTAATGAACTTTACCAACATAAAATAGTAGCACATTTTAAGTCTTTGCTAATTTGCTAGAGAAGCAAAGGTACATAGGTTAAATGTGTATTCTTTTTCTACTATAAAGTAAATGCTCTGTTTGTAATTTGGCCTATATTTCTATTGGAATGTTAGAATTCTTTTAGTTACTTCTATTATTTGTATATTATGAATTAAATGTTTAGTGGATGATGTTATATCTCAGCTTTAATTTACCTTATGGTACCTCCTAATTTCTGTGAGATTTCAATTTTTATGAAGTCAAATATTTATATCTTTTACTTTGTGATTTTTTTTTATTGCTTTATATTTAGAAAGTTCTTATCTATCCCATGAGGGGGAAAATATTTACCTACATTTCCTTCCAGTGATCCTCCAGTTATAAGAACAATGAAATATAAGAAACTATTGTTAAAGAAAACTTTGTCTATGCCTTGTATAATTCATAATGAGCCAGACTAGGGAAATAGTAGCCTCTTACCCAGTATCTTTAACTGCACTGAAAACAATCTTACCTCAAAATGGCACTATCCTAACCCATCATTACAGTACTATAGATTTATTCTTTGAGTCTCTGAAAGTTCTTTGTTTTTTTGAAGTCCCTCATTATTTAAAGCTGTCATTTCAGACTTGCTAGATGACATATTCATTACTGACTAATAGTCCAAAAGATTTGCTGCACATCCACTCATCAATCAGAGTAGGAACAGTTCTGGTAACTTGTGCTTTAAGTACAATGGGTAGTAAGAGAGGCAGATGCTGGGAGCCTGGAAGCAAAAAAAAAAAGTACCTGCAAGCTCACATATGCTTCTTGACTCACAACTTCTTGGAGATGGCACTACCAAGAACTTTGCCAGGACCTGTACTGATTTAGTTAGATGCTTGATTCAGCCTCAGAGCACATGTGGACAGACTTTTAGGAATCCCTTTGATTCTATCTTGGAACTTAAAATATCACCTACTCTCTTACTGTTTGGTCAATGCCAGGCTAAAACAAAATCACTGATTTGTGTTTTTGTAACAGAAACTGTGTCTATTTCATAGCAAAAATAACAATATTAATTTATTAAACGTTATTTGGCTCTTAATTCTAGCAATTGCTATGAAGTAAATGTTTTTATTCTAGTTTTGCAGACACCTTCTAATGCTCAAAGAGGTAAAAAGCCTAAATAAGGGCACATGTAATTTTGATAAATTATTTACAGCACTAAGCACTACTTTAAAGGCATTTTTCTCACTGAATGACTGCAATCTTCTCAAGCTATTTTGCAAATGGAGAA
Organism: Fukomys damarensis; assembly: GCF_012274545.1. NCBI lineage: Eukaryota > Metazoa > Chordata > Mammalia > Rodentia > Bathyergidae > Fukomys > Fukomys damarensis. Next base: position 38,513,548 of record NW_022900950.1, on the reverse strand, counting down.
ATGGAGGCTTAGAAAGTTTAAGCATCTTGCTTCAGGTCAGCTACATGCTCAGCTTTAAGTTATGTGGGTTACGATTCAGATTCAGCTTGGACTGATTGCAAAACCTGAGCTCTTAAATAGGGGATGTGTCACCCAGATGTGAGTAAGCGGTGTTGTTTTGTATGGTGTACTATATCACATGAATAATAAAAGCAATTCATTAAAACATGAAAGGTTGTGCCTCTTATACTTTAAAAATCAAGAAAATTTTAAAAAGTTTTCTATAATGTCATTTTACTCATTTTCATTCTAATTTACCTTCTTTTTTATTTTTTTACTTTTTATTGAGTTTATTGGTACATTCTAGGTATACAGTACAGTTACATTCATTACTAATTTACCTTCTTAAATCAGAGAAAATATAATAATTCTTCTTATGGAAGTTGTGGGCCAGGAATACAGGCAGAAAGAGCAGAGGCAGCTTATCTCTGCTCTTGTTATGGAAGGAATCAGTAAGTGACACACAGAGAGGCAGCAGAAGGCAAGTAAAATAACAAATTTACTCATCGGTAAAACAATAGCACATGAGCCGTGCCTGGCTGGATGATGCCCTGGGTTACAACTCCTCTTTTTATAGGGTTTCACAGCCTTGACTTCATTTGGGTGGTTACATTTCATTCTTATAGTTCAAATCACCATTACAGGATAGTTAACTTTCAGCCCATATGTAGCAATTCTTTGCAGTTGGGGAGTTTACCTTTAAGATTCGCCTAGTTAACTCTTCTAGTCCATACAAGAGGGTGTTCAGGGTCACGGTGTTAGGGAATGTATCATGTTAAAGTATTTTGTGATGCCGCCATCACAGGCTGCATTTTCCTGGTGCTTCTTGGCTCTTAGAATGACTTCATGCTCTTATCTTTAGTTTCCCTCCCACCAAGGTCACAGTGAGACAGAGAAGTTAAATCCTGCTTCTGCAGAACTGAACCCATAAAAGGCAACCTGGCCTGTGATAGGTTAAAAGTGGCCCACTCCTCATAAATAAACAATAGCCCTGCCCAAAACTAATAAAAGGACCTTCTTTCTTTGTTCACCTCTCTTTCTTCTTCTTCCTCCTCCTCCTCTCTCTCTCTGCTCTTTCTCTCTGCTCTTCCTCTCTGCTCTCTCTCTCCCACTCCTTGAATAAAATCTCCAGTCGGACCTCTCGGTGTGTGTGGCCTAGTTGTTAAGCATCTCTATTCCCTTACACAGGGAAGCAAATGTTAGCAATGGGTTCTTCCATCTAAACACGTCTATGATCATCTGGCTTCAGTCTCTTCAGAGCTCAAGGTCTTGATGTGCCCAGTTATCTCAGGGTAAGATCGAATGCCTCTTTCAGCAATTAGTGCCTTCAGTGTCTATTAGTTCTGAGCTAAACAAACTGCTGTTAGAGACAGCAAAAGCCATTTTACACTGTAACATTTCATAGGTTTTTGCTATTTATAAAAGTTTTCCCTATCACCCTGTGATGAAGTCTCACCAATAGTTAGGGCTTGATTCATTTAGAACACTGCTTCTCAATGTGCTGTCTTTAGAGCACCTGGAAACTTAAAAAGAGTTAGTTGTCTGGTCCCATCCCAAACCTACTGGGTCAGTAACTCTGATAGTGAGTCTCAGTAATCTATATCTTAGCAATTCCTCCAGTTGATTCTGATGTAAGCTAAAATTTGAAAGCCACTGGTATAGAGGTTCTTTCCTTTGTATGGGCTGACTTCAAAAAGGGGTCAGTTGGGACTATCAGGCAGAGTATGTGTGCAAGTCATCTCCATGTGACTTGAGCTTCTTACAACTTGGCCTGATGTCCCAGAGGGAGTTCCTTTAAAGGAGGCATCCAGAGAACAAGGATGTCAAGAGAACCAGGTGGAAATGATGAAGCCTCTTCTGATTCAGACTCAGAAATCACCAAGTATTGTCACTCTATTTTATTGATTGAAGTAGGCACAAACCTGCCCCAATTCATAGAGACAAAGGCTTCATGTCTAGATAAATGTCAAAGAATTTGGAGACATATTTTAAAATGTCCAGAATCTGCCTCCTAGCTAGACTCTCCTATGCAGATTCTGCTTCCAAGTTTCCCAAAAGTCTCTGTATTTGGTGTCAGGCTCAGACCAGGTTTCATAGAAATGCGAAGTGATTAGTTTGTACTGCTTGTGGTAGAAAATAAGTTGAGAATCACTTAACATTCAATTATGCTTCTTTTAAGAGGATATAATACATTTTTTTTAAGTCGGGCATGGAACATGCCTATAATCCTAGTACTCTGAGAGGCTTAGGGAGGAAGACTGAAAGTTCAAGTACCATGTAGGCAACTTAGTGGATTTGTGAGATCCTATCACAAAATAAAACAAAAAGGTTCAGCATGAAAGTTCTAGATTCAATCCCAAGTACCCTTCCCCCAAAATAAACCAGATCTGAGTGCATGAACAACAAATATGATTTAAAAAATGAATACATAACACATAATATATAAGAATATACAAGGTATGATCCTCATGAGCTATTATTGAATAAAGTTTTGAGCTACTAACATTGGAACCTTTCTTTTATTCCATTTTATTTGTTTAGCTTCCATAATGTTCATTCCTCCCTTTTCTTTATTTAAATACTTTAACAAAGAATAAGATTTCTATAAATCATAGATGTGACACAAAGAACCTGTTACCCTAAATGCCCCCAAGCACTATAGTTCCTATAATTAATTTTCCTGCAGAGCCTAAGGAGGCAGTGATTATTGTAGTGTGGGAGAGTAAAAACTAATGACCTCCTCTTGACTGGATCATTAAAGTTTAGACAAAAATAACTTTACAAATGTTTTATAGTCACATTTTTTTGAATTCCAAGTGACAATTTAAATTTATCTTCTCAAGTACAAGAATGAATCTTCAATGTTTGGATTTCATGCTATTTCTTGGTTTAATTATAATACTGTTTAAATGAGAAGGTTCAAGAATGTGACCCAATGGTTCATTCTGTGTATGTAAGGAAAGCCAAAAACCTCATGTTGATAATGAAGTAAAACTCTAATATGGTTTTTATTATTTAGCCCACAGGTTTAGTAGTTTGTATTGTATCATTAATAACATATTTAAAAGGGGAAGCTAAGGTCAAAAAGAATTCAGAGACACACTGTTAAAGACTTCTGAAAAAATGGAATTAAAATGTTTGTAAATGGGGAGGGGAGGGGGGGTGAAGGGAGGGCAGGGACAAGGGGAAAAATGAGAATCAAGACCTATTATGTAAATGTACAGAATCCCAATGATGAATGTAACTGTATTGTATACCTAGATTGTACCAATAACCTCAATAAAAAAGAAAAAAAAAGACTTCTCTCCATTATTTAATGATCTGTTAACCTGTCAAATGAAATTATTCTCCAATCCACATTTCTCCATCAAACCTGCAGGGATTTGAGAGGCCTTTCAAATGCATTAGTATGATCAATATGTATTTGTCACTAGTTAGTTTTTGGTTGCAAATTACAGAAAAATTCCAACTCATTTGGCTTATACAGTGAAAATACGTATTCTCTTACATAATAAGAATTCCAGAGGTAGAGCAGCTTTAGGACGAATTTAGCTGTTCAGTGACACAAGGGATTTGAGTTCTTTCTAATTTTAATCCTCTGCCATCCTTAGTGTACTAGTTCATCTTTTGGATATTTTTGTTCATAGCCACAAGATAGCTACAGTACTGCCAGGCACCAGAGTCAGAAAATACTATCTAGTAGAAGACGGTAGTTTCTTTCTGTTTGGTGTATGTTTGACTTGAAATCAGTAAAAAAAGGCTCCCAGCACATTTCTGTCTTATATTTAATTGATCAAAATTATACTTCATGTCCATTTATAAACTAGTCACTGGCAAGAGAATCCCTTGAGTATCATACACTAATCAGGATTAACTCTATTTCATTAGTAGTAGCTACTAAATTAGTTCTTTGCATATATTATTGAACAGTTTCAGATTCTTTTTCTTATTACAACTCATATATTTCAGCATTTAGTTTGACTGAGAAATTTATATTTAGGAATCTAGGATATATATTAGAATATTTGCATTAAAAATTGAGGAACAGAAAATCTTACATAAAAAGAGAACAAACCAAACCAATGTCTTCAAGCAAAAACAAAGACTCCTTCAAAATGTGAAATTTCAGTCAATGAATTGCTGTGAGGCTGATGTTATCCTTTCCTGATTTATGCCACACGAGAAGCCTCTTTCTTCACCCTCTGGGTAAGAGACCTTGCTGAGGATAATTATGTGTCTGCTATGAAGGGCTCTCACTGTGCAGGAACATTGGGGCACCACTTGAATAACTCATCCAAACTTGGACAAAATAACTCTGTATTTGGAAAGTTGATTTTGTTTTTTCTTATTTATAATAATGGTTATAAAAAGGTAAACATCCAAGTGATTTTAACCTCTCAACAGAAGCTGAATAGTTGCTAATTACTGTAAGCTGAATTTTGTTTTATTTACCAAGTATGATTGTTACTAGGAAACCATGCTTCATAGTTCATCAATTTGTTGGAAAAAAATAAATGTTCAATTATTGGGAAGATATCTTAATGTGGGATTTAACCTTTTATGTTTAAAGCTATCTATGTTTTTACTGAATGTTGTTTTATGATGAAGTAGGTGACACATACATTTCTTTTCAAAATTATTTGTACCAGCCTCCTCAAAGCTGATTTATATTTCATATCTTAGTCAATTTATATGTTAATTAAAATTTTTGCGAATTTGTTCCACTATTGAGGAATTTCTCAATTGAGTGAGCTGTAAAATGATCACTATTATATTGCTCCCTACTTGCATCTGTGGAGCTTTTGGTAAGTTCTCAGTGAACTCTGATAAAAACTGCATGACCTCCAAACCATTCACTGTTAAGTGTAAAATTTATGTTTTTTCTGATTTACAATAATTTATTATTATAAATATACTTTATAAGCATGTATTAAATTTCATATACTTGAAATTTCCTATAGCATTATGGATGAATCTGTCATTTTCTAAACCTATTCTTCAGTTTTTGGAGGGTAAAATTATACTAGTATGATAATAATAGTGACTATGATACTATAGATTTATGTCATTTTTTTCCCAATGAATTAGCTTACTTGATTTTTTTCTTTTTTTGGTGTTTTTGAGAAAGGGCCTCACTATGTAGTTGAGACCGACCTGGAATTCACTATGTAGTCCAGGCTGGTCTCAAACTCACAGTGATCCTCCTGCCTCAGCCTCCTGAGTGCTGGGATTACAGGAGTGTGCCACCACACCCGGCTAGCTTACTTAATTTTATGCTCTCAATAATCCTATAAAATAGAAGATGTAATAAGAAAATGGATGTTTAGGCAAGTTAAGTGAAATAGCCAACATCTGATAGTTGGTAGGTAGAAGAACTGGGATTCGAACTTGGTTTTTCTGACTCTAAGTCCAACACTATTCTGTCTACTTACACAGTGCTATTACTGTGTATTTAATATGTTGGTCTGTATTCTCTGAATTATGATAAAAATATTTGTTGTTGCAGATTTTTTTCTCTGAATATTTATTTTCAAACAATGAGAATGAAAAGAGATTCAATCCAAGTATTTATTCAGTACCTACAACCTGCTGGGGTCTGTGTTAGACATTCATATACACATTTCATCTGTATTATCTCATTTAGTACTTTTATAGGGTCTTTAATTTCATTCCAAGTCTGGGATTGTTTAACTACTAAGTATCCAAAATTGCAATACAACTCAGGGTTAGTTGTGTCTGTTGCCTGTTAGATCCGGTATGTTTTATCTATCTTGCCTTTTTGCGTTATCAGCAATTCAAGCACTGGAAGTCTTTGAGCCCTATGATAAGGCCAGGACATTTATGCAAGATGAAGATAGCAGCCATAAGAGTAACTTCAGCAGTTCTTGAGTGAAGCTGGCCACATATTAACCCATCAAGTACAAGGCCCAGAAAATTTTCACAGGATGTTGGTGCCAGATGCACAAAAATTGAACAGTCTCTAGGACTCGTTGACTGTGACCATTTGTCACAAAAAGAACATTTTTTTGAAACTATGCCTCTGCCAGTGAAAATTACCAGAATTTAGCCCAGCCCAAGAAATCAATAAAAACCTACTGCTCTCTTTGTTCTGTGAATGGCAGCTTCATCATTCTCTTGACCAATGCTTGCTCCCTTCAGCCAAAGCCCCAGTTTTTGGCTGGGGATTTAGCTTAGTGGTTCCAGCGTCTGCCTCACAAGAGCAAGGACCTGAGTTTGATTCCCTATACAAAAAAAAAAAAAGCCCCAGTTCATGGAAGCCCCTTATTCTATCCACTAGTAAAGCTTAACCTGTATAGGCGTGCATGTCCTTGAAATATTTATTGTCTATGAGTCATAAGGTCCTATAGTCTGTTATCATTTCTTTTGAGACACATTAATTTTGGATGTATGAAGAGTTGTAATATCTTTCCCAAATAGTTAATGTGATTGTGATTAAAGCTGCTTTTGAAATGCATCAGCGTACTTTGGAGGCACACTGAAATCTAACAAACCTGTCTAAAATATCTGCTGGCCTACTGAGGCATGAAGAACAAAATCATAGATCCAGAATACTATAATAGAAGGAAAAGCAGTAGGAATGAAGCCATTAAAGGCCATGTTTTTGCAGTAGTAATAATTCTGGCCACTGACATAGTGGTCCTACTTGCCATCTTGAAAGGGATGCTATAATAATCCTTTGTAGCAAGATCAGGTAGTGTGTGTGTGTGTGTGTGTGTGTGTGTGTGTGTGTGTGTGAAATGGATTGCAAATATTATGAGTTGATTCCCTATAAATAGATCCCTTGCACAGCAGTTATCTGCCTATGTGCAGCATTGTGGTTTAAATACATTACTTTGAGCAAGCAATATACACACAGAGAAAGGAAAAATGTTAGATCAAGACTCTGCTTATCAGAGATGCAATGTTTTTTTAGGAAATGAGGTAAAGAGACTTCATTAGGTAGTTATTGAACATCTGTCATTAATTTAATTCATTCTACAAATATCTCCAAGCACATGCTCTGTATCAGTCACTGCACTTGACTTGGAGGAAACAATAAAGATATAAATGTCTTCAGACCTCAAGGACGTTTTAGTTTGGTGTGGGAAAGACACACACAGAAAATGTGATACATTTAAATAGAAAGCAATATTAAGTCATTGTTATTAAGTGAGGTTATTCCACGAAGATAAGGAGGAGTCAGTAATTAAATAATTTAATATATCATTATCTTAATAGATTGAGTGAAAAATCATATGATCCTTTTCATTGATGCCAAAAAAGGCATTTTCCAAAAATGCAGCAATTATTCTTTTTTTGTTTTGTTTTGTTTTTTGTTTTTTTGAGACAGAGTCTCAGTATGTAGTTGAGGCTGACCTGGGACACACTATGTAGCCCAGGGTGGTCTCGAACTCAGAGCGATCCTCCTGCCTCAGCCTCCTGAGTGCTGGGATTACAGGCATGCACCACCATGCCTGGCTCAGCATTTATTCTTGATAAAATATCTTAGCAAATCATAGAAATTTATGGACACTTCTTTGACATCCCAAAGTAAACACGTCAATGACAACTCCTTTGGAAACATTATTGCATTCTCAATAAAATAAGAATAAACTAAGACTCTTTACAGCCATCATTATTATATGCCATTGTCCTGGGCAGCTCAGCCAATCTGCCAAGATAAGAGTAAATGGAACAGGGTGAAAAGGATACTATGGCAGTTTTCAGGCCCAAAGCTTAGAAAATGAACTTTATCTTTCTGATACACTTGGCACCTGGCCACTATAACATGAAGAAGCCTGAACAGTCTGTGGGGAGATCTGTGGACCGGCCCACAGTGAGCTCTTTGCTGGTGGCCATCATTACGAGATATGATAGTGAGCAGTCTTGAAGTTGATCTTCCAGATTCCAATCAAGCAGCCTTGAATGATCTCATGCAGCAAATATGAACCAGCAAGGCCTTGCCCTAACTGCACACTTCTGAACAAAATTAATATTTTTTTATTGTTTGAAGTCACTGTTTTGGAGTGGTTTTATAATGCAGAAATGGATAATCAGAAAAGGTTTTGCTATCTAAAACTGAGATGCTGTAGTAGGTGCTATAATATGAAAACCCTAAAACACATAACTATGGCTTTGGGATTGGGCTGCAGTCAATAGCTAAAGAAGTTTTGAGAAAAATGCTCCTGAAATCTTCAAGTGTATTCAGAAACGCATAAGCAGAAACCTTAGATCCGGGTGGGATGATGGTGAGAGAATACATCACAGAAAGAACATTCTTTCCCTCCCTGTTCATGTCCAAGAAGAGAAAATTAGAAGCTTCTCAGTGGCAAAGAGAAAAAAAAAAAGTTATTCTCTGGGTTCTGGAAAACAGCCTACCTTCCCTTTGTTCCTGTCTTTGCAGAACAGTTCTTAGCTATTCAAAATAATTTCTCATATATGATCCTATTTTATACCTTAAGTAGCTGATTGATGAAAGCAGTTCAGATATTTCTGTGGGAATGAGTTAAAGACCAACAGGTCAAGAGTTTCAATGACCAGTCCAAGTTGCAGATGGATCTGGGAGCAGAGGCAGTGCCAACTCTGGTTCTCATTATTTCTGACCCCGCAGTGAGTTTGCTTCAGTAGACAGTAATTTTGCCTGTGCTATGGTTTCCCAGGACTCTTGGTACTTCTGTTTCAGAATACACATTCAGGGAGAAAAAGAACATCACGGTTGTATTGAATTATTTTTTATTTCCTGCCCTACCTCTTTATATTCTTAGTGTAGCTCAAAATAAATGTTTCAGGTACTGGAGACTTGGTTTTGTTCCAAGAACTTTAACATTTGATGAGTTTAGAAACCGAGACGCTAATAAGAAAGACATCTAACAAAAGCTACCATTAGATTGTTTTTATACCATGTCCCTAAAACTCATACTTAATGGTGAATCCAGCATAGAATGCACAGGTTCAGTTACATGTGATATTTCTTTTTTTGAAGTAGGAAGAACTCACAGAGGAGGATAGCAACGCTTTGTCATAAGACTTTAATGAGCTTATCTTGTGCAGGGCTCCTTAAGAACCCTGGTTCCTTAAGATAGCTGTAAGAGAACTGACCCAGCTGGGTGATGTAATATGGTAATAATTACCCAACATTTTTACCAGTGGTGAAAGTTATCAAAAGGTTTGGAATAAAAAGCACAAGAGATAAACTACTGCTTTTGGATAATCAGGAATCTATGAGACAGTTCCTAAACTACATTAATGTTTTCAGTTTTTTTCTTTACTTTAGAGTTAAGCACTGCTTCTCCAGTTCCTGACTTTTCAAAAGAGCTTCCCTGTCCTGAATGTTCTTTTGTAACAGTGAAGATTCTTTGCCTGGCTGAGCTTTAGCCCTGCTCCTAAACTTTCTCCTAACCTTATCTGTGCATTCCTTATAGAGAATCCAGTTTTAGTAAGAACCCAGCTAGGTCAGTTTGACAAGAAACTCTTATAGTTTACATCTGATCATGCCACCATAACCCAAATAACGTCTGATCATCTTAGTTTCCTTTAGTAAGAATCTTTTTAGGTTGGTTGAGCCAAAACTCAACCTGCCCCTGATAGCTCCTCTTAGTAATTGTCCATCTACTGGTCCCCACCCTCCTCCTTGGCTGTAAGTCTCCCTCTGCCCATGCTTTATTTGAACTGGAATCTCTCTCTCCCACTGGAAAAAAAATCTTATTGCTTTCGTCTCTGTACCTGTCACAGTCATCCTGACTGATGCATGCCTCATTATAGTTAAACAAGTTTCATTGATTAATTTTTAACAGTTAACACTTGAGGGTTGTCTACAGAGCTATTTTTATCATTTTAAAAGTTAAATCATGAATCATGCATCTGGAGGCCTTCTACCTTGAGGAAGCAAGCATTCTTGGCTTCACTGAGGCCCAGCTGAGCAGAGCTCTGGCCTCAGGGCAATGGAGATTCAGCAGAAATAGGTACATAAGAACTTGGAAGGATATTCTATGTGATATCATCCACAATGGGCACAGATTGTCACATGGAATGATGGGTAACAATGCCAGAGCACTTTATATAGAAGCTATTGAAATAAGCTGGTCTTAGTAAGGCATCCCAAAATGTCAGGCAATGTTTGTGTATCGCGCAGCCAAACCTTGTGTGTGTGGTGGCAGGGGGTGCTGGGGATCAAACTCCTGCAGCCAAATCTTATGTATGCTAATATTGAAATGTGGATTAAATGTGAAGACAATCACTATCAATGATGTCAACTATATTAAGTGAATTAAGTCTGGCATTTGGTGAAAAAAACACTAAAGTGAGATATACCATTCTCATTTTACTTAAGTAGAAAGTCAATAAAATACCTCAATCCTAACAAATGTTTGTGAAGTAAATGTCTGTCTACATTTTGCAGAGGAGACAATGAGATTAAGAAACTATACGAGAGGCATTTTTGCTGCTTCAATGCTGCCTTTCGGATGGACTTACTCTTTATGCAGCCATGTATCCCCTGAGCTATGGTTATTGGGCCAGGGTGAACACAAGGCTCAGGATCGGTCTACTCTTCGCTTGATAGTAGTTTAGGAATGGATGGTTTGATGTGAAAAGATGAATTACCACAATGTAACTTTTTCTCCATTTGGACATGGTATCAAGAAATGCAGCAATCTCATGTTCATGGCAGCATTATTTATAATATGCAAAATAAGGAAACAACTTAAATTTCTGTTGATGGATGATGGATAAGAAATGTTGTGGTATGTGTGTGCATATGTTTGTGTATAACTGAATATTATTTGCCCATAGAAATAATAAAATTCTATTATTTGTGATGATGGGGTACATGGAGGACATTACGCTAAGTGAAACGAGGCAGGCACTGAAAGACACATACTATCCAATCTCAGTTATATATGGAATCCATAAAAGCCAAACTCATACATGCAGAGTAGAATGGTGATTGTTAGGGACTAGGGGTAGGAGGAAATGTGGAGGTGCTTGTCAATAGGAACAAACTTTAGTTTACAAGACAAAAACAAGTGCTGGGACGTGAGGCACAGTAAGATTGGTGATATATGTTAATTTGTCTGTGGTAATGATTACAAAATGTATACAAATAGCAAATCATCACGTACACTTTGGATTTATACAATCTTTATTTTTTTCAGTTAAATATTTTATAAAAGAAGATATGCCTCAGAAAGTTACTAAATAAATACTTTCTAGGCCTAGTGAGGAGGCTGCCATTTCCAGACATGTTTGATATGAAAAAAAAAAATGTTCTGAGAAACACAAAAGTGGTGTGAGAGACAAGTATTAGGAAGTGAGTGAATGTTCCTAGTTACCTTGGATTCTGCCTACCCTTTGACAAGGATAGTTTTTCTTGTTTTCCTATGATATACAATAATTTTCTTTCTTAAGAGAACTTTAGGGATCTTTTAAAAATTTATAAGAACCAAAAGTGGAAAAGAGAGATTAGATAGCTTGCTGGAAATATTACATATAGTAATTAGGGGTGAAAATCAGGTATCTGTGATCTGAAAGATTTCTCTTAGCTTCAAGCTTTACTTTGCTCCCAAGAAACTTTTCACTATTCACAGGAACTTCTAAAAGATTTAAAAACAGGTCCCATTTTGTGAATTCCAGGCACCATCATGCCACATTCAAGGAAGCATTTAGGGCAAACTTCAAATTAAGCCCTATAGGCAGCCACCAACTTCGTTAAGAAACATTGCTGTTTCTTTGTTTTTCAGGTAAGAATAATTTAGATCAATGTCTCAAAGAAATCATGTAAATTGTCACTTTGAGAGCTTTCCATTCTCTTTCAAGAGCAGTCCTTAGTCCCTATTTCCATCCCAACAACCCAAGCTTATCCTAGAGAGATGGCTAGTATTCATGTAGAACATCTTGGTCTCCCATGTCACTTTTGTTGTAATGTAATCCAGTTCATGTTCATTTTATTTTACAACTAACTTGGGGAAACACTGAGCAATCAAACCACTAGAATGAATTAAATGTATAAGAAATTTCTCATCTTCAAGAAAATTTATTCTGGAGTACATTTCTTTAGATTTCTGACAGATTGAAATCAAAGATCTGAGAATACAAAAGCCACTGTCAGTTATCACTGGGGAATATGTTTAGAAATATTTCTCAATTTTGTGATCATGAAAAAGTATGATTAAAAATGTCAGTTTATCATTTTATGGTTATCACCAAGAATAAAATATACTGAATTTTTAAATAGAGGAATTTATAAATAAAAATCAATTTTGCCATTGTCTTTTGGGTATTTTAATACAAAGACAGTAATAAACTAAAGGATTTCTATAATCTTTATAAAAAGTTCTGCAGTAAATGAGATGTGGATTTTGTATGACATGTATGTCGAAGGTGGACTTTTGTGGATGAATGGTTGAATCACTCTAATATCTTAATTGCATCTTACCCCTTCCTAGGCATTATTTTCAATAAAACATGGATAGTGACCATGACCTGTGGGACAAACTTGGTATAGTAATCACAGTGACAATATTTTCAATGTGTACACAGGAAATTTCTTTTTGAATGTTTAAAAGTAGTAAAATAAATTCAACATATTAAGTCTAATTTTGCTTCAACTTAAGAAAAAAAAAAAAGCAAAAGTGAAACAAAAATTTTCCATCATAAATGTTTTCTCCTTTTCCCAATAGGTGATACTATTTCCTCAGAGACTCTTCTGGCTAAACATTCTTTTACTGAGCCCTCTCATTAAATTTCATAGTCATGTTAGTTAAACATAGGAAAAGAAATAGAATCATTATAAGCAGAAAACAAGATGGTATAGGCTGAAGCATCAGCAACCAAGTGGTGTTGCAAAAACTTTCTGGAAGATTGAGAATAGATGAGATTGCATTGAGAAATAAACCAGAATGGAAAATACTTTATAAACATGGAAAGAAGCCCCAGGTGGAGAATTATCCCTTCTAGGAGAGGAAAGTTTCTCAGAGACAGCATACAGACAAAAGTTATAAGGAAGTGCCCATCAGAATGATCATTTAAAGGGAAATCCTAAAAAGAGATGCCTTAGACTTAATTCCTCCATCTTTCCTTTCTCATCTTTCCATCAAGGGCACAGAGTTTTTGGCCTTTGTATTCACCCTCGGATTAAACTCAGAAATTCAGAACTTTGCTTTAAAGAAATTGATTGCTTCATTGAGGCATTATATTGTTATTGTTGTAGTCCTCCTGATTTGGGCACCATCTCTGGATGCACCTGGATAAAAACCTGCTTGCAGCTAGTCCTACCATTAAAGGAAACAGACCTTTGTACAGTACTTGCAAAGAAAACTCATCCCAGCTGCCTTCACTCATAAACATGACTGGATACCCTAGGATTGCCAGATATTTGAGAAAAAACTAGCACAAAAATAATTTAAAAATTGTTTACTCAATATTCATTCAATGAGTATGCACTAAACATTCCAAATGTTCCAATCATTATTATAGGCATTTGAGGCTTATCTGAAGAAAACAGAAACAGATTTCTGTCTCATGGAATTTGATTTCTAGCAAGTAAAACAGACAATGCGTGAATAACAAATGTAATAAATATATGTTAGGTAAGATGTTAAAGATGAAAATAGAATATTTAAAGCAGCTTTAAAAGGATTATATCTAAAGGCCTAGTTTCATACTTAAAAAAGAAGGGAGTGAGAGAAGATGGTTGCCTAGAGGGCAAAAGCAAGGATGAGTGTCTCTATTGGTGCTGGAGAAAACCAAAGACCCCAGAGTCGAGGCAAGAGATAGCCTGATACAAGAGGATAAATGAAAGGAAAATCCAGATAGATTAAAATCCAGAGTTTAGAGGGTGTGTAAAGGGAACCTGGACTTGTCACCATGGCATCCCCCTCCCCACCCCAGACATGCCATCTTGGGTGATGATCAGACTGAGATATCGCAATCACCCTCTTGGACATAACAATGTGAGGCATTCAATCCTGGGATTAAGAGAAGTCAAAAGCAGAAAGGGATGATGAATTGCCATGCTCATTCCTGTAGTAGATAACAGTGTTCCAGTGTTGGTGATTGGCAGGACTATGGGGAGAGAGGAGGCTTGTACATCACAGGAAAATAAAAGAAGTCATCCATTGCTCTCATGTACTATGGGAGTGTTGCTTATGGGACATTCAGCATGCTACCCACAATGGTCAGCAGGTGCTCATTGGAAGTCCCTAGTAGCTCCTAGTTGGAGACTTCAAAGAGCAGGGAAAAATGGTTCTGAGACAAACACATGGAGCAGAATCCAGCAGGGGAGATCTGTGAGAGGAGAGCCATTGGTGCCCAGGTCAGAGAGTGACTCAGTAGAGCCAGAATAAATGGGCACTCTCTTGTTTTCCCCAAAATTAGACAGACTTGAGATGGCACAAGGGCCCATCAACTGCACCATGCTGGCAAAAGAAGGCCCTCTGCTGACCCTGGAGCAGGTATTAGGTTCAGTAGATGGGGCTGAGACAGATAGATATTTGCTGACAGAGAGATGGTAAATGGTGACTGGGCTGGTGGCTCTTTATCCATATATTATCCAAGGAAAGCCTGTGGAGGGAAGAGATGGAGATGTTTGTGATATCACTCTCCCCAGTTTAGGGCAATTAGAACCATGGAAGCCTGCATGGAGTCGCATCCCGAACCCAGCTTGCAAACCAGGACTTGTGTAATGATGGATCAAAAGCCCTCATGGCTTCAGGAAGGCAACTGTCTGGCCCAGAGAAACTGTCTGGAAACTGCTTGGCTACTGAAAATCAGACTGTGATGCAAGTGTAGAGCGAGCTGTGTGAAAGTTCTGGGTTAATGTTGTAACTGTGCTTTTATTCTTATTTCTATTTTGGTTATTGTTATTATATCTTTACTTCTTTGTTGGATTTTGGTCATCTTGGTTTTTAGTTTTTAAATATTCTTTCTGTTTTCATTTTATTGTTTTATTTCCTTTCTGGTTCTTATTTATTTATTGGTATTGCTTGGTTATTATACTTTGTTTCAGGGTTTTTCCCTTTGACTTGCTCCCTCTTTTAGTGTTTCTTCTCTTCTATTTTTGGTTCTCTTTCCTCTATATTCTTCATTTTCTCTCTTCATCATTGTCTTGCCTTCTTGCTTTCCACCTATCTAACATGTAAATATAACAGGAGTCTGTATAAGAGTCTGCATTAGAGAATAAGAATTAACCAGTTGTATAAATTAAACAGTAAAGGGCATGTCAGGGTGATCTTTAACAAAACTGGACTTAGAGGATTCAAACAAAACTATCTACAAATATATGAACAGGTTCTATCAACCCAACAGCCTCCCTCAATTTCTAAATACAATTTCATCCATCTGCATACTTCCTCCTGCCTATACAAATACTCTCACACTCCCTCAACATGAATCTTTTGCCCCAGCTATAACAATAATTACAATATTGTGCAATTTCCTGTCTACATTTTTTTAACCTATTAACATTTCTCTTACTTCCCTCTGACATGTTCCTTTCTCTTCTTCTTCCCACCACGTTCCACATCCCAGGTGAACCACAAATAGCATATAATATATTCTGTAAGGCATATGACAAAGGGGCAAAATAATCAAAGCCATTAATGTTTCTAATTGATATATGCTTAGATTAGTTGATACTATTATAATGACTAAAATTTTTCTCTTTGCAACACAGCCACAGGGTCCAACTAAATAAAATTGAATAGGCTAAAGTGACAATGCTTCTTGACAAAGTCAAGAACACTTCACTAGAAAATAGAACCTAATGAATGAAATTTTCATCGCAACAACAGACTCTCTTCACTCTATTTGACCTCAACCCTCAGTGCGTGTGTGCATACACACGCAAACACACACAGACATACACACACACACACACACACACACATACACACAATAGGAGCATGAAAAAACAAGGTAATGGCATTCCTCCAAAGACTTCTAACTCTCCCAAAGCAGGCCCAAGGGTCACTGAGGGAAGCAAATCCTATATGAAATGTTTAGAGGTAGCAAAGAAATATGGCAAATTCAAAGAGGACATAACTGAAAAGATAGTGGAACAATCACACCAACTGACCAATGTAGAAACAAATAAAAGTTTTGAAGAACTGACCAAAATGGTTCAAATTATAAATGGCAAATATACCAAAGAAATAGACTCCATGAAAAGGTGACAAACAGAAATCTCAAAGATAAATATAAACAGCAGAAATGATCAATGTGAAGATAGTGTTTCAGAAACTGAGGCCAAAATGAAAATACATGATGATCTATTCAGAGAAACCTTAAAAACTATAAGAGAGCAAGAAAAATACATCCAACAGCTACTAGATGACACTAAAAAGACTAACTTCAGGCTAATTGGAGTTAGAGAGAAATTAGAAGTCAGCACACATGGAATAAATAGATCTCTCAGCAGAAAACTTTCCAAGTATAGGAACTAACTCAGCATCCAGGTTAAGTGAGGTTTACAGAATGTCAAGTAATACATCAAAAAAAGCTTCCCAAGACACATCAGAATCAAAATTCCAGAAATCCAACTCAAGGATGGAAGCAAAAAAAGCTGTCAGAGAAAAGAATTGCTTATAAAGGTAAACCCATTAGGATTACAGCAGACTTTTTAACACAAATTTTAATGGCCAGAAGAGCTTAGAGTAAACTATATTGAGCCCTAAAAGGAAACAGTTCCAACTCAGACTAATATATTCTGCAAAGCTATCTTTCAAAATTGATCGAGAAATAAGGACATTTTAGGACAAAGAATATCTTAAGAGATAGATGAATACCAAACTAGCACTCCAAAAAATACTCAAGGACATCCTAGAGAAGAAAATTATGCCAAGAAAGCAAAAAGTCAGATCAAATGATTACATAAAGCGAGGTGAGTACTTAAAGAAAAAGGCAAAAGAAAAGGAGTCTACCACAGAAAAAGAATGTTATGACAAAAATAACTAGAGAGCTTTCATAATAACTCTTCATGTAAACAATGCAACTTCCTAAAAGTTGAAACTCCAATGGTCTTTTACATTAGACTCATCTAACCCCAAAAGAGCAAATTAATATTAACACAATCATAATGGGTGAATTCAATCCTCCATTTTCACAAATAGATAAACTAAACAAAAAATTAACAAAGAAATATCAGAGCTCAACCCTACCTGAGTCAACTATCACCACTCCTGTTCAGTGTACTACTTGAAACATTAAGTGCATTCAAATAAGAGAAAGATAGGAAGAAGTCAAATTATCATTATTTGCAGGTGATCCTTTACATAGAAGACCCAGAAAAATCCACCAAAAGATTCCTGTAATTAACCAAATTTAGCAATGTAGCAGGATACAAAAACAACACACAAAAATCAATAATGTTTCTGAAGAAAAATTAAATACTTAGGAATTAACCTAAGAAAGGAAATAAGTAAAAGATCTCTACAGTGAAAACTACAATATTCTGAAAAAGGAAATTGAAGAAGACACTAGAAAATAGAAAGACATTCCATTTCTGGATAAGCAGATCAACATCATCAAAACGGCCATACTTCCAAAACTGACATATACAGATTTAATGCAATCCCAATCAAAACATCAACAGCATTCCTCACAGAACTAGAGAAAGTAATTCTAAAATTTTCATGGAATCAGAAGGAAGCCACTAAGCAAACAATCCTGGTTAACAAAGACAAAGCAAGAGGTATCACAAGCCTGGGCTTTGAGTTATACTAAAAGCTACAGTGATAAAACAAACAAACAAAAAAAAAACAAGAGCATGGTACTGGCACAAAAATAGACATATGACTCAATGGAATAGAATGAAGGATGTAGAAACAGTTTCAGACACATTCAGCTATGTGATCTTTGCAAAGAGACCAAAAACATATACTGGAGAAAAGTGTATGTTTACCAAATGGTGCTGGGAAAATTGGCCTATATACACGTAGAAGATTGAATCTAGATTCCTATCTCTCCCCATGTACTAAACTATAATCAAAATGGTTTAAAGATCTAAATATTAAAACAGAAATGTTATTCTACTGGAAGATAAAATAGGCGAACTCTGGGAGTCATAGGCAAAGGCAAGGACTTTCTGAACAGAAAGTCAGAACTGAGTCATGCAACTTAGTTGCATGAGATACAGCATCAAAAATCAAAAGATGGCATTTTCCCAAATTAAAAAGCTTCTGCACAAGAAAGGAAACAACCAACAGAGTGAACAGACAATCTACATAACAAGAACAAAAATTTTCAGCTATACCTTTGGAGAGAAGACTGATATCTAGGATATATAACGAATTAAAAACATTAGAAACCCTGCAAATAAAATACCCAGTCAAAACTGGGCAACTGAAATGAATATACACATTCCAAAAGAAGTATAAATGGTCAATACATACCTGAAAAATGTTCAACATCGCTGACCATTAGAGAAACACAGATTTAAACAACAATGACATTTCATCTTACTCCAGAAAGAACAGCTATCATCAAGATATCAAATAATAACAAATGCTGGAAGGCTGTAGGGAAAGAAAAACCCTTCTACATTGTTGATGGGAATATGGACTAGTACAAGCACTATGTAAATCAGTATGGAGATTTGTCAAAAAACTAAAAATGGAAATACCATGTCATCAAACTATTTCCCTTGTAAGTAACTTCTGAAAGAGTTAAAGACATTATATTAAAGTAATATATGCTTACTCATGTTTACTGTAACACAATTCACAATAGTTAAATCTTGGAAGTGGCCTATATATCTATCAACAAATTAATAGATAAAGAAAATATGGAATTTATACACAATGGAGTATTACACTGCCATAAAGTGAGATAAATTTGAGTCATGTGTAGGAAAATAGATGAGCCTTGAATTCATAACTTTAAATGAAATAAATCACGCACATTAATTTAAATATCATATAGTTTCACTTTTATGAGAAACCAAAATCAGTCCATTAAAGGCAAAATAAAAAATACCTAATAAGAGACAGGGAGATAGAACTTTTGTAAATGGGAAGGGACCTAGAGATGGAGGGAGGGACAGAGAAAGGAAGGGGATGTAAAAAGAATTAAGATGTATCCTGTACATGTACCAAATACCCATAATGAATGTATTTACCATAAACAAGCACTAATAAAAAATAAAAAACAGAATAATAGTATGGGTGGAAGAATAAGTTATATTTAAAAATATTGTTACTAAGGTAGTTTCAACTGAGAAAATTCATAGTAAGTACTTGGCCAAGACAGATGTGCTTTCCAGAAAGAAGGAAACATAAGGTCAAAGACTTGAATCACTAGGGTTTCCTGCATCTTCACAATGAGTGGCAATCTTGTGTCACTTCTGGTTACAGCAGAGGACCATGCAGAGTAATAGGAGAGCAGGGAGACAATGAAGGCCTTTTAGCCTGTTTACTATAAGGGCTCTAGTTTTACTTTGCCTGAATTGGGAAGCTCCTTCAGGGAAAGAGGCAGAGGAGGAAGACGATCTGACTTCAAACCCAAATGGATCATGCTGCCTATAGTTAGAGTAGTAACAAATGTTGAAATTGGAGACCAGTTCAGAAGCTCCTGCTTTTTTGTTTTGTTTTGAGACAGGGTATTGCTATGTTGTTCAGGCTGGCCTTGAACTCACAACATAGTCCAGGCTGGCCTCAAACTCATGGGATCCTCTTACCTCAGCCTTCCCAGTGCTGGGATCACAGGTGTGCACCACCATGTCTTACCAGAAGCTACTGTTGAAATCTAGGGGAAAGATGACAGGGATTGGATAAAGGTATTAGCAGTAGAGATGGTAAGAAGTGGTTGCATGTAGGCTGTATTTTTGAGGTAATGAAGGCAAAGAAACGCCACACTCTGTTGAAGCAGCTATGGTAACCTGAGACAGGAACTTCAAGCTCAATAGACAAAGCAGGTGGCTCTGGTGACAGGTAGCTAATAGAAGGCTGAAAAAGACAAAACTAATACAAAATGTCAACCAAAACTCTAATGCAAACACTCAAGAAGATGCCATATGTTCACTAAAAGAGTCTAGGTATTAAAAGCCCTACAATTTACAAAATTTAAATCTCAGAGATAAAGTGAAGAAAAGACTGTCCATTGCTGAGAATTACTGATGTTGAGAAAAAGCACAAAGAGATATAAATAAAGGGGAAGATTAATATATACTTGGAGGACAGGTGGAGGAAAATTAACTTGCTTACTAAGACTTTGAAATGGTAGAAGAGATAAACCTGATGTGGGGAATCAAAACTTTAACAAGTTCTAGAAGAAAATAAGCTTCAAAAAGAGCATAAATATTTGATACTACTACTGAAAAGATACATGAAGGTCAGATATAATTTAATAATAATAATAACAATAATAATGAAGTCACATACTTGGGCATATTCTGTTGAAATTTCTGAGCTTAAGAACAATCAGAAAATCCTTTATATTGCTAGATTTTAAAAGTTACTAATAAAGAGAGGAAGATTAGCATTTGAATACTCTGCTATACCAAGAGCTAGAATAAGGTCTTCAGAAAAAAATAGACTCTGATCTAAAATTTATGTATGAGGTGTGATCAAAATATGTGGGAAATTTTTAAATTAAAAAAATTACAGTAAAATATACTTTGCCACCAATCCCCTCAAAATACTCTCAGTTACGTAGAATACACTTATTGTACTGTTCTTGTCACTTTCTGAAGCAATTCTGGAAGTCTTCTTTCATGCATGTCTTGCTTTAGTTGTGCTATTGTGGCTGCCCTGAGAGCCTGATGGATTCAAATGTTTACCTTCCATGGTCATTTTTACTTTGAGAAGGATCCAGATGTTGAGTGGTGCAAGATCTAGTGAATGAGTTGGTGAGGATGCCCTGTAAAGGTTTTAACAAGCTTGTCTATTGGTTGGATGGCACTTGGCAGGAGCATTCACTGTATTTTTGATACACCGACTAGAGACAATCATGAAAGTGGACTTCCAGAACTGGTTCAGAAGTGGCAAGAATAATGGGATAAATGTATTTGAAGCAAGAGCGAGTATTTTGAAAGGATTGAATGGTAATGTGTCTTTTACTATAATAGGTTTGAAAAAAAAATAAATGCACAACAAAAACCACAAAATAGATCAAAGAAAACAACAAAAGTTATGATGAATTGAAAAAAGGAAGTGGAAAGTAGAATGAACTATATTACTTTTCACAAGTATTGCAAACACATATACACCTTATCCTCTAAAAGGTGAAGATCAATAAATTGGAATAAAACAGTAAATTTAGCTACAACTTTCAAAGGACTTGCAATAATCAAAGTGTCAAACAAAGCTCAAATATAAAATCTCATTTTATTAGGATCATGATATTTCTTTCCCTTTTTATTTGCCACAGACTACCCATGTGTGCACAACAGAATTCTTATTCAAGGTATATTAGACATAATTTCTACTGCAGAGAAGGGGTCCTGGGTAAGAAGATTTCCTTGGGAGTCCTAAACATGCAGTCTGATTAGAGGGGATGGAACTGCACTGATTCTTAGCCAGAGTTCCTATAATTGAGAAAAGTAAGGAATGTTCAATAGTACTATCTTTTGTAAGATATGCTTTATTAGTGGATTCTGCTAATATATGACTCCTTCCCAGGTTTCCACCTTTAGGCATTTGTTAATAAAATCATATCCAGATGAAGCTTGAGAACTCATAATTTTCAGAGGACCTCTTGAAACTCTTAAATGCAATTGACTTGAGAAACTATGCTTCTTGCTTCAGATACAGCCTGTGTTAATATTATGCAATACAGTGACTACAGAACATAAGCAGCATTGGTGTGCATCACACGGGATCTTCACAATCTCTCAATATGCTCTTTGGCTCAGAATGGACAGCAGATACTTCTCGAGCATTGCCCTGGAAGGAGATTCTGAGTGTCTTTCTGGCCTGGCATCTAGTTTTGGTACTGATGCTGGCAGGATCATCAGTACTCATTAGACTTAGAAAATCTTCTTCCTGTTTCCTAAAATAAGTAATCAAAATACCAAGGGTAAGCTCTGTTAGAAGGTAGAAAACTTCTATACTATGCTGATTATATTTACTTTCCCAATAGAAAAAATTCTCTAGGGACAGAAAATGTGTGTTTCAAGCTAATTTTTGCTCTCTGTGATGGCCAAGTGAACACTGGAATACGTTTTGTATTTAAGGAACCATTGCTACTTACCAACGGCAACCTGACAAACTATATAAAATGTATTTTAATTGAGTTTCTTTCTTTGGCCTTTACCCTCTTGGGATTTTTACAAGACGCAACAAGAGTCTTTACAAGCACTTGGCCACTTGTTTGGTCAGCATACATAGTATAAAATTATTGTTAGCTGTGTACATAGATTTTCATTTTCTTGAAGGATTTATATTTTCGCCATCATTTCATTTCAGGTTTAGAGTAATACTAAAAGGAATAAAATAATGCCCAACTTCTTCTGAGACTTCACAATTTTCCTCACACGGAGTTCTGCCATTCTATCGGTATCTGTAGTACTGTCTCTGGCATGTGAGTTCTTCAATGTCAAAAATTTCTATAACTTTCTTTGAAATGCAGTCACCAACCTCTTGTATTTGCCTCATGCTTTTGATTCCTGCACTGTTTGAGAGGGATTAGTTTAAGAATTTTGTTTTAAAAATCAGCATAGTTTCAAGATACCACTTTGGTTATATTTTGTTCTCACAGAGATCAATCTTGGCATAAAAATAGTGGAACAGTTACATGATGTGATGCAATATGAAATTCACACTATTGCCTACAAAATATTCTGACCAGGAATGCTTAGCTGAAAGAAATGAATCTTTTAGATCTGAGTTCCAATTTATGGAAAATACCGGGGAAAGGAAAAAAAGTGGTCAAATAATATGAGAAAGTAATAAGATAAAGACAGAAGGTGGGACATTCTATAGGAGCTATAGCTTGTCTTTTTTTTATTATTTTTTTTATTGAGTTTATTGGTACATTTAGGGATACAGTACAGTTACATTCATTGTTGGGATCATATACCTTTACATGGCAAGTCTTGATTCTCATTTTTTCCCCTTACCTCTGCCCTCCCTTCATCCCCTCCTCCCCTCCCCATCTACAAACACTTTATTTTCATCTTTTCTTTCTCTCACATTTTTTTCTTTTCCCTTTTTGTTCTTCCCCTACGTATCACACCTTCCCTACACCTTTAGCTCCTTTCCTCCCATTTCTAAATGTCAGTAATCTTATTAGAATCTTATGCATTGTTGCAGAATATTCACACCAGGGAAACTATTTGGTATTTACACATGTGGGACTTATTTATTTCACTTAGGAGTATATCTTCAATATGTATCCATTTTCC
>NW_022900950.1:38455300-38485034 GCF_012274545.1 Fukomys damarensis | reverse complement strand
GGGGTCTTTGGGGCCTTCCTGGTCTGTTGTCGCACAGGCTGGGGGCTCCCGCGCAGGCCGGGAGCTCGCGCGCATGCCGCCGGGTGATCGCAGGCAGGCAGGCAGGCCTAGCTTGTCTTTTTATGTCAGTGTTGTAGGAAAAATATGTGTGTATTGTGGAAGAAAGATTATTGTTCTTTATAAAGTGACATAGCAATTGAATGTAATGTGTGATTCTTGATTCCGGCATGTTTTGAGCAAACAAGCTGTCCAAGATATTCTGGACCAATTAGAGAGAAATTGGTATTAGATATATTATAGATAATTGTTAACTTTTGAAGTGATGATATGTAGTTGTATTAAGACTGTATCCTTATTTTTAGAGGCTTACGGATGTATTTAGGAGTAAAATGCTTGATATTTGAAATTTATTTAAAATATCTCAGTAAAACAAAAAATAAAAAGATTAATAAAATTTTTAAAACTCAATATATTAATGTTTAGCAATATTTCAATCTAAGAAGTGATAATTTGGTTGTTTATTGAACTATTTTGTGTTTGAAAAATGCAAATAAGAAAATACAAAATAAATGATTTCAAAATGTCTACAAATAAGAGTAAAATCTACAACAAAATTGCCCTCACAGATTATAGACTTGTTGATAAATCTTACCCACTCCTCTTTTTTTGCTGTAGTTATCTATAGTTCTTGCCAATACTTAAAGTTATTCACCGAATATTTTAGCACCTGATTCACTATTTTTTATGTACTACTATTGTCATCTGATGACAGTATTTTGACATGTATATTCTGGTCTCTGAGTTCCTACATTTATTTAAGCCCATTTCAAACCCCTACTCCCATTGTCAGACCTACTAACCCTTGAATTCTGCTACTTCCAGAATCACAGTTTTGAACACCACATTCTCTGCTTATCATATCTTGTCTTTTTAACATCTATGTTTGAATATTTCTTTGACTCAGTGCTGGGTAGTCCAGTCTATTACCTTGTTTTGCCTATTGTCCACCATTGTTAGAATTGTATCCTCTCTTCCCACAGCCTGTTTCCTTTGCTGAGTCCTCAAATCGCTTGCTTTTAGCTCCCTTGAGGTACTTGCTCGGTAAAACTTGCTTTGGGTAACCTCAAATCTCAATCTTTGGACTGACTGTATGCCTGTGTTCAGCTGATAGAAACCACACAATGATGTTGACTGGTATCATTTTAAATCTCCAACCACAAACCTCAAGTGAGCCCTTGGGACATCCTGGCACTTCCACTCTCCTCAAACCTCCAAAACCACTTTCTTCTTCCTTAGCTGAGCAGTGCATTTCATATTTTACTGAGAAAATAAAAGGCATTAGAGAACTTGCTCATCTTTCCACAGCAAAAATTCTATTCTGCTTTCACCTTCACTTAAAAATTCAGACATTTTTCTCTTTCCAAGGCTTTATCATTTTTTCCTGCTCCTATTTAGGGCCAGCATCTTCTTTGTGCACTAGCACTCAGCTTCTATTAGGTCTCAAGGGCTTGAGCACTGCAACTTTCCTCCTTTGTCATGTGTCAGATTTCCCCAATAAATGGGATCAGCATTAATAAAGCTGTAACCGCTTTTATTCTTTAAATTTATTGATGGGTTCCCCATTATAGCAAATACTTGCTGAGAGAATAATATAGTGAATATTACTGACTCCACCTCCCAGCTTTAGAGGTAAAATACCACAAACACATTTACAGCTGCTTTCTCTCTTCTGGATCACAACATGTCCTTAAACCCTATCACAGAGAGTGCTGACTGATACTATGAAAACTGGGCTACTGGGATCTTCTGTTACATTCTTGTCAGATCCCGATAAATGTTATATTTTTGACTTCTGGCAAAATCATGAGTGAGAAGTATTTTAACATGGTTTTGATGTGCATTTCACTGACTTTTTATTGATTTTATGTTTATTGGCCCTTTGGAAGGCCTCTTCTTGAATACTTGCTTAAAACTTTTGCATTATTCTCTTAGGTTGTTCTTCTTATTGACTTACTAGAATTCTTTATATATTTTGGATACTACTGTTTTGTTAGTTATCTTCATTACAAATATACTATCTCATTTTCTAGTTTGGCAACTTTTGAGTCCCAGAAGTTTTAAATTTTAATATAGCTATTCTCTTCCCCCTCCATCTTTCTCCCTTTTTCTTTCATTTCAGAAGTCTTACTTTATCCCAGAATTATATATATTCTCATAGTTTATCCTAAAAAATTTAAAATTTGAATTCACATGTAGGACTTCATTATAATCTGAATTTATTTTTGCATGTTGAGTAAAAAGCAGTTTATTTTTTTCCAATTTAAATAGCTGATGCAGCACTGCATGTTTCATAGTTTATTCATTTCTTACTGATCAGCAATGCTATATAATGTCTTCATACATAGTTGTGTCTGTTTATGAGCTCTTTATTGTTTCATTGATCTATTTATCCATTCTCATGCCATTATCCCACTTTTTAAAATTACCAGTTTATAAGTCTTTCCACCTGTTTTCCTTTTTCAAAGCCATTGTGGTTCTTCTTGATATTCTGCATATCCATCTAAATCCTCCATCAGCCTATTACACTCCATCAGAAATCCCACAGAGAATCTGATTGGAATTTCATTGAAGTAGCCAGCTATCATGGGAAAAGCGGACACTTTTCAAGCATACCCTTTCCGTGCATGAACATGGTTTATCTCTCGATTTATATGTCTTTAATTTTTTCAATAATGTTCTATAATTATACTCTTAAATGCCTTAATTTTGACTTTCTGTTTGTTTTCATGTATGGCAATCCCATTGATTTTATACCTAGAAGTATTACTGATCTGATTTATTGATTATAATTATTTGACTATCCAGTGTAATATTTTGCTTTTCTATATAGACAATAATCCATGAGTAAGGACAGTTCATTTCGCTCTTTTGTAATTGTTATGCTCAAACAATTAGTTGTAGCATCAGTCTCAAATAAACTCATTTAAGCAGGCTTTTGTTCTCACCTCTCCACTGAAACTCTTTTTGTCAAAAGCATGAATAGCCCTCATGTTGCTGAATCCAATGATCAAATCTCAATTGTTAGCATACTTAATCCCTCAGCTGTATCACATAGCAATGATTATATCTTTCTTTTCAAAATAATTTCTTCATTTGCTTCTGGTGCAACATGTTACCTTAGATTGTTCACATACTCCTGGTAGTAGTGTCTTACTATAATTTGGTAATGCCTTTTTTCCTACTCTGTCAATTTGGAAATGCCTAGAACTCTCAGTTCTTTAGTTTTCTTCTCTCCTCTCCTCTCTATACCCTCCCCTTCTCTCCCGTCTTCTTTTCCTCCCCTTATTTCCCTCACCTCTTCTCCTACCCCTTCCCTCTATTCTCCTCCCATCTTCTATCCTTCCTCTCCTTCCTTTTCTCTTCCATTAAAGAGCTAGGAACCAAACCCAGGGTCTTACACACTTGGCAAGTGCTCTACCCCTGAGCCACATCCCAATCCAATTTCTCTCTTTTCTATTTTGCATTTGCTTTCCAGGAGATTGCATTCAGACACACATGGTGATAACTCAAATTTCTAACTTCATTACGAAGCTCTCCTGAACTCCGTACTCTTTTATCCAAGAGCCAACATTTTTTCTTGGAGGTCTAATGAATACCAAACTAAACATATAAAAAAATACAGATTGTTTTCCTTTATATTTGTAACAAGACTCTTCCTGAATGCTCTTCATTTTGGTAAATAGCACCATCATTTATCTGTTACTCTGATGAAACCCTGGACATCAGCCTAGATTTCTTTTTTTCCAACAGGTATCAGTTTATTTGCAAGCCTTCCAGACTTAATCTTAAAAATATATCACTTATATGACTATTTCTCATCTCTTCTTTTGCCCCTGCCTTGATCTGAATGACTATCATTTTCTTCTGGAAGTAATGCAATCACCTCCTAGCTGAATTCCTTTTTCCCACCTTGTCGGGTTTACAACCTATTTTTAGACAACAATTGAAATGACACTTTCCAAAGAGAAATTATCCCGTTATTTCTTTGCTCAAGTCTTTCCAGTGATTCCCCATCACATGTAGAATATAATCCAGCATCTTACATTGACCTATAAGTTCTTAAACGAACAGATCTTTCTTCAAATATGCCAAATTTATGTCTACCTCAAGACCTTGTACTTACTGTTTCCTCTTGACCTAATGATATAATTGACAATGTGAAATAGGAAAAAAAGGGATAAACATGTAGGGGAATTTGGAAGGGTAGGGTAAAGGTAATAAGGGAAAAGAAAGAAACATGAGGAGATGAAAAAATGGAAATAAAGTGTTTGCAAATAGGGAAGGGAGGAGGGGGTGAAGGGAGAGCAGGGTTAAAGGGAGAAAATGAAAACCAAGACCTGTCATGTAAAGATACAAGATCCCAATGATGAATGTAACTGCACTGTGTACCTAAAATGTACCAATAAACTCAATGTAAACAGACAAGTTTTCAGTTTTATATATAAACACATATATTTTTCTTACCTCTTTTAGTAAACATAAACCTTCCTTTAGTAGTGATTGGGCAACTCTTGTCTCTCTATTCGCTGTAAGCTTCATCTTTGCAGTCCACTCTGATAGCAATCCTCTTAACATTTTATTTTACATAAAGCACCTTGATGAGAAGAAAAATTACAAGGCAGTCAAAATTTGGTGGAACACATAGCAAGAGGTGGCTCTCTAGAATATGATCCAGGAGAAAGAGACTCTGTTGCAAGGTTTCATTTCTAAGAATATAAGGGCTGCAGAACTGAGAAAGAATATTTATAACCCCAAATTATGGTAAAGTAGTGAGGATATATTCACACTTTGTCTTTGACTTGGTTGTCCGATGCTAATGATCTCAGCTGATAGAACAGAAATCTCCTGCTGGCCTTGTTTTACGGACTTTCTGTTTCATTCTTTGGAATCATATTGCAGTTGGATTGCACATTTATGCACCTAAAGACTGAAAAGTGCAAGTGATGTCTATTTTATTTCCTAAAACAGATCTCATCATTGTGAATTCTATGGTGTTGTAGAGAAAATTCTGAGTGATTTCTCAGCGTCTTTAGATATAATGAGGCACTGTGTGCACAGCGGCTGTTTGATGCGTCATGAATTACTTTAGTTATGCTTTTTTGAGATATTTATTATTAATTCTTTCTTATAAATGATTTAAAATGCTGGTGCTTGTAGAAAATGTTTAAATTTCAGTTGTTCTCTCTGGGTGAACATCTTCATGGTAGCTTCACATGAAGGTCTTTGGGTTACTCTCTAGGTCCCTGCTCACTTGCACCATGATTATATCCCTTGATTACCCAGAGCATGTGTGTGGTACTGGGAAGGCTCCTCCTCACTGACAGCCCCCATCTGAGTTTCATGGCCTCACCAGCCTCTCCAGTTATGAAGTCCTTTTGACTTGGTGTAGTAAATTTCCTGGCCCAATTCGCAACCATTTTGCTTGCCAACAAGAGCTATGCCAAAGCTTCTGAGTCTTTCCCACACTTCACAGAAGGCAATGACCTTAGAGTTCCTCTCTGCTTAACATGCTGCCTGACCTCAGTGATCTGCTGGGGATGCCCCCAGTAAGTGGGAAAGAAGGTGCACCTGGGATGTAATCTCCTTTCTACTGCCACAGAGTGTGAGGAAGATTATTAACAGATTATATTGCAGTGATGAAGACCTTACCTAGATCTTGAACAAAAATTTCCTTTCAGCTCTCTATTGAGTGCAAATCAGGTTTGTTTGTTTGTTTGTTTTTCTAAAAGAAAGAATTATAATTGGTGCAATGATCATGAAGAACTGTAGACCTTAACAATATTGAGTATCAGTTTTCTTAGCTGGCCACTGCTTTTTGCCATTTGCACATGATGCCTCTTCATCTTGGTGCTTTTGGTTTTTTCCTCAGGATGTCACTGAGATGTTGACTCAGGCTGGGGATGAAGAAACAGGAGGAGTTGAGAGGGAAACTCTGACATGCAATGACTGTTACCTCCCACTTTTCTCTTCTTCCCTTTTTCCAAACTGCGTGTGAGTTTCTTGCCTCTTCGGGCCATGAAATTTGTTTATCATAGCCTCTGCTTTTTTGAGGTAAACTTCTTTGGGCCCTCATCCATTGGGCCATAAAATTATATCCAATTAGAAAGAGATTACACATTACTATTGAAGATCCAAAATTTTACTTGTTACACTTGCAAATGATAGTATTAAAATATATATACTTGTACTTTATTAAAATGTTGTGTTGACTGTCTTCAAGAATTAATCTCTCAGTGTTGTGGTGGGGCACACTCATACCCAAGCACCCAGAACCTGCTGAGGCAGGAAGATCACAAATTTGAGCTCCATCTGAGCAACTAAATGAGACCCTGTCTCAAAAAAAAAAAAAAAATCTGGAGATGTAGCTTAGAGGCAGAGTGTCCCTGGATTCAATCCCCAGTAACATGCACATGCGGACATGCACACATGCTCATGCACACACACTAAAGTAGCATCTCTATATTAAGTGGGGTTAATAAAACTTCATCAGAAGCCTAGTGTAGGAATTCAAATGAAAAGCGCAGTGGACAGAGTCTAGAAGGCTTGCCTCAAAGGGTTTGGTTTGGTACTATTCCTTTGTACTTTTTCTCCATGGGAGACTAATAGAATTTTTTCTGTAGATGTTTTTTAAAAATCTTATTAATTCTTTTCTATGAATGATTTAAAGGGCTGCTTCTATTATCTAGGCACTTAGTTAAAAGCTCTTCATCCTTAATGTAGTCTCTACATAAAAAAATGAAAGAAGAATCATTATGGGAGGTGCCAGCTATTATGGGTTAAGTAAACTGATATTTAATGTTATTAGGATCTACAGGGGCTTTATGACCATCAGTGGCCATCATCTCACCAGTTACTATAATTCTTTCTCAGGAAGAAAATGCCTCATTTTTCACTTAATGCATAAAGAAAGTTGAGATTAGTTACATATTTTTCTCTAAAAATCCAGAAACGCTGACTAAAAGAATAGAATCTGTCTTCATTGATTCATAATCTACTCATCTTGTATTTTTCTTCTCTAGGAAGATACTAAATTTGATTCATATTTATACTAAAATAGGAAAGTGGATCATTTTTATTATTTCACATTTTAGTTCTAGGCAATGCTTATTTTGATTTTGGTGTTTAAGAAAAGGGATGAAAATTTGTAACTTGCTGGGATGTAGTAGTATTAGACACACCTTCCAGGACTTGTACCCATCCATTCCCTCAGGTGCTTAGTTAAAAGCATTTCAAACTTAATGTAGGCACTACAGGAAAAAGATGACAGAAAGAGTAATCATATATAGGAGATGCCATAGAGTTATTAGCGAGGAATGGTTCCAGGAAAATTGAAGGAGTCTTTTAGAGATGGTGGAGTATGAGAGGAGTGCATGTATTTTGTCTTCTGTTTGTTAAGAACAATCTGTCAATGCTAGGTACTGAGTGATTTTTTTTTTTTGCCTGCTTGGGCGGAACAAATTGGGATAGGATGACAATTGCGGTGCCTCATTAATTTTTGAGATAAAGAAAGCTTAATGCTCTATTTGAAGGTACGAAAGATTTGATATTTCTGCCTTTCCCATATCATGGAGCAGAGATTAAATTCCAATGAACTAGGTTAGGGCACTCAGTCAAGATAATTAAAAATTTATCCATTTTCTCAACTGACACCATGCTAACTGCTAAGGATATCACCTAGGACACAAGCTCTTTTAGGGTATTCTATTTGCGCAACAGTTATCTGGAAATGGGGAGGCTAGGCCATTAAAAGAGAACATTGCTAATTGGACATCTTCTAGTAATAATTATGGCCTTTGATTGAACAAATAGGACTTTTATTAAATTAAGAAAAAGAAATCTGGGTGTCACTTAAAGGGGAACAGTAGGTTTCTTCAAACTGCAAAAGAGAACACATCTTAGTTGAAAGTGTTGAAGAAGCTAAAAAGCAAGATAGCAGGAGTAGATATGTCAGCTGAATTTACACCTCATTGAGGTTACTTCCTCTGTAAAATTGTACAGAACATGCCTTGTAGTGACCATTTCAGTGGCTCTTGTTTCATGTAAGAACTTAATATAAAAATATTTTTCATACTAAGCCAGTGAGTATAAGGAAGGGCACTTATTATTGAGCATTGAGGAATATATAAATGTATTTATTTATGCCATTTTTGGTCCTACCTAAAAAGCCTTCTGTAATTTTCATAAATTTCTGAGTAGGAGCTTTGGTCAAAAGCAAGTATGACACAATCATATAACATGCATGACAAAATTTTTATGAAGAGGGGGTGAGAATTTAGATCAGTGATGCCGTGCCTGCCTTGCAAGTGCAAGGTCCTGAGTTTGATCCCCAGTACTGGAAAAACAAAACAAAATCCTAAAAACAAAACAAAACAAAAATCCCATAAATTTTATAAAGGAAAATGAAGAATAAGAACTATATATAAAATTTGATAATTTCACTTTTTATTTACCCATCTATTCATGAATTCATTCTTAGAATATTTGTTACATGTCCCTTATATTCCAGGATTGTGTCTATCACTGAAATTATAGCAGTGAACCTTATTTTAAGAAGTGTGTAACATTTTCTAACTATTGAACTAGGCGAGATTGAAGAAAAACCATTATAGAATCAATTTCTCTTAAGGGCCCTCTACTTGGGTGTGGTTTAGAAGTAGGAGACAATATTCACAAAATATTTCTTATTGACTAGTCCCTGACCATTTTATGATTCAGTCATCCCCTCGGAGTTCTGCATAGTTAAAAGATAAGCGTATCTTTTATCTGTTCTGCATAGAATTTACAGTTTCCTTCCTCTTCTCTGGATTACAGTCATGGGGGCTTTTTATCTAAGCTCAAGTTAATAGTCACAGTGTTGTTGCCTGCAATTCTCCTTATACTGTCAACACATACCACCTTTTCTTCTACTATTTTTCTTTTACTTCAATGAAAAACTAGCAGCTATCATAAAATTCTTTCTTCTTTACAAAACCGTGTATAATGGTTCCTTAGCCATGTTGTAACACGGGACTTCCCCAATATTTTTTTGTTTTCCACTTCTATAATAACAAAAAGTATTTAAGGGTGCGTAATTTATAAAGAACAGGGGTTTATTGCTTATAGTTTTGGAGGTTGAAAGTCCAAGATCAGGTGGCCCCATTTATTTACCCTCTGATGAAGCCTTGGATCCAATGGCAGATATATCTCTGAGAATAGTCACGTAGTGAGAGAGGTCAGAGAGCTTCAGGTATCAGCTTTGCTCTTCTATAACAACTCACTCTCGAGAGAATCAACATACTCTGTGAGACTAGTATTAATCCCTTGCAAGGACAAAGCCCACAACGACCTAATGACCTCTCACTAGGCCTGATCTTTAAAGGATTTGACCAGCTTTTAATACTGCACAATGGGGAAGTGAATCCTCTCTTGCATGAACTCTCAGGAGACAAACTATCTCCAAACCACAGCACTCCTGTTCATGCTTAAGTCTAACATCTCCTTTGGAGCTCTGAATTCTACTCTCTCATCTTTTCCATCTATGCAGGGGCTTTGCCTGGGTTGTAATTATTCCTTCTCTGAGTAATTATTCCTTGCTCTGTCTTGCTTCAATCTCCTATATGAATCCTAACTCCTAGTTTAATTCTCACCAGTGTCAAAACATAATGTAAGCACAGAGTTTAGGTTAGAGTCTGTATACAGTAAGGGTTTAATGTATATCGGCTATTGGTATTATTACCACTATCAACATATTATTTTGATCCTCTATACCAAGATTTGTCATAATGACAAGTCTCTGGCCTTCCATATCTAAATAATGAAAACATATACTGGAAGTGTTGTCACCAAGGTCAACACTTGGGCACTTCATGAGAAAAATGAAAACAACAGATTCTTAATATTTTCTACCTTTGTACAAAATTATTTCAGGATACAGAAAAAGAAAGTGAACCGATGCTGCAAAATGTGTGTATTTGCATGATGATTAATGAAAGGAACCCAATGGAAAAGATATAATTTAAAATGTTGCCTTTATGACAGTTTATCTGAAAGAATCCTAAAAATACAAATAGAAAAACAGTTCAAAAAAGTCCTAGCTCATTAGGAAGGCAGATTATTAGTTAATACTTTGATTAACTATTAAATTTTTGGAAGAGCACAGAGTTTGAAATTTCTCTTCAAGGAGTTGCTGTAAATGATAAGAATATACAGAATTTAAAAATTATAACAAAGGTATTTATTATTGGGCTCTCACCAATATTTACATAGTCCTAAAAAACAAACTAAAGATACAGTTTTTCTTCCATGCTTTGTACTTTATATATTTTTGAGTCATGATCTAAGATTCCTGGTGTTCATATATGGTAAGCATTGGAATCCATGTGGACCCGCTTAGATGCATGCTGAAGTTATATGCAAGTAAGTGCAGAGAAGGACTGGGAGCTTGTGGTACTAGAACTGTAAGAAGAAAAGCTGACTCCTATTATGATCATTAAATTTTATTATTATTTTTTTTAGTACTGGGAATCGAACTCAGGACCTTCTGCTTGCGAGGCAGGTGGTGGAACCACTGAGCTAAATTTCCGGCCTGACCATTTTAAATTTTGCAGCAAGTCTTTTCTGTCTCCTAGTAATAGCATCTCAACTATATTTTACATAGTCCTCTTCTCCTGGATAGATCTAAGAGCAGAGCCTGTCTTCCTCTGGCTAGTGAGTGGGCACCTAAACTTGACCAATTTGATAACACCTTCTCCCTCGAATTGAGATATTGGAGAATGTGTTCAAAGTACATTCATCCCAGAAGCTGTCTGCTATGTAATTTGTGTGTCCTTTCCTCTGCCTTAATGCCCGGGAACAGCTTTTGTTTCTGGTCATCTGAACTTTTGTTCTTTAGATTTTCTTTTAGCTCTATGAATTAACCACTCAATTTCTTTCCATGTGAGTATGAGTATGAGTGTGTGTATGTGATTTCCTTCCAGTAAAGAAACACAAAATGATTTGTGTTCCTTGCAACAGAAAACCCTTACTGATACACATTCTCATCCCATATGAGGATCAACTAACTGTACCAATTATTTCACCATATTCCAGAATGTGAGTATCTTCCCCTGAAATGATGTTTTATTTTCTGAGGATCCAACTTGAGAGTGAGGTGAGACGACAGCAATTCTTAGGATTTCAATCTGAGTTGAGCAGTGTACATCCTACAGCAGAAGTTACTAGGAACCAGGCACTTTGACCTAAGGGAGAAATTGGGAGTCAGAAAATTTGGCTAGAGCTAGGTGGTGAATCATGGACCTAGATAAATTACATGCAGTTAGATGAGTGCTCTAGTCTCTGTAGAAATTGAAATTAAATCCTATAACCAAGGCCACAAGAAATTGAGGCTGGGTCTTGGGAATTAGCTCAGTAGTTCTGCTGCCTGTTTCACAAGCACAAGGTCCCGAGTTCGATTCTCAGTAACACAAAAAAAATTTTTTTGAAGCTGGGGAAAATAACGTTACAGCTTGGGAGGTACAGTCATGAGGGCTCCCTCTGCCTCATAAAGTAATAGACAGAAGCAAGACTAATTCAAGAATGAACCAGTTGGGGGTCACAGTAATGGAATGCTCAGCAGTATAGTCAGACAGAACTACGTATTATCTGCTGATAATGCTGAGAATAGGAAAAATCTTTAAAGAATGAGATAAATGTCTCGAATGTTTCCCCTGCCATTTCTTCTTTCCATTTCTCCACACTATACTAGATATTAGGTTTTGAGCTTCATGCTCTGCACCTCTACAGTAATCTGTACTTTCCCTATCATAATGTCTGTGCTCTCCCTGTTATTGCTTTCTTTGTCTCCCCAAGAAGATTATAAAATTCATACAGTAGCAACCTCATCTTTCTTGTTCACCTTTGTCTCTTCACTGTCGAACACAGTGCCTGGAACTTAAAACAAATATGTGGATTATTGAATAACTAAAAAGACTCAGGAATTGTAAAGAGGCAGAAGGAGATTCTGTGAAAAATGGAAAGTCCTTTTTATTTTCTGTAGTTTCATATTAAGTAATACTTTTATAAAGTACTGCATTTGAGGCTAACTCTAAATTACAAATATAAAGGGTCTTCTGGGTTACTCATGGGATCCTTAGTAAGTTAAAATTTCTAAAATGTGTTAAATAATTTTACATATACTGCTTTTAAAAATATACTATGCCTAGCAGGTAATATACATAAGAAAATGTTTAGCTTCTCAATATTATGTCAAAGTTTCAGTAACATCTATTAAAGAGTTAGATACAAAAGTTGTTTAGCAGTATTTGTTAATAGGGAAAAAAACAAATTTGGCCACTTTTAAAACACTTTAAAGGTTAAGAATATCTATTCACTATTTGATTCTATTCAGCTAACATTATGGCAAAGATTAAATAAGAATTTAAAAGAATCTTTTCCTCATATGAACTTTGTACCATAACTTATTGCTGCTCATCCCACAAATGAGCTTTAGATTTTGAATTGAATTGCAGCATATTTGTCACCTGACACATTCCCCCATAAAGAACCTTTGATAAATCTTAACTACATATATTAACTGTGCTAATTTATTAATCCTGCATGAAAGATATGTTCACTTACCTGATGAGAAAGTATCACTTACACTAGCTTGTTAGAAAATAAAAGTTTGTAATATTTGAAATAGATAAGCTTTGCCAATGGATATCTGTCTGTATAAATCATCAGCGAATGATTCCTTGCAAAACAGGTTTCACATATTTATTGAGCTTCACATGACCTTGAATAAAAGCAAAGGTTAGAAGAAACACTGCTCTTATTGTTTGACAGAATGCTTCTATGTTTTGTCAGATATTACTCACTCAGGTCATATGTGAGTTTTTGTTTTGCACAGAATAGAAGTTGTTTATTTTAAAACTATGCTATGGGGAAGTATGCCATTTCTTTTTAGAATCAACACCATTTTATCCTGTACTGTAGAAAATCTCTTTAAACAAGAAAACAGGAACCCCTGTGGCAGATCTGGGCATAGGAGGAGTGTGGGAAAGTAGAAGATCAAAATGTTTTCTTGTCATTCTTGCAATTCATTTGCTTCTGAAAGAATCACAAAAGCAGATGGAAAACATCGAATGTTTGAGAAGTAGGGCACAGGTTACCGTGTTTGATAAATATGTCCCATAATCAAAATTTTCAGCTAAAAAACCAAGTCTATAAAATAGTAATAGGGAATGATACAAGGTTCTAGCCTGGTTGATAGAATTAGTTTGCTATGTGATGATGGAAATTTTAAAAAAGGCTCTACATTTGTCTTTGCCCATTAAAAATTTATAAGAGAATCCTAACCTGGCTGCCCTGCAAGATAGTGCTTCTGCTACCTTTCCTCTTTACTACTTCCTTTTTAGTACTCACATTCCACTCAGACTCTTTCCACATCACCTCTGCCCACTTTCTTTACAGAGCTCTTTGAAACAATCTTGTTTGTTTGCTTCCTTACTTATTTTTTTTCCTTATCTACAATATAGATTCCATGACAAATGGATGATGGGTATTTTCATATCATATGTAAAGCACTAGAAAAATGTTTGGAAATTAATTGGTATATAAAGTAGTTGATTTCTAGATATAGTTCCAAATGAACTGAAGGCAGGGTCTCAAATAATACTTGTTAATCCATGCTCATAGAACACTATTCTCAATATTCAAAAAGTAGAAGCAATGCAAGTGATGTTTCCTTTGATATATGAATGGATAAATAAAATGAGGCATAGGTACAATGGAATATTATCTAGCATTAAGAAGGAAGAAGAATCTTCCATATTCTACAACAATATGAAGCTTCAGAACATGATGCTAAGTGAAATAAATTGGCCTCAGAAGTACAGATATTGCATGAAGTATCCAAACGAGTCAAGTTCATAGACACAAAAAGTAGAATGGAAGTTGCCAGTGGTTGGGCAAGGGAAGACTTGGATGATAACGTTTATTGGTAAAGAGTTTCAGTCTGGAAGGATGAAAAGTTCTGGAGATGGTTGGTGATGATAGTTTCACAATAATAATACATGTACTTAATGTCCTAGAATCAAATTTAAAGATGGTTAATATGGTAAACACTATGCTATGTGTACTTTACCACAAAGACATTGGTGAGTGAATCAATCAGTATGGAGTTCCTTCCTGTAAGCAGTTCTTCCTGGATCACTATGCTCTGTCATTCTTGCACTCCTGCCAGACCTTCCTTCAACTCTCTACTCATACATGAGTTCTCAGCATAGATCAAGATTTCTCACTGGCATCACTACTGATATTTTGGGCTGGTTAGTTCTTTTTGTGTAGGTGTTGCCCAGTGAGGGATAATTGAGAAAAGGCTTAGTAGCGTCTCTTGCTTCTACTTACTCCTTTTAGAATTGTGACAGTCAAGGACTGAGATTGTAGCTCAGTGATAGAGTGCTTGCTTAGAATACCTGAGGCACTGGGATCCAAAGGTGGGGCTTTTAAAAGGTGAATGGATCATGGGGAGCACTTTATTCAACAATGGCTTGATCCAGGGATGAGTTTATAACTAAATATGCTGTTAGGGAGTGGGGCCTGGTTGGGAGAGTTTTGTCACCAGGAGCACAAATTTGGAGCATATATCTATCTCTTTTTCTGGCTCCTCCCTTCCTACTTTGCTTTCTGTTAAGCAGCTAGCTTTTCATTCACCATGTCCTTTTGCCATGATGTTTCTGCCTTGGAGTTGGCTTACCAGGAACCAAATCCCCTTAAAATGAAAGCCATATTAAACCTCTTCTAAGTTGTAGGTGATACGTATTGTGTTCAACAAGGGGAAAGCTCACCAATACAAGGGCAAAAGTCACCACTGGTTGAGAAATGCTGGTTTAGATTACAACTTTATCCTAAACTCTGAGCTAACAGCTTCTTTTGTGTATCGAATGTACCCTAGTGAGGGCCTCTACTCCACTCTCTTCTCTCCTATCAGGGTACTTATCCTATTCTACTTACTACTGCCTCTACCACTACATCTGTATCCTTAATACCTAATTAATGGCCTAGCATGTAATAGATGCCAAAAAGTATGTAAGTTATTTTATTGCTTTGAATTCAATTTTCTCATTTTCAAAATGGAGAAAATGCCTGATTGCTTTCCATAAATGTGAAAGATCAATTAATAAGAAAAATAATAAAAAGTGAGGCATTATTTAAAAATGAAGTCATACTATTACTGTTAAAATAAAATCTTCATTTGGCTCTATTCTATTAGCATTTTATCCTTGTTAACACTTAATGCTTCCTTTAGTGCATGTACAATAGTTAGAGTTCTCTCATACAGAGGTCAGCTGTATCACTCAAGAAGTCAGTGGCTGAATTGCAGGAAAGACCCATCAGTATTTACAGATTTATCTTTATAAACTTTGGCTGAGTATTTAAAGTGATATAGATTGAAAAAGTACTAGAAGACTGCTAATTTGGGGCTTGAACTAAAACACAGGTAAAAAATGAACTTATTTCATGCAGGAGATTATAATATTGATTATGCCCAAACCAGGCTGTGAAGAGTTAACCCCACAATTGGCTTGTTTAAAAAAGTGAGTCTGGTTGAAACCTACATGCCAAGGTCAGAGTAATTCACATGCAAATTCCATTCCCACAACTAAAACCTTCAGACTAGAAGGACAATGTTCTAATTACAACCATGTATTTCGTCTATTCTTTTCCTAATTCAATCATGCTTTGTTTCGTCCTTTATAAACATTATTTACATTTATTTCCATAGAAACTGCACATAGCTTTCCTAATTGATTGGCAATAAAAGTCAGTGACTGGGACTGGTCAGTGCCTTTGTCACTTGCATTCATATTGGTCTTCCTGGCACCCCACTTTCTCTCTCCTAGTTCTCTCTTAGTGGATTTTTTTCTCAAGCCCTCATCATGCACTGAGCAGGGTACTGAACCTAACTTGAGGGGTCTCCAGTAATTTGGGCTTATGTATTTTACAAAAGAGATCTATATTTAATATTTTTAAATAGCTTATCTATAGCCTAACTAATGTGCTTTAAAGGTACCAAGAACAGAAAGAGAAATAAAAATTGTGTTCCACTATTTCTTCTCATAGATAACAGGACTATAGTTTTTCATTTGAAATAGTCTTTTGTGACTGTTAGTCAGAAACAGTATGTGTTATGTCGAAGGGTTCATGATCCTATACAAATAAAAAATAATGCAATATATTTCAAATCATAAGTGAAAAGGCAGATGACATTTATAGAATGAGTGGTAGAAAATTTTAGAAGCAGATGATGAATTGAATACCATAAGAAGGGAAGTAACTACCTTAAAAGAATAAAAGCAATATTTTGAAGAGATAATGACATATTTTGTTAAAAACTAAATTTGAATTATGTGTTGCAATTATTCTAACAGCATATTATGATGGAGTTAAGATGGTAGTTATGACCATTGTTACTACTACCATTTCTTAAGCTTTTATGTGTTAGGAACTGCAAAATGGCTCACTTACTCATCACCCATGGCAGTTCCCATCTAGCCTGGCTTCCCCAATTAGTGAGCGGAAGTTAGATTAACATTTCACAGACTCTTTTGTAAGCCATGTTTTCTTGTTTTTTTTAATTTTAATTTTTACTGGTGCTTGCTTGCAGCACATAATTTCATTCACCACAGGCAGTTGGTATATATACATAACACATCTTAATTCTTTTTTTATTCCCTTCCACCTCCCTCCACCTCCATCTCTTGGTCCCCTTTCTGTTTGCAAAAGATCTATCACACAGTTTTTTATTATCTTTTATTTTGCTCTTTAATTGATTAATACTTTTAGTTTTTTAAAAGAAACCATATGATATTTAAGCTTGTGTATGTGTTTTTTTTTCACTTAACATTATGCATCTGTTTTCTAAAGAATAACTCAAATTTATCTTTCTTCACAGCATAGTGGTACTCCATTATGCCTAAATACCAAATTTTCTTATCCTTTCATTTGTTGAGCTACATACAGGCTGCTTCCAGCAGTTAGCTATTACAAATTGTACTGCTATAAAAATGGGTATGTATAAATCATTGTAATACAATATCTAACTCTTTCAGGAAGTTACCTAAAAGGGGAAAGCTGGGTAGAATAGAATTCCTATTTTTGGTTTTTTGAGGAAACTTCATATTTATTTTCATAAGGATTATATTAGTTTACATTCCCACCAACCATATAGAAATGTTTCTCTGTCCCTACACAGCCTTTCTAGCATGTATTTTGATTCTTGATTATAGCCATTCTTTCTAGAGTAAGACAGAATCTCAGTGTTGTTTTAACCTGCATTTCTTAATGACCAGTAATGTTGAACAGTTTTTCATGTATTTATTGGCCATTTTTACTTCTTCTAAACAGTGTGTATTCATTTAAGCTGCTCTTTGATGGGGTCTTTTATTTTTTGGTGTCTATTTTTTTGAGTTTATAATGTCGTCTAGATATTAGTGCTTTCTAATTATTAGTTTTCCTTCTGTGGGTTGTCTTTTCACTCTGTGGTTGTTTCTTTTGCTTTCTTGTGGAGAGGGGCAGCCATAGGCATGTGATTAAACAATAACAGTACAATATTAAACACCTATAATATACATATTATATTAGGAAATAGGAACCCAAGATAGGAACAATGATGTAGGAGAGTAATTTGACAAAGAAAGATTTTATAGAAAATATATTAATTGCTTAGGATCATTACAGATAAATAGCATTGTGTACAAAGAAAGTGGGAGGGATATTCAAGAATGTTCAGGTCCTGGAATGATATAGCTTCATGGTACATTTGGCAAGGGACAAGGGTCTTGCTACTTAAGTGGGGTGCAGAATTGATGTCAGGCAGATAAACCTTGTATATGGCACTTCTTTGTTGGACTCTAAGGATTCTTAGCAAGATAATGTCATATGTCTTAGGATTACTTGGGCAGCCATGGGTAGAACAGGTTGGGGTGGGAATACTATGAATACAGGAAAGATTTAAGAGGCTACAATAAGCATCTAAGGGAGAAATGATGAGACTGTGGCACAAGAAATGGAAAGGAACAGATGGATTAGAGAGGTACAGTGTTGATGGTCCTTAGCAGGAACCTAATAAATGTTAGTTGGATACAGGGGAGAAAGGTGGGGAGGGGAAAGTTAATCATAGCCAAAGTGTTCTTGGTTTGATGAATAGGGGGAAATTGAACAAGCCTCTCAGTGGATGCACAAAGAGTGTGCCAGAAATGCTTTTAGTCATTATTTTTATTTGGGAAAATATAGGTAATTTATATTCTCATATATTCAGTTATTTTAATCAAAACATTCACTCATTCATTCAAGAAGTATTTACTGGATAATACTATTGTTTCAAGCTCTGTGCTAGGCATTGTGGATTCCACTATGAATTAAGCAAGCTTCAAGTCTAATTGGGATAACAGACATAAAATGATAGAATAATTACAGTCAAGAAGAGGGCTGTGAAAGGCAAGTACCTGGTACTATATGATAAGATAGACTTACGGAGCATGTGGAACAGAAAAGAAAGTGTAGTTTAGTGAGCACTACAGATGTAGCAAGACTGAAATTTGTTTTTGTAAACAGGATCATATTTTAAAAAATCTAACATGCTGTCCTGATTTCATAAAGCCTATTGTTCTAACTTTAAGGCATTATGTTACAGTGGTATTGTTAGAAATCTTTCTCTCTGCCGTAGTGCAAATGCTACCCATTCATTCTCCTTTCTGTGGCTATTAGTAGAGATCCTTCTGATTAATTATTAACTAGCAAATGTATCTCTAGAACACCACACTAAGTGGGAACATATTAAGGAAGATGAATTTGAGGTCCTATTCATG
This sequence comes from Fukomys damarensis, assembly GCF_012274545.1. Classification (NCBI taxonomy): domain Eukaryota; kingdom Metazoa; phylum Chordata; class Mammalia; order Rodentia; family Bathyergidae; genus Fukomys; species Fukomys damarensis. The sequence continues at coordinate 38,466,147 of NW_022900950.1, read as the reverse complement.
CTTCTCAAGGGAAGAAACCTGGCTATGCTGACAAGTGAACCCATTAATCACTTTCTGTTAGATTTACTATGCGGTTTAGTTTGTTTTTCAGTGGGGATTATTTCCTCCATTTCAAAGTAGATACTTTCTGCAGATAAAGGAGATGCCGCCAAGACTTGTAGTGACACCAGTCAAACTAATTTATAGAGAAAGGCTGTGCAGGTTACTAGGAAAAACATTCATGGTCACATGTTGGTTTTGACTATCATTTCCAAATGACACAGTTTGTCATCAGGTGCATCCAATTAGTTGAAGAAATTTGAAGTAAGGTATAATATTTAATTGGTACAGAGCAGTGTTTTTCAGACTACAGATTACAACTCATTAGTGGCTTGTGGAATCAATTTAATCTATTGCGATCAGCATTTTAAAAGCAGAGACACAATAGCAAAAGAAGCAAAAATATCAGAGACTATTACAAAAAGAGTATCTTATGAAACTTTTTGTTTTGTATTCATGTATAAATTTACACATGTAATATGCACATGTATTTATCCCATATATATTATATGTACTTATATATAGACTTATTTACATATACCCTAGGTTGATATGTAAAATGTCAAAGAAGTTTCAAAGCCATAGGTACGGCCAGGTGTGGTGGTGCACGCCTGTAATCCCAGCACTTGGGAGGCTGAGGTAGGAGGATCTCTGTGAGTTCGAGACCAGCCTGAACTATATAGTGAGTTCCAGATCAGTCTCACTACATAGTGAGACCCTGCCTCAAAAAACAAAAAACAAACAAAGCCATAGGTACGGAAAAAAGTTCTGGAAATAACATTTTCTACTAACATATCAATTCCTTTAGTTTCCTAATATTGCTTAAAGCACACTGGAAAGTATTACAATTGCTTGGATAGAGAAATGTTTAACATATTTTAGTAGTCAGTGAATGCTGGCTAAAACAAGAAATTAAGGTTACTCTTGGTTTAGGAAATGCATATTTGGCATACTAAATAAAGGTGTTTTAAATCCTCAAGTTTTGCTAATTTTGTTAGTTAGAAAGAGTTTGAGTTCTTTTTATATTTGAGGAATCCTGAATCAAATATATGACAAAGATTGTCTCTTTTTTATAAGTACGCTATGGGTAGTAACCTAGAGGAGATTACAGATTTTAGACTTTGGATTGTGTTTTTATACCTCACAATAAATTGCTTTGTGACCTATGGCTATGATTATTCATGATGAATGCTTTATTTTTAATTATTAATAAAAGAAATATTATTACTTATTTTACTCACAGTGCAAACAGTAACATCTTTACCACAGCATATTGAGAATTATAGTTAAGTCACAACTATTGGCATTCTTTTCCAATAAGTAAAAGAAAAATATTTAATATTTTTTCAAATAAAAACTAACTTAAATTTTCCTGTCTATGTCACCATAACTATTCACTAAAGACTCATATTTTGGCTTTCTTGAAGAAAATTTAAATCATTACATTATTCTGTTACTTTTAGCATCATTTTTATTCTGTACAGCCCAATTTCAAACTCAGTCTTTCCATATAATAATTAAGTTTGATAAACAAGTGGCAGTTTTATAAATCTCCTGGACACTTTAATAAGATGCTGGTTATTTAGTGTCATCCCACAAAGCCATTTAGACAGCTTGCCTTACACATAGTCCAGAAGTGGCAAAGTTATGACACTATGATTCTTCCCCAGGGAAGGTTGGAGAAGGGAGCGTTAGTTAGCTTTCTATCACTACAACAAAATACCTGAGAAAATCAACAGAAAGAGGTAAGGTTCATTTTCACTGTGGTTCATGATTTGTTAGTATGTCATGATTTGAATCATAAATGGTCCTCAAAAGGGCATGTGTTGAAGTCTTGGTCCTCAATGCAGCAGAATTCAGTGGTGAGGCCATTGAGAGGTGAATGGGTCATAAGCGCTTTAATCTCATGAAAAATCCATTTATGGATTCACAGTTCAATAAGTGTAGGGAGAGGAGTTTAGTAATGCAAGAAACTTCTCTTTACTTTTTGACTGCCATGAGATAAACTGTTTTACTTTATTATGCACTCCTTGCCATGATATCTGCTTCATCGTGGGCCTAGAAACAAAAGAGCCAAGTGACCATGTACTAAAACCTCTGAAACCGTGAGCCAAAGTAAATATGTGTTTCTCTAAATTGTTTTTTTCACAGTGATGAAAAGCCAATACATTCCCATTTGCTTTGGGCTTATGGAGAGGCACCACATCATGGCGGCAGGATATGGCAGAGCAAAACTACTCACTTCATGGCCATGAAGCCGAAAGAGAAGGAGGATAAAGCTGGGATCCTATAAACCCCTTTGAGTTTCTGCCCCAATGATCTAAAGGGGTTCACACTAGACCCCACAAGTAAAGGTCCATAGCAGCTCCCATTAACTAACCCTGGGGACTAGGCCTTTAACACATAGGCCTTTGGGGGACTCTTATCTAAACCATAGCACTAGGAATGCCCAATTAAGCTAAATCAGTCATGATGGAGACATTGAAATAACTCTTGTATAGCTGGGGTGAGAGAGAATAAGTACTACGACAAAACAGAGCCTTCTACTTGTCAAAATCTGGGGATAAAAAACAAATTTTGGGAGAAGGATTGAAATCTAGAGGCCTGGTCAGAAAAACAGAATTGAGAAAGGCTAGTGGCTTTGAAAAGTAGAGAGAAGCCTTCTGTTCTAGCCCTAGGTCCTATGTGGATGGAGATGTGCTTCATTTTCATGCTCTAGGGCCTGCAAGATCCCTCTTTATAAGTTACCTGGAATAGATTTATGGTTCTGTAAATTCCATAAAGTTTCCCTGATTAAGACAGCTCCATTTGCTTTATTCACTCTTTTGTCCCCCAATCCAGTCTCTTCTTGACACTCAAGATGGATTTATTTCTCTAGGCCTCACAACCATTTAATTTCTTCTTTTTCCCTTAATTTATCCCCAATGTTGTTTTCCTAATAGGTCATAACAAAACCAAAATAAAAGCAGAGAAAAATGATCAAGATATTCAAGATATTTTAGTCAAAGTTGTAAAACTGTTCACATTTTTTAATTAGGGAAAATAAAGGGCAGTCAGGACCTACCTTCTCAATATGTGATAGTAAGTTTTTTTTTTTTTTTTTTTTTTTTTTTTTTTTTTTTTTTTTTTTTTTTTTGCTACTAGTAGCTACTCCAAAACACTTTTGTAAACATAATATTTTCTGGTCATTGTATAAAGGTAAAGATTTATTTTCTACAAAATAATATTGTGTAGAAGAATGCAGTTTTCTATCAAAATTGAACTCTCTAGAGTTTGAAGTCACTACTGATTTGAACTGAACTTGGCCTTAAAAGAAAGAAATTAATTTTGTATCAGAACTAAGTGGCCAGTACAATAAGATTTTCTTTTAGATAAACATCTAGTCTCCAAGAAATATGACATCAAATAACTCAGTATGTTGATAGTTATTAATGTTATTTCAAATATTAGCTTTATGGAAATCTTCATTCCTCTGATAAAATATTTATTTATTCAAATACTGTCAATATAAAAGATGAAATACTTCAGTAGTTTTTGTGGCCTTGTAAACACTGAGAGATAACTCTTTCTGAAAAAGTCTAAATCTTCTGTCATGATATTGTATTTAGGAATGACAGTAATCTGGTACAGCTTGAATGTGTCCCCAAAGTTCATGTGTTAAAAACTCGATCCCCACTGTCTGTGTGGAATGTTGGAAAGTAGGTTATAATGGGAGGTAGGTTGGTCAAGGGTGCACTGCCTTCATGAATTAATGCTTTCATCATGGGTTCATTATTGTGGAAGTGGGTTTATGTTCATAGAAGTGGGTTTTCTATTTCACAAGTGGGTACTTTATAAAAAGATGAGTGTGGCTTCTTTTTCTCATTCTTCTACCTTCTGCCATAGATGACTTAATAAGAAGTCCTTCACCAAAGGTTGTAGCCTTGATTTTGTATCTTTAGAGTCTTCAGAAAAGAGAGGTAAATTTTTGTTCATTGTAAATTTTCTCTCTCTCAGATACCCTGTTATAATAGCACAAAACAAGAAACAGACTAAGATAGGTGTTCAATAAAAACCCTATAGACAACTATTTTATGATATTTATAGAAAGGGCATGATTTTTAATCTTTTCATCAGATTCTCTTTAACAATTTCAAAGATTTTAAGTATTTTTACCATTGATTATTTTATTGAGGCCATATGCTGGAGAACATAAGAACAAATAATTCTTGGGAAAAGATGCTGATAAGACATCACATAGTACAAAACACACTTTTGACTAATTAGGAGGTACTAATGTGGGTTTTGCTGGCCAAGAGTTGTTAGTGATTCATTTATGTTGAAGAGAACAATATGCCCTAGACATTTTAACTTCAGATTACAAGTGTGTCATAGATCTTATGTGTAGTCAGTTATTTTTCTCTTGTAGCTCTATTCTTTGGCACAGAGAATAAAACTAAAATCTATTTTTCTCACATGGATGTGCTTTGAAAATAAGAACCAGGAGATAAAAGTTAAATATTTGCATTGGGTTGTAAAAGTGGAAAAAAGATGTGATTTGTTGTTGATAGTACATTATAAAAAAGGTTTGTGTTGTACCTGTGTGGAGCAAAACTAAGGGATTAGGGGATGTTAAAGTGACAAGGAGGGACACAGGTAGACATTCCTTGGAGAGGAGCCTATTTGTAGTTTCTGGAGTATAAACAATCATTGTGCAATATATTTTGCTTCTTTTATGTATTTTATCTGCATAGCCCTTGATTGTGAGCTTGAGAAACCAGATCATTATTGCCTTTTGAGTCACTAGTAAAAGTGGCTAGAATTCACCTCCAGGGGATTCTCAGAGTGTAATTGGTAATAGATCCACATTGAAATGAGCTCTGTGAATGAGACTGATGAAGTCCATTACACCAGCATATCTAAAATAATTGTCCTGCTCTTAAGAACACATTTCTGAAGAAGTAGTCTTATACATACCAAAGTAACAGAAACAGTTGGAGGTTCTTTCAGTTCATTTGTATTCATTGCCAAAATGGTCATTATAATAAGCATTCCTCCATCCAAACAAAAGATGGATTATTGTCCTGTTCCATCCTATTTATAAACACATCATCTTCTATAGTGTCTCTATTCACTATGATACAGCCTATAGGACTCCTGATACTCAGTCCCTATGGACAGTGCTCTCTCCATTTATGAGCTTTAGAAGGTGTTTCATGTACCTTATTTTATGAAGCCGCCTTGCATTTTGTTTTTCACAAAGTGTTGATGGCTAGAGGGTAGAAGTGGTAGAAGCTCTAAGCCACAGTTAGGATAGCTCAGTATCCTAAGCATTTAAAAAAACAGTGACAAAGACAGCCAAAATATTCTGATTTATAAAGGTGCTTCAGGGAAGAAATCTCAGGAGTAGATATCTTGATTCTTAGAAGGTTTGTCTGGTTTTACTTCTTTACTGATGTTAAAATAATTGAAATAGCTATATTTTTTAGAGCCAAACTCCTTCTTTTAGAGACCACAGCCGTTTTCATTGAGGGAGGGAAAATGCACTTGTTTTGCCCATTTAAATGGAGAGCTGTGAACTTGCCAAAGGACAAGACTGGAATTCCCCTGCAGCAATAAATATTGCTGTGAATTAAAGAAAGAAGCATTTCTTTTCTCAAAGTGCCCTCTTTATAAATAGGAAGCGGATGCAGTAATATTAGAGTGAGATATTACTCTAAGAGGAACTCAGTTGGAACTCCAAGACTTCAGAATCCAGAGATTAAGTCAGAAAGGGAGCTAATGTGGTTAAAGATCTTTTCTTTCATCAGAGGTATTCATACTGACTGATAGGCTCTGTCTGCATGATACACATCTAGAAAGAATATTTATGCTCCCCACAGAAGCTATATTGTCCTACTGGGACTTAAAAAAGAGAACTTAGTCACCTTTATTCAGACTCTTCAGTTTGTTCCCAGGATCTGACAAGGAGTGCCTTAAAATGGCTGTGAACTGAATGTACTTTTTGGTAACAAACATGCAATGCAAATGAGCACCCCAAATATTCCTCCCTGGAGCAGAATTCAAGCAGTGTAGGTTGCCTGGAGTGCTTATTTGCATGTCAATCCCATGGTCTTCCTACTCACAGTTACATAATTTGATAGATTTTAGTTCAAGGAGTAAATTGGTGACTTTAAAGAGCGTAATGATTGAATCTTTGGTATCTTCCTTACCTTTGGTAACTTCTCCCCTTACCTTTTTTACTCTTATATAATTCCTGGTAAGCATCAAAGGCTTTTAATTCTCTTGGAAAATTGTTTTAATCTTTCCATTATTTTTACTGTGCAACACATTTTACTGTGCATGCACAACGCTAGAGTATTTCAAATAGATGTGAAGCATACTTCTCATCTTATCTTTGATGATGGAGTCATCCCTAATCAGATAATTAAAAATGAGGGACAATTGAAAATCACTCCTGCTTCACTTTTTTTTTTTTTTGCCACTAATGAATGAACCCACAGGCCTTTGCACTGAGACATCTCCATCTCCCTCTTTTTTTCCTTATTTTCTATTTTGAACCAGGGTCTTGCTGAGTTGCCTACCCTAGGTTTGAATTTGTAATCCTCCTTCCTCAGCCTTCAGAGTCCCAGGAGTACAGGCATGTGCCCCCATTCCTGCCTCTACTTCTATTATTAGTAACCTTTACCCATCCTTCTTCCAGAAAATATTTCAAAGCCTTGTTTCATTCATTTGTGAATGAAGTAGCATCTCCACTATCCATTTGAAGTGATCCTTGGCATGTGTTTTCATTGTACCTTTTGCAATTGTTTCTACTGAAGGTTTGTATCAGATCCTATTAGCTATTGGGAGATGCACCATATCATCAGCTAACAAAGATTTAATCATGCACTTTTTGTGGTATTTTTCCATGCCTTTAAAAAAATGGGGAAAGTCGAGCGTGGTGACGCGAGCCTGTAATCCCAGATACTCGGGAGGCTGAGGTGGGAGGATCAGTTGAGTCCAGGAGTTCTGGGCTGCAGTGTGCTATGCGGATCGGGTGTCCGCACTAAGTTCGGCATAAATATGGTGACCTCCCGGGAGCAGGGGACCACCAGGTTGCCTAAGGAGGGGTGAACCGGCCCAGGTCGGAAACGGAGCAGGTCAAGGTCAAAAAAATGGGGAAAGAATTGTACTCTAGCAACTGTGGATTGCCAGCTCTTATGGAAAGGCTTATAAACTCTTTGGACCAATTCCCAGCACCATCCCCCCCACAAAGCCTTGCTCCACCTTGCCCATTCCCCATTTGGACTCAGCTTGCTCACACCTAAGTGAGTTAAATAGCCTTATTGCTCCCACAAAACCTGCCTGGTGGTCCTCCCTACCATGCTTTCTATACAATATAAAGCAGAGATAAAATAAGAGTGTGAGTATGATGATTTCTTCACTCCTAGAAAGGGTTCTATATTTGAGGCCATTGCCCACAATGGGGGTATTGTTATTTGGATTGAAAATTATCTTTAAATATAAAAATACAGTGTCTGAGAAAATTACAGTACATTGCAACTAATAGAGCTAGTTAAGTTAAAAATCAATTAACTAACATTAAAAAGATCTCTAGGTATATACGTCTTTAATGTGGGAAAGTCTTTTTAAGGGATTACTATTAAGAAAATTTGTGGGTCTCAACACATTAAAATGTTTTGAATATTAGAGGGTAAGTATTAAATTGTGGGTAATATTTCAAAATATAAAGCAGGAAATAATTAAAGCTTAGAAAATAAAGAGCATGGACCAATTAACAAAGAGCGATTTAAACATGATGAATTGAATACAAATGTTTATTTTTGTTTTCTTCATAAAACTCCAGTGAAGGACAATAAAGAATGTATAAGGAATTAATCTATAAGAACAGAAAAGACAGGAAAATAAACAATTGTTGATTAAAGATGTCAATCAAATTTGGGACTCAGCCCACATGTGTAAATACCGAATAGTTTCCCTGGTGTGAATATTCTGCAACAATGCATAAGATTCTAATAAGATTACTGACATTTAGAAATGGGAGGAAAGGAGCTAAAGGTGTAGGGAAGGTGTGATACGTAGGGGAAGAACAAAAAGGGAAAAGAAAAAAATGTGAGAGAATGAAAAGATGAAAATAAAGTGTTTGTAGATGGGGAGGGGAGGAGGGGGTGAAGTAATAGATTCATTCATAGGAAAATGGATACATATTGAAGATATACTCCTAAGTGAAATAAATAAGTCCCACATGTGTAAATACCGAATAGTTTCCCTGGTGTGAATATTCTGCAACAATGCATAAGATTCTAATAAGATTACTGACATTTAGAAATGGGAGGAAAGGAGCTAAAGGTGTAGGGAAGGTGTGATACGTAGGGGAAGAACAAAAAGGGAAAAGAAAAAAATGTGAGAGAATGAAAAGATGAAAATAAAGTGTTTGTAGATGGGGAGGGGAGGAGGGGGTGAAGGGAGGGCAGAGGTAAGGGGAAAAAAATGAGAATCAAGACTTGCCATGTAAAGGTACATGATCCCAACAATGAATGTAACTGTACTGTATCCCTAAATGTACCAATAAACTCAATAAAAAAAAAAAAAATTTGGGACTCAGAAAAGACGTGAACTGGTGAGAACTGACTCCACACAGCAGATAAAACTGTCTCCTGACTGCAAAGAGACAAAATGAGAAGTGAGAGTCAACTCTACTGAATACTAGAAAGGTGAAAAATTAGAATCATCAGGTACCTCTATAGGCAGAAGTATGGAGCCCAGTTAAGCTCCAGTTTGATTAAGGGCTCAGAAAGATAAACTAGAGACTCTCAGAACACCTTCCCCTTATCATACAGTAATGAGAGTTCCCCTCCTCATTTTAGCAGACATTCCAAAGATACTGAAACCTGGAAGACTGTGCCCCAGGAATATCAGCCATAGCCTCAAGGAGGGGCAGTGAACAATGAGATAAAAAGAGAGATTAAGTAAAACCCCATATGCTGAAAAATAAAATCTCTTTTGTCTCCTTTTTCTACTTGCCTCTCAGAGTAATGAGCAGATTTACTGTCCTGGTCTCACTCTGAAATTAGTCAGGCCTTCTCAATCACTTTAAAGTGAGGCCTTATAGTCAATGAACTCTGCCTGCATGACAAATTTAAGAGTCCTAGGTCACTGTATGATTTTTACATTTGTATAAACTACCAAGGACACTAGTATTTGAGGAAATCCTCTCACCAAATGAATCAACACAGGCAATAGAACAAGTACTGCAGAAAGTAGAAAAAAGCTTAAAACTATCATTCATACTTTCAGAGAGATAAAAAAGTATTTTTGTTCCAGCAATAAAAGAATAGCTGGCTACAAAAGGAGTGAGGCATTGAAAAACAATAAAGAACTCTCAGATATTGAAAAAAATATCAGAAGTAAAAGTAATGGAAGGAATGGAGGATGAAGTTGAGGTCAGAGACCTTTTCTTTAACAAGTGGTATTCATAAAATTGAGAAGAATAAAAAACAGGATAAAGAATTAGACAATAGGTAGAAATGTAACAAAACAAGAGGTTCATTATGAAGTATTAAACCTCTATCATAGGAATTTAAAATAGGTAGTACAAATAAAATAAAATAAGCAATTAAAAAATTCTCCAAATAGAGGAATATAATAACAAAAATTGAACAAAATTTGTAGGTATTTCCAAGTATTTGTAAAGGAAGTAGTACCATTAGTTAATGCTGGAACTGGCACTTATGCCATTGGATCCTGTGTTAGTTATTTTTCTCTTGTTGCTGAGATAAAATATCCAATACTCAAAATTGAGGGGAAAGTGTTTATTTGGCTTGCAGTTCATAGCAGTTTCAGTCCATAGTCAGCTGGCTCCAAGACGGAGATGGCAAACAGACATCACAGAGGAGAAACAACATGGCATGCATAAGGTAGCAAAGGAGACAAGAGAGTTTAACACTATATTTCTGTCCCTTTTTTATTATTCAGATGACCAGAATTAGGAGGGTGCCAAGCTAATCACTTATCTATAGTGATTCAGTGAGCACATGCCCTGCCCCAGCATTGCACATTCCAAATTCAGTTACCTCTGAAAAAGAAAGACCCATCCCATCCTCACCAGAGTTTTGGGGGAAATGTAAACCCAAACCATCACAGCTCCATTGCTTCCCCTCTCTTCAATCTTGGATTAGAGCTATACCACTGGCTCTCCTGGGCTGGCATGAGCTTGCACGTGGCAGATTGTGGGACTTCTTAGCCTCTGCCATTCTGTGAGTCAATCCCTCAGAATTAAACCCTTTCTATTTATTTCTGTTTATTTTATTGGCTCAGTTTCTCTGGAAAATTCCAACAAATATATGAGATAACATGATCAGAAAGAATCTTAGCTTTTTCATAAGAATGAAAGTTTAATATTTTAAATCAAGGCTTTAATGAGGTAATCATAAGACTTGAAAGGTATTCTGTAAGACTTGAAAGGTATTCTGTTATCTATAGAGATTACACAGAAAGTAAAATATAAACTATTATATAGTCCTAGAAAGAAGTCCAAGAAAATTTTGTCGTTGTAAAAGATAAAGCTAAATTTTAGCTTTTCATTAGTATATTTGACACTAAAGCTCCTTTGTTGAAGATCTTATCAATAAATCCATCAAACAATAACTTGTTCTACCTAGGAAAATAAGATTACCTTTTCTTGAACGTTGTACAATTTTCTGTATCTGTACTTATTTCTTGTAACACAAGTTCCCAAAGTGACAAAATGAATAAATACATTCACTAATACACTCAACATATAGAGTTTCTCTATATCTTACAAAATAAGATATAATATATAAATT
>NW_022900950.1:38426867-38455085 GCF_012274545.1 Fukomys damarensis | reverse complement strand
TAATTTAATATATTATATATTATATATTAAATAATATAATATATAAATTTAAAATTATTCTTAGTAATTAGTATTGCATCTTAGAAGTGACCTAAGTAGCTAGTTAAGATCCATTAATTTACTCAATATCAGTTCAAAGTTACCTAAAAATCTTGCAACCTATCATCAAACTGACACATTACAAAATATAATTGCCACTGAAATAAAGGTAGTTAGAATAATGATTTAACTTTGCTAAACATGAATTTGTATTTCTGATAATTGTAAATATTTAGTATAGGTAATGTCAGCTTATTTGATCAGTCAGTATGCATAAATTTAGGAAGTACATACATAAATAAAATAAAAATTCAGTCATACATGGTAAGTAATATGGATAACTCAAAAGACATTATTGTTTTTATTAAATCAGCAATGAAAACTTAGTATTATTTGCAAAAGACTTACCTAAATTATGTGAACTTGATTTACAAAAACATGTGAATTAGTTTCACTAAGAATACTTTTAGCACATTGAAGTTATTGAAAGTTCCTTCAGGTATGGGACTTTTAGGACTATTCAATTATATAAGCACTTATCTCTGTAAGTGAAGCAGAATGGAATTCCTTTAAGAAATGTTATCATCTAATTTACCATAGGGATGTAGCACATTAACACAATAACATTTAAATGAGCCTTTTTGAATCATGGATAAAAAGACACAATGAAAACGTATATACATATTCATGTGTTTGAGACCTTTTATATCTTGAATTTAAAAATTTGAATAAGATGAATAGATACAGAAATTTAAAACTTGCCAGTTCAAATATTTACTTCCCAGTAGGTACAAAATACTTAATTGATTTGAGCTCAATATGGACAAATAGATAATGATATATCTTGAGCATGTCTCTTCCTCTAGCTTAGAACCCTGTGTATCTACAAAAGTGCTGACACTGAAAGAATTTTATATTTTTAAGAGGCTGTAATTCAAAAGGGTGATACAGACTGTGATACAGACTGTGTACGGCTTACAAACCTTAAAACATTTATTATTTGACTTTTTGCCAAAGATATTTACCACCTCATAGCACTCAGAGTCTTCCAAATAATTTCAGGAGAATTTGGATTCTTCCTTTACAGTATACCACAAGAAAGGATGTTCCGATTATGAATTCTAAAATATGCCTTGAAGCCCACATCAAAAGTACTGATTTAGAAAATTAAGGCTTTCACTGCAAGAGCTTAACTTGAGTGGGAAAAATGTCTCTTAAAAATCAAGAGAGAAATTGATACCATAGCAGTTTATTAGAATTAAAGATGGCAGCTCATTCTGCCCTGCCCTAGGGAAATAAGAAGAGTCCTGGATTGTGAGAGGTTGGGATAGGCAGTATGTCCGTGGAAACCAGTGAATGGAAAGGAGGAGAATCTTGGTGACCACGTGAATTACACCTACTCCCAAACCTTTGAAGACAAATCAGCACCTACAGACCACCTACAACTGGAAAGTCCACTGCACAACGTATGAGCTTCAGAGCCAGCTGATCTGTCTTTCTCTTTATAGGGGTTGAACCTCTCTTCCACATACACCTGGACTTGTCACCTGTAGTAGAAGGTGCATCTGAATGCTTCACAGAACCTCATTCAATCTGGCCCATGAAAACAACTCTTTAATGACCCGAGAAATAGTCATGAATGATCCGCTTTAATCTCAGAAAGATGATGATGTGCGGAAGGCAAAATGCATGTATATGTCTAATTGATTAAGTCTGCCTAATAGTGAAAATTTCTGCCATCCTTATCTGATAAAGTGATAATAAGCTCGGGATTGTTACAGAGATCAAATGAGATAATGACTGTAAAACTCTTAACATATGGCCTGCTGATAATCAGTACTCAATAAGTGATATCAAGCAATGTTACCTAAAAAGGGCTCTTTAAATTAGATTAGGGCAATAAAAGGCAACATGTCTGAGAATAGGTACTTTAGTTATACTGTAGGGAAGGTGTCTTAGTCCAGTCTCTGATACTATAGCAGAATACTTGAGACTGAGTAATTTATATAATAAACAGAAAATTTATTGTTTCATAGCCCTGGAGGACATTATCAAGGTATTCACATCTGTCAAGAGCTTTCTTTCTGCTCTAAAACATGGCAGAAGGCATAATATTGTAGAAAACTAGAGAGAAAGAATGAGTGAGAGAGAGCTGAATTCTCTTATTTACATGGGATAATCCCAACTGCGAGGGAGGAGCCCTCATGGCCAATTTACTTCTAAAAACCCCACCTCTTAAAACTGGTAACAGGGGTAATTATATTTCAGTATGAGTTTTGGAGGGTACAAGCATTCAGATAGTGGCACGAACCTTCATTGAGTTTCATTTAATTTTCAATCACTCAGACTAAATGACTGATGTAAAAAGTTCTAGGTTCTGTTGAAGAGCAAATGATATTAGTCAAGATCCCTGAATAGGAATAAGAAAAAAGATGGAAAAGACAGTACAACATAAATGTAATAAAAGGTAATTACTTTGATAAAGTAACACTAAGAACTCTTTAGGATAATCTCATCACTTCTTTTTTTATTTAGTTAGATTGCTCAAAAATGTATTTTCTTTACTAAAGAGAATTCTGATCTATTTTGTATCTTCATTGGCTATAATGAGTGATCTTTTATGTCCTTTACTAAATCAGCCTTGTAAGTAAGAGCTATCTGTGGACTAGATTAGATTGTTCCTCTCAAAAGTACATATATTACACTGCATGGACAGTTTGCAAGAATTAAATATCAACTCTTTTACTACTTTGTCATGGCCAATTTTTCCTGAGCCCAAATTATGGCAAGTCAAGTTTTGGACTCTGGGAGAGTATGATTGCAAAATTAATGTTTAAAGGAATATACAGAGCAATTCATGCTATTATGTGGTTGGCATGCTATAATAGAACAGAATAGAAATTGTACTTTGATGGAAGAAAATGTATTGTCAATTGCATTCCTGTTTAGGCACTCTATAGAGCTTACTAGTTGTATTTGAACTATTTTGCATGGGTTGTAGTATATAGGTAACTGACTAATATATACGCTCTATCTTGTCCAGTAGACTTCCCTGATCCCTGAAGAAAAAGTTTTGTTCTCATTTACGTTTTGATCCCTTTATTTCACTAATTTTGTACATTGATTTTCCCCTTGAACTATTAATATCATCTGGCTGTGGTTAAAGAATATGTTATTGTGACACTTGGTAAAATGGTAAGAACTTTATTCAGAACCATTGTAAGAGACATAAATAATATCTCAGTAGCAGAGAGAGCTGGAACTCAACTCTTAATATAGCAAAGACGCCAAAAGATTTACAGCCCATAAGCAGTGAAGGGTTCTGTGGATGGAAAATGACTAAGAGAAGACATCAAGATTAGGGGAGATTCTTGATAATCTGAATTAACAGTATTCTTGCTAATGATAGATCAGGGTGATCAAAGATTGAGGTTGATAAGGGATCAATGGCTAGTCTCTCTAAACTGCCTTAGCAGGAGTTTTGCTAATATTAGGCCGTGCAGGCCTGGCAAGGGTAGAAACTAAGGCTGAGTCCTAATTCAGAGAAGAGTTCAGAGGAGCCCGAGTAAAGTTTGATCAGAAAGAGAACCTTTGTCACCCGGCTCTCTCATCATGAGTAAAATAAGTAATTGTTGCATATATTTATTTTCATGTCTGTATTAGCGACATTATTTTACATTTTTCTAAAAATTACCTTTTAACACAGGCAAAGCGTTCATTTATAGTGTTTATCAAACATCCCTAGGTCATAGATTGTCTAAATTATCTTTGTGAAAACTCTGGCTTTTCACACTATGAGGAAGAGTAGTATGCTTGGTTACCATCCAAAATGTTGAAGGAATATATTTTACAAAGAATAGAACAGCAAAAATATCACATTTTTCCATTGAATAGCCATAAAATTTAACAAAATTAATTTTAATTAATAGGAGAAAACAAAAAGAGAGAATACTATATATAACTTATTTATGAAATACATTCATATAAGACAAACATTTCAGGAAATAGCACTTCTTAAGTGTTGATTAAGCTATTTCCATTTGGTAAGAAAATAATTATTATAGGAATTGTGAGCATATATGGTCACTATTAAACCAACCTCTGAAAGGAATGGACTTGTCAACATTTATTCTTAACATAGTTTGAGAAAAGAAATGGCTCATAAGAGATATGGCATTTTACTTTAGGTTCATTGTATTAGTGTGGTTGTTCATGAGTTTTTCATTTCATGATGAGGTAATTTGAATAAGACTGACCTGTTTTAGGGAATATTTATAACCACTATAAATTAAAATTATATGGTTTATTTCTAAACCAGGGCCATATTGTATAAACAATCTTCTTTTGATTGTAAGTTTGTCTTTATATGGATTTTTACATGAAACATTCACACAAGGCTAATCAATTAAACTTTTTATGATGAAGATATTGGCCCCCAAATCAGAAGACAGTCAGAATGTAAAGGCTCCAAATAGGAGATTGGATTTTCCAGATATTTTCCAAACTCACCATTCTTAGTTTCAAGGACTCCTTACTCCTTTCACATCTCCACCCCTCCCTGGAGCATGCCCTGAAACAGGTTTTGAGGATTGGCCTGGCTAATGCTGCTATTTACCTTCCTGTCCATTGTTGGCCCCAGACCCACCTCAGCTTTACTTTTCTATCTGTCAGTATTACCTAATTGCACTCACCACTTCAGATCTTTTTATGTTATGACCAAAAGCAATGACTCATCTCAGCCAGAGAATATATTGATCCTGAGTAAATAAGTAACTATTAATTTTAGTTCTAATGTACTCTTGGGAATAAAGATGAATTGTTTAAAGCATGGTTTGTCTGATGTTCTTTCGATCTGCAGAGGGCTGTTTAAATATTTACAAGTGAATACCAAGCTGGGAGATCAGGAGCCACACAGTGTGGTGAAACAGGTATAGTGCTAAAAACCAAAAGAATTCTAGGTCTAGCTCTGCTATCACTTAACTATGGGTTTTGGGTAAAACCAAAGAAAAACCAGGGCTTCACAATAGTTAAAGTGGTAAGAAAAAATTTTATTTAAGACTATTTCAACAAGGGGGAACTAATCCTCAGTATAGGACTGTGCTTAATTCTGAGCACAGTGTGGACAAGTGGGAATTAATTAGTAGCCAGGAGCAGGATGGGATTACGGATGTACAATCATTAAGAGGAAATATCATAGAAAAGGGGGTTCTGGCTCAATCAGTTTAACAGGATTCTTGCTGAAGGCAGGTTGGGATGGTCAGACATCACCTTGGGAGGGTGAAGGATGATGAAGACCCTGATCAAATATTAAAGTGATTACATCTACAGGATGTGGGTTCATGCTAAACTGGCCTAAAGTTGTTTTTTTTTTTTTTTTCAAAAGCTGTGCTTTATAAGGACGAATGCAGATGGGCCTAGGAGAAGATTCATGAATCTGGCTAAAATTTGATCAAGGAACTTTTGCAATACATGTATAGATGTGCAATATGTGAAATTAGCATGGAAACTAATGCAGGCAAGGCTTTAAAGAGAAGTCAGAGAATTTTCAAATTAGGAACAGAATAGACAAAAGGTATTGCAATTGGAGTATTGTCCTTCAAGCTAAAAGGCACTAATTGTGAGAATGGAATTTGGGTGCAATTCCTCGGACCTCAACTATACATGTTATCTTGTATCAGCCCCACAGCTTCATAGGCCATTACTCTGATCTCAGCAGTCTGTGAAGAATTAATCCAACAATTGCCTTGTTTACAGAAGTGAGTCTGGCTGAAACCTCCATGCTAGGTCAGAATAACTTGCACCCAAATTCTGTTCCCACAACTAAAACTTTCAGATTAGAAAGACAATATTCTTTTCTCTCTCTCCCTCATTGAGTTTATTGGTACATTTTAGGTATACAGTACCTTTACATTTGTCATTGGGGTCTTGTACCTTAACATGACAGGTCTTGGTTCTCATTTTTTCCTCTTGTCCCTGTCCTCCCTTCACCCCCTCTTACCCTCCCCATTTACAAACACTTTATTTCCATTTTTTTCATTTTCTCATAGTTTTTTCTTTTCCCTTATTACCTTTCCTCTACCCTTCCCCTATTATAATATTCTAATTACATTGAAATATTTTGTCTATTCTGTTCCTAATTTGAGAATGCTTTGTCTTGTCCTTTGTGAGCCGTGTTTACATCAATTTCCATAGAAACCACTCATCACCTTTATCCCAATTGATTGTTGATGAAAGTGAATGCCTGGGATTGTCCAATGCTTTTGTCAGTTACACTGGCACTGGTTGTCCTGGTACCCCACTTTCTCTCTCTTAGTTCTGTCTCCTAGTGTATTCCTTTTCTCAGGCCTGCATCACACACTGGGCAGGTGGGTACTGGAACTTGACTGCAGGGGGTCCCTGACAATTGGTGCCCAATGTGACTCTTAACAACCTGCTTTGGGCATAATCAATATTACAGTCGTCTGCAACCCTCCACTTCCCCGAGTACTGCTCAGTTCTTTCATGTGCTGTTCCTGATGTTACAGTCCTACATATTGCCCTTCATGCACACTAAGCTCTGTTCATTCTTCTCTCCCTGTGCTCATGGCCCCGGCTTATGTTGCTCTTTCTAAATAGCTTGTGTGCTCCTGAAGCTGAAAGTGTGTTTTGCTTTGTGGCAGAAGAAACAGCACACATCACCTGGCAGAAGGGTCTGGGAGCTGATAGGATTGTGGGACTTTAAGAAATTCAGTACAGAATTTGCTGAGAGCTTGAGGAGAAGAGGCTGAAGTGGTAAGTAGTAGCCAGACCCTGTAAAGCCTTACAAGCTGTGGGAACACTTCTGAATTATTTTTCCTCTTGCTGATAGAAATTGGCTTTGTTTTTACAGGTAACAATGAAGCAGATAATAATGCAATGTTTTTTTTTTTTCCCGTCTTTCTGTCAGAGAAGTTAAAAAAATGATTTGCCTCTTCATTTGGGAAAAAAAATCAGTTAACAAAGAGAGTGGTTGTAAACAATAGAATTAATTGACTCTCCTAGGGCTATTATTTGTTGTCTATTTAAGGCTACTAGATTTTATTTTAATTACTCCTTGGTGTGCTTCATTTGCATATATTTGCATATGTCTATGTGAAGAATCTAAGAGATTCAAGATGACTTCAGCCTATTGCAAATCTTTCTTTCAGAGCCTAATATCATTGAAGTAGGAGGTAGCTTTTAAAATGGTTCATAGAAAAAAAAGAAAGTGCCTGAAGGCAGAGATATGGCATAGGATTGGGGGTTACCCCGCAGCCTTCAGTAAAACTAGCCTTTCTGAGTGGCCCAACACTCAATGTGCTTGTGTAATTGGATAGATCCTTGGTAGAGGCTAAATATAACACTGAGATTAGTTCTTTTCCACCACAGCAGATGTTAGCTGCTCTTCAGACTTGATTAAGGGACTTGGTGCTGGTATCCTTTTGTTGTTGTTGTTGGTAAGGGGACCTTAACCTTGTAAGGCAGGTGGCTGCACAATTGAGCTAAATTCCAGCCCTTTATTTTAAAATAAAGTATCCTTTATTTTAAGGGTCAGAGTCTTCGAGGAGCCAACGAAATGGAGCTCCTGAAGCAGATTTCAGATGCAGTCTTTGGGGAAATGGTATGCAATTGTGAAGAAATTGCCGGGAAAGAAATACTCTAGTTGGGATTTCATAGCATTCATAGGGTTTAAATAGTCTTTTTAGGGTAAAGGAACACAATATCCACATTTTATGGGATGGGCTTAGAAACTACTATGGAAAGAGTTGATTGGCTTGAGGAGGATGTTGGGGATCATAGATATTAGGAAAAATTGTGGAATACTAGAAATGGTATAAATAAATGATGATAAAACACTCTACTTAGCTTTCCCACTGGGATATCATTTTCTTTGGCTTTGAGCTGTTTAAAACTTTCAGTTGTAGATAACTAAAAACTGTATATGGCTCTTATTTGTAAACATACAAATGAGTTTTGTCTAGTGGACGGAAAACTGATTTTCCTTATTTTTTCCCAGAGAAACCAATCTATATCTATTTGTAATCCATTCATTACCTTTCTTTTTTACATATGTGTTCTTCAATTTTTTTTTACACTACTGGAATATGTTTCTGGTTCTCTCATTGATTAAGCATGAACTACATTTTATTATATATCCATTTTATTTTTAATCCCCCAAATAAGCCATTCTATACCTATGCGTATCTTCCACTCATTTCCTTCTTGCCTATATTTGTGTTCTTCAGTTTTTTATGTTGGCTCTCTCATCAACACATGAAATAAATTTTTATTTAAGCCTATTTTATATTTATATGAAAGTCATGATTTTACCTTAAAAATATCATGCTGTCCTTTAATACAGGATAGTGGAGTTTTCAAAGTTGACCATAAATTGTCTTATAAGGATTACTTCTGATTATGAAAAAAGAAAAGCTGGTCACTTTGTATTTTGTCCTGATTAATTTACATTGATTCAGCAAGATATCTTAATTAAATATATGAGACCCCCCCTGAGTGTGATTAGCAAATCTATGCTTCTATGGTGCCGAGCAATTATAAGTGAAGAAAATTAACTTCTGTATGGAAATTTCATAGGAATCTCAGGTGACATTTTAAATGGCCTCTTTTATTTCAAAGATTAAACAAGAACTTCTTACCATTCTTGTATTCTGATACTAGAAAAACAAATTTAAGAGATCTATCTCCATAGCCCAATACCTAGAAATTAGGTTGGATTCCTTTCTATTCAAAGTTCTCAAAGTCTCTTCAAGTTCTGAACTTTCTCTACTGTCCTTATGTATAGGAACTTGAAAACCAGAACACAGATACTCAATCACTTCCTAGACAAGATCTGTGGGCATTTGTTCCACCTATGAATTGCAATCCTTGTTCCTAAATGGGAGGTTTATCACCACCATTGGAACATAAAGCACTGATAGAGCATTAAGGTCAATTTCAAGGATTTTCCAAACAAATGTAAAGAAAATTTCCCTTTTCAGTTCAGGACATCCCATTTTCACTTAGGTCTTGTTCTGGTGGCTCATGGATGAATAGGAAAGCTCTGAAAGTGGCTGCTTTTAGACTAAGATCTGTCTTGAATCCTGACTCATTTGTCTAGTACATTTCACGGGTGTATTGTATAAGTAATGTTAAGTTCCAGAGTTGTACCTGTGAGTCTATTTCTCATGAAGTATCAGTAGTGAAGTGTACATGGTTTAGTTCTTTCCACCTGCTCTGACCTCTTTTAATTTGTTTTGAAGCTATAAGTCTTGATGCAAGGAAGAAGGAAAAGTGAAAAACAATTGTTGATAATAAGACTAAAGGAATTGTAATAATTTCAGAAACCAACAAACAGAATATAGGAGATTAAAGTTCTATGTGGTGTTATGTTAAATAAGATTTATGGGAGGCCACTGATTTGTATTGAGGTCCTGCTCTAGGCTCAATAGAGCAGGAAATCCACAGCACAGATACCAGACCAAAATGGAATTGCTAGTAGTTTAGTTTCAAACCACCAAGCCAGAAGCTGTTTTATCTACTCTTTTGAGAAATCAGGGGAAAGATAACAGCCACATTCTCAAACAGGCTGCTTTTAGCAGGCATGATAAGGAAGTACCCTTTGCCTTAATCCTTACAAAAAAGTATACTGAAATAACCCAATGTTAAGCAGTTAGTTTTTTCCTATTATTCCATTCCCTTGTACCTCACCTTATAAAATTCTCTGTTCCAGTTGCTTAGTGGGAGTTTTCATTCTATTTTGTGGGATGATTTATGAATGGCAAATAAAACCCTATTAAATCTGTAACTAAATTTGCTGCAATTTTGTCTTTTGACATATATAATACATAATTGTCTTATAAAGATTTTAGCAATGTTTCCTTTGGGCGTAAGAACATATTATGAATAGCAAGAGCATGAACAGATTTTCAAAGTCTTTCAATCTGCCTTGAAAAAGTGTACCATCTATAAAACATATTTGTATTAATAATGTTTTATTTACAAAAATAAATTTAAAGAAGGCTGTTTATTTTTTGTATTTAATAATTTTTTTTGCAGATTTAAAATGATGTGGAGCTACTTAAGAGAAATGAAGTTTACCAAAAAAATGCCATTGTTTCTGATACTTCTCTTTTAATAATGTGTAGGAAGCTGAATAATGGGCCCAACAAAGATCTTCATGTCCTAATCACTGTAGCTTATGAGTATGTTTGCATTAGTATTCTCCAGAGGAACTGAGCCAACATTGCATATATGGTTATAAGAGAGGACTTATTAGGCTGGCTCACATGATCAGAGGCTGGAGACTCCTAGCATGACTGTCAGAAGCCTGGAGAACTGGGGAAACAAATAGATCCTCAGTCTGTGAATCTGGAAGCATCAGCAAAAGAGTCACCAATGATGCAGCCTTAGTCCAAGGCTGAAGGCCTGGAAGTTTCTTAGAGAGCAACTGGTTCAAATCCTGTTATTAAGACTGAAAAATATGGAGTCCAACATTCAGAGACATAGTAGCAGCAAAAGCAAATGGGTCAGGAACAGGAAAGTTTCCTCCTGCTTTTTGTTTTAGTAAGGCCCAAATCTAAGTGCTGCTAACATTTAGCTGGGTCTTCCTTACTCAGTTTGCTGGGCTGTATGCTAATGGTCTCTAGAAATATCCTTGTACACACTCAGGAATATACTTTCAGTTTTCTAGGCATCTCTCAATACAGTCAAGTTGGCAAAACCAGAATTAACCATCAAAATGATACTTTATAATTTTTTTGAGTAGGACAAATTTATTGAGGGAAAGAAAACTTCTGTCTAAGAGAGACAGAAGGGGGACCGGAAAGAAGGTTGCCTGCTCACATCACTTCTCCAAGATGTTTTATACAGCAAAGCCATGTGGTGAGGCAGATACAAAGTGGGACAAAACTGTAAGACCCAATGGAAAATTACAAAGTGGACATGAGGTGGGGAAAAACCATGACCAACCAATAAAATTACAAGTACAGTCACCCAGGTAATATTGATTAAAAGCGGGGGTAGTAGGAGAGCAAGTCATGTAGCAAGCATACAAGGATTTTCAGTAAGGGTGGGTTCAGGGATATGTCCTGGAAAGGCTGGGTTAAGAATCCCACCCCCATGATTGAAACCTATTTGGAATATCAATCACTGATATTTATCCCCAGGGGAAGCACAAAGGTATAGTAGTTTCTCTCCTTTTACAATTCTGCCTTCAGTGAATGAATCTTGATTGTCCTCCATATTGGCTCCTTGAGGGTGGCCCTGTCTAAGTGCCAACAAGAGATTTAATTAACTTACCTATCTACAGTATTCCCCCCTCTGAAGAAGTAGCCCTAACTGCTGTGAGGGAGCAAAGGGCAATGACGGCTCTGGCTGCTTCCAGCTAAAGAGGGTCGTAGTTGTGATCAGCAGTTAGAGTTACTGTACAGAGGGTCTATCTAAAGGCATTCACTAGGTGCTAGGCATTGTCATCTTGGTAGCTGCATAGCTTTTGAGTCTGGAGGAGACAAAGCCAAAGAAACAGTTAAAAATGCATGGTTCAAATTATAAGGTCAGCAGGATTGCTATGAATATAGCCAACAAAGAGGATAAGGAGAAGGTCCAGTGGACTTCAGAATCCAACATAAAAGTAATTTTGTACAGTTTACCAGTTATGAGCTATTTACAAGGTTGATCTGGTGGATCCCAGTAAAAGAAGTCTAACACATCTGTCATTGGTTCCATTTGTTTGATGGCTTAGAATTTGGCAGCCTCTAGACAAGAATAAATAAAGCTTTTTAAGAAATTAGAGTATGCATAATCTAAGCATGAGCACACTAGAATGGAAGGTAAGATTGGGGAGAAAGTCACACTTAGAAATTAAAATAATGATTGAACATGCTGGACTTAGATTCTGTTGCCAACATTGTTCAGGGATTAAATTACTAGAACAACCATGATTGATAAGAAATAACAGCCTGTCTAAATGTTACTTCAAAGTGCTTAATGTCCAGACAAAATTATAATAATTAAGCTCGCTGCTCCTGTTGCCCTACAAATGTCACTGATCTTCTCTTCTGGGTAGTCAACAACTAAAGTTTGGTGACCAAAACTATAAACATAACTGGGCTATGAGGACAGCTAATATTTTGGCTCTGGCCCCTCAAGGTCTATAAGATCCAGGACACAAGGTAACCTTTCCTATAGGATCCTACATCTTTGGTAAGTCACTCAACTTCCGAGCTGGGACATTGCTGGGCAACAGAGGACAAATATACTGTGTGCCAAAGGAGGGAAAAGTCTCTCATGCTTTCACTTAAAGCAACATGGTCAAGCAAGGCTGTGACCCATCCTGATGGCTGATACTGAGAAAGGAGCTGAGAGGTTCTATGCATGGTTTCAAAATAATGCCTGAAGAGACTTAACTGACCTTGGTAGATATAGATAGCAAGAGGTTCATGTTGATTGACACATGTCTCAATTTAGCTTGGTCTTAAATACTCAGCAGAAAATAATAACTCAAAGAGGTATAAAATAATGCCATAGTATAAAAAGGGGCTCCAGTTACTTACTAACCTCTTCTGGCAGTTTCCAGCTCTACCAGTAGCTGACCACGGTTATGGACCATTAGGAAAAGACTATGGAAAAACCTATAAGAGCTTAAATAGAGTTTTATATTTCTTAGTGAAATTGTTCTTCAAATTGTCTTTAAACTTAGGGCTAAAACTAGAGAGATGTATGGCAAAGTAACAGATTTGTAGATAACGTCTATCACTGAAAGAAGCTACTTTATAATTCTCATTCAGTTAAGTATCTTGAGATGAGAATCATCTTGACTTACTGAGTCCCATATAATCATAGAATTGCATAAAATACAAGAATGTGTTGTAGTAATGGAAGCAGAGATTGGAATGATATGTTTTGGATGTGGAGGAAGAGGCCACAAGTCAAGGGTTATGGTTTGAAACTAAAATGTCTCCCAAAGGCCAGCTGGTGGATGTTAGAAAGTGATTTGATCACGAGGAGTTGAACTTCAGTGATGAATTACTGCACTGAATTTATAATTTGATAGCATTATTGAGAGATAATAGAAACAGGAGTTGGTGGTAAAGTTAGAAACATTGAAGCTGAATGAGTCATTCTTCCCTCCATTTAATTCTACACAAAACCCAATGGTTATCCCTCCTTCCGTTATCTTAAAATGGGTCGAAAATAAAGTAAGAAAACCTCAGGAAACCTCTGATGCTCTAGGTGAGAGCAAATGTGTTTTGGATCTTCTAGATTGACCCTTTGGTCACCTTTACTTTCACCTCATTACAGGTTCATAGATATATACTACATGCTACATATCAAGATCAGAGTGAATTCTGGAGCAAGCATACCTGTTGAGAGTCCCTAAGATGACTCAGTACCCTGTCAATCATTCCTGTCAATCATACCTAGAGATTCAGTGAGAGGCAACTAAAATAGATGTGCCTGGGCTTTAAATTCTGAAAACCTGATTTATCCTTGCCCTTTCATTGTTGCTTTTCTACTTTTGTGTGTATTGACCTATGTGCAGTGCTTTTCTGTCACCCTGGCATCTTTTTCTGTCTGTGTAACTATCTTGTGGTGGCACAAACTTGCTCTGAGCACAGCTTCCCTTATCTTCAATAAATGTAGCTGCTTGTTACCTATTGTGGCTTGTGTTTAGAGTCCCCTCAGTCTCATGCATTTTCAGAGGTAGCTGAATCTACAGTATGTGATTGATTCTGGGTGGGGCGAGGTCCGAGGGCACTAGGTTTAGTTAATGGTGTAAGTGCTGCCCATCCTAAACAGGGTGAGTAAGATAAAGGGACCAGAAAGATGTTGTTAAGGTCTCTTGTTGCTTTTGCTGCCTTCTGCCACCATGAACTGTTACCCCTCTCACGCTGGCTTGGAGCCAAATGATTATGGAATGAAACCTCTATGAACTGTAGGCTAAATAAACCTTTCCCCCTTTAACTTTGAGTGTCAGATATTTTGCTTCAGCAATGAGAGAAAAGTAACTAACACATTACCTACTATTGTGTGTACCCTTGGCAACTTTTTCCTCATTGTACCCAGAGCTTGGACTATAATGGCCCATTTCTCCGTAACATTGAGACTTAGTTGAAAGGAGTGGACCATGGGGGCATGGTCATGGTGACTACATCTAGTCCTCAGCACCTTATCTTTTGTACCTCTCTTATTTCTGTTTCTCTTTGCTTCTTAGCTGCCATGAAGCAAGAAACTTTCCTTTACCATGCTCTTCTGCCATGATGTTTTTGTCTCTCCACAGACCTAAAAGCAACGGATCTATCCTACCATGGATTAAACCCTCTAAAACCATGATCCAAAATAAATCTTTCCTCTCTTAAGTTGTTTATGTCAGGTATTTTGTTACAGGAAGGGAAAACTGGCCAACATAGCAAGGAATTCAGGAAGCTACTTAAAAATGATAAAGGCAAGAAAACAAATTCTCTCCTCAGAGCTTTCAGAAGGAGCCAGTCCAGCTGATACCTTAATTTTAACCCACTGAAATTCTTTTTAAATTTCTATGCCCAGAACTGTGAGAGAATAAAATCTGTTGTTTTAAGATGGTGAATTTATAGTAATTTCTTACAGTTTCAATGAGAAATTAAAACATGAATTAAGAGAAAAAATAAATATTTGTGCTTTCTCAGAACTTGTCTGCAAAACCTCAAAGACATTTTAAATATCAGAGATATCATAAAATTCTTTCCCTCAATTTCATAATTTGTTCTTAAAAAATCAGAAGACCTATCAAAGTAAATTTGGCAATTTATTGAGAGACAATCATAGATGCTGGAGTGCATGAATAGTTTTAGCTGTGGTACTTTTTAATCAAAGAGAGAATGGAATATATTAAAATAAATGCAGATGGTATTATGTCTTTAGCTCTTTCGGTGAAGATTTAAAAACCCTAACACACTACAAAAGTAACTGAAGCAGAGAAAATTATACAGCAAGCTCTGTAACCTGAGAAAATTACATAGGAGATAAATGATAAACTTTCTCACCCCTTCTTAAGAGCTGATCAGATAGTCTAAAATCAATTTTAATGAAAAGAATGCTAAATTGTAGTTCTCTGTTACTATAATACTTGATCACAAAATACAAATTTTTTTTCTGTTATAAATTATCTCATCAAAACAATCCACTTTGCCAAAAGTTTTAACACATCAGTGTTCATCTTTAGGATAACAACCATTATCAGTTGTTATTATAAACCATAGCAATAAAATGATTTTTTGCATTCCTTCTATAGTCTTATCCTAAGTTTTAATTTTTTTTGTACTGGGGGATCAGACTTGGGACCTTGAGCTTGCAAGGCAGGAGGCAGAACCACAGAGCTAAATCCCCAGCCCTCTAAATTTTAACCTTTATTATCTCCATGTATATTCTGAAACAAGATACTTATTTTTAGCTCAGAGCTCTCTTTGTGTCCTTACTCCATTACCCTTTATATGCAGTCATATTTTTCTGCCACTCTTGTATCTAGCAGTATTAATTAACCATATTAATTTAAAGTTTAAACTGAAATAAGTAATTTCTATTTAAGAGATAATAAAGTGCCAAATTTGAAAATAAGCAGAGAAAACACAATGTGATTCCATAATAGTCATATGTATCAGTTTGTCACACTTTAAAAATGGTTAAAAATAAGCTGGGCTTGATGATACAGCATGTAATCCTATCTCTCAGAGGCTGAGTCAAGACCATCTTCAGTTTGAGGCCACTCTGGGTTATAGAACCAGTTTAAGATCAGTATGAGCTCCTGTGTTACATAGTGAGAACTTGCTTCAAAAAAAAAGTAATAAGACCAAAGCAAACGTGTCTTCATTAAAATCATAGTTTCTCAACTTATCTCCATGGTCCAGGGAATATTTGGCAGGGGGAAAAGAGTGCTAATGCAGAGGCTGCGGAAGCTACTAAGTATTTACCATGCACGGGAGAGCCCCTTACAACAAAGAATTTACTTGGTCAACAATACACACTGTACTTTATTAAGAAACTGTGCTTCACATAACTTCAAAATATATACAGGTTCTGGCTTAAAGAAACTCACCAAATCATGGATTTTAACATTTGGGAAAAAAATTGCACGTGTTGTTCAAAATTTTTCTTGCAGCTGGATGTAGTGGTGCATACCCACTCCCAGAATTTGGGAGGCTGAGGCAGGCAGATTACCACAATACTAAGGCCAGCCCGGATGACACAGAAACACCCTGTCTCAACAAAACAAAACCAAAAAATAAATAAATGAATATTAAAAAGAATTTTATTGTCATTCCCTATGTAATACATTGTAACAATTATTAACATAATATTTACATTGTAGTAAGTATTATAAGAAATCTAGCGATAATTTAAATTATATGGGAGGATGTGCATCGATTATATGTAAGTATAATGACACTATTTTATATAGGAGACTTAAGTATCCACAGATTTTGGTATATGCAGAAAACCTCAAACCATTCCATCCTTGAACTATGATACCGAGGATGGAATATATATGCATGCATGTTTGTGTTTTTTTTTTTTGTGTGTGTGTATGTATGTAAGAAAAACTGAAAAACCATGATGCTTAGAAATTATCTAGATATGCAACAAATACTTTTTCTTTTATTGTGTTTATTGGTACATTTTAGGCATACAGTACAGTTACATTCATCATTGGGATCTTGTACATTTACATGACAGGTCTTGGTTCTCAGTTTTTCCCCTTGTCCCTGCCCTCCCTTCACCCCCTCCCCATTTACTAACACTTTATTTCCATTTTTTCATTTTCTCATATTTTTTTCCCTTATTACCTTTCCCCTATCCTTCCCACTTTCCCTACACCTTTAGCCCTTTTCTTCCCATTTCACAATGTCAGTTATCTCATTAGGATCTTATGTACTATTGCAGTTTATTCACACCAGAGAAACTATTCGGTATTTACACATGACTTATTTATTTCACTTAGTAGTATATCCTAAATATGTATCCATTTTCCTATGAATGAGTCTAATTTCTCATTCTTTATGGACTGGTGCAACCACTATGGAAATCATTATAGAGATACCTCAAAGAGCTGGGATTACAGGTTCCATTTGACCCAGCCATCCCTCTTCTGGGTATCTTTCCAAAAGAATTAAAATAATCGTATCAGAGTGATATATGCACACCCATGTTTATAGCAGCACAGTTTGTAATAGCTCAAACTTGGAAACAGCCATTTGCCCATCAGTTGGAGATTGGATAAAGAAGATGTGGTTTTTCTATAAAGTAGAATACTATGCAACAATTATTAATTAACTCAGTTTAATAAGTCTATCTTCTTAATATTAACTAAAGATCCTGACTATTCTGTATAAATTGGCATCCTATAGACAACTGCTATTGATATAAAAAATATCAGAGTTATAATTTTGTTTAATTGAATTCAAAATTTTATTTTTTTCATAATTCAAAACTTTGTGGAAATGTGTTAGCTTGTCTGGTCAGTAAAACAATTCAGTAAGTCCCTGATTTAGAAACATTCAAGTTGCAAACTTTCACTGGTGTACTGTACAAGACTCACTTCATCAGATTACAAATGAATCTTACTTATGAACATTCTCCAGGAATGGAACTCATTCATAAGTCAGGAACTCACTTTATAACTGTTTGGAGGAATTCAAAGAGACTATTATCAAATTAATTAGCGATCTATCATGATGTATTTTCTGATATTATACCTAAATAAAGTTAGTGAGATTACAAATAAACCCTTTTAAACCAAAATGATCAAACAAGTTAAATATGTCCAGAGATTCACTCTGATTACGTGAACTTAGATTCTTATATAAAAAACTTCTATACTCCTAATTTCTTATAGCCTATTATTTGTTGGGGTTGGAGATGATGATGTATTTAAAGTATTAGAACTTAGTTTCTTAGAATTCTGGAAATATTAGATTTATGTAAGGGCTTTGCATTCTGGGTAAAATGGTTGGAATATGGCTCATTTGTGGGGCTTATAATCCACCAGCAGGGGATAAAGCTGATTCAAAAATGCATTGATATATTGAGTACTCAAGGTAATAAAGAAAAAAACTAAACATGTTAAATTAGATACAAAACAAGGTCATATCTGCTGGTGCAATAAAGGTTTAACCTTTGGGCTTATTTTTTCTTCTGCACAGCATTCATTTCAACTATTTCAGACAAATCTCTGAGTTACTATGCAATTTCCCAGAGATGGGGTCCTAATCAAATGTACACAGAATAATTCCCCTGGAAAATTAAACAATGGGTATATTAGACATTGATTCAATATGTCATTGAGTCAGGACACACGGTCATCCTGTTACATTTGTTTCCAAGATTTATTAATTTCATTTATGTAAAAGGCTCCGATCATAGGACCCAGGGAACTTTCAGGGACATGTACATTCTGAAATTTAGGTGGAAAATGCCTCTCCTGCACTCAACAAAAGTATTTGACACCTACTATGTACCAGGTGCTGCGGTAGACCTTGGAGGTAATATAGAGACTCAAACATACAAATGTCTCTGATGGACTGAACATAGTAGGGAGAGGTAGATGAGAAGGATGTTTATTAAATAGAGAGAAGGGCTATAGAAGATGTGTTACAGTATGTTAAATGATGGAAAGTGCTAAGGAGAAGATCTGAGCAGGGAAGGGATCATTGTGGTGTTGCATTTTTCGAAAAGGTGACCTAAAAAGCGCTCATGGAAGTGACATTTGAGCAAAGATTTGAAAGAGGTGTGAAGGAAGGCAGTGGAATGCAGAACAGGGAAAAAGGAGTCAGATTTTTTGACAGAACTCTCCTAATTCTGGAAGACCAGCAGAGACAAAGTTTCCTTACAATTAGCTGTGGGCATGGATGCCACTTGTGACAGAACTAGGGATATTTACTGTCATTGTCTATGGTTCTGAAGAACTCTGGTAAAGTCTGGTTGCGATTGTGGCATATGTTCCTATATTGAGGATTACATTCATAACACGTGACTTTTAATTCATGTATTATGTTAATTTTACATGATAAACATATAGCAGAGAAAATAATCATCAGATTCTTTTATGGATTTTTAAAGTGATGTTAAATGTTATTCTACCTCCTGTCTAAGATGTTTTTGGGGAAAAAGTGATGAAAACTACCTTAAAAACTACAGTATGCCTTAGTTTTTTCTTTAGCATTTTGCCAGAAAGTAATATGCATCTATCATTGATTGTTTTTTATCTATTTTTAATATTTATTTATTATAAATCTTTTTTTTATATATAGGGATTGAACTCAGGCCCTTGTGCTTGTGAGTCAGGCAGCAGAACCACTGCGCCAAATCTCTGGCCCATTGATGGTTTTTTTTAAAAAACCATCTTTTTCCATCACTTCATTTTATTTCTACATAGTAAAGTACTTGCCTGTGCTTCAGTCTATCATGGATGTCTCTGAGAAATGTCAGTGATAGGCAGCTTGTACTTTTTTTGATGGTGGTGAATCAGCAGAACAGAGAGGGTTTAAACAGAAAAAACCCAAGAGCATGATATAAGATGCTTAGGTGTAATTGGCAAAGTTGGTAGAGGAGTCCACCAATTAGCTTGCTAACATGAAGAAGATATCTTGAAAGAATATTGTCATCTTAGAAATACTAATGGAACGAGGTCAGCTTAAAACCACCCTTTTCATCTGTCGATACGAGTTTTCTGAAGCTCCAGGTCATAGCTTCTGTGGTGTCATAGTAGTTGTTGATCTGAGTCAGCAGACCAGGGGGAGTTTCAGTTCAATTAAAATTCCTACGTGACCTTCACCTTTTCTCTGTGTTTTCAAGTTAAGTGAATTGAAGTTATTTGTATGATTATGAGATTATAAATTCTTTACGGGCAACTGAGTAGCACCTAGCACACAGATATGCAACCAAAGTGTGCTGAAGTGGGTGGTGAAGAGTGGCAGGATGGGCTACGCAAAAACCTGCTACTTTGGTATATGGATTAATGACAGTTAAAGTTAATGGAGAAGAATCAGAGATAAAAAACAAGGCACTTTGCCCCCTTTCTCCTGTTTGGCTAAAAGCAGGGCACATATTTATTTATTTAGGTGTCCTTACCAGGAAGGACAGATGTTAATCACTGGAAATATCTATATGTGGTCATCACTCCAGAGATAAGGCCAGAAGAATCTGCATATCAAACCTTACTGACTAGCCTCCATTTTCCTTTAGTTTGCCTCATCTTTTTACCTTCCCACACCTTGCTGTCCTGGAACACCAAGTCATTTCCCATGTCACATTACCTCTTTAAATTTCTTCTTCTTTTGTTAAAATGGTATAGAAGGCTGAGTTCTTTGAGTTACTCATCACTAAGTGCTCCCATGGCTATGCATAATGCTCATGTTCAGTAAACTTCTGTTTACTCTTTTCTGGATAATCTGTCCTTTGTCCATCTGATTTGGAGAACCACAGCTGGAGAACCTAAGAGAATAGAGGAAGAAGAAGTCTTTCTCCTATTGTAATGGTACCTTCCACTAATTCCAATGCCCTTTATAGATGCTGATGATAGTAACACCATTGCACATCCTCTGTGTACTGCCAGATGCTTCTAAGACACGTTGTAAGGTGTGCTCTTACCTATTCTCTTCAGGAACCTCATGAGTAAAACTTAAATCTCAATCTATACCTGCAAAGTTAAATAGCTATGTGGCCTTTATTAAGTCATAAGTTTTAGATTTGAGTTCTCTTTCTATCACTCTAGTTACTCCACCTCCAGATAATCAGAATAGTTCTTCATAGCATCCAATACAAGGAAAAACTATTTTAAAAGCTGTTGTGTGTTATACTCTTATGTTAATGCACCAAATAAGGTCACACATAGAAAGAACCTTTAGCATAGATTGCAAATTGAGGACTTTTTACTTTTATAGCTGTGCCCCACTTACAGTCACTTTTCATCTAAAAAAAAAAAGAAGCAATTTCATGAAGTGCTAATTTTAATCAACTTGCATCTGCATAAGGACCTCTAGCCCTCCTCTGCGTATTGCATTACATAACTCTCCCCTTTCCAGGCTTGACAGTGCTGGAAAGATTTATACATGGACTTGTAGTTCCATCTACCAGTAAAACTTTAGGCTATTCTTTCCAATTTCATAGACTCTGTCACTTTTTTTTAATAATTAGTTATAAGAAAGGGCCCTACTTACTATAGCCATATCTGTTACATTTAAATTAAAATCAGAGTAAATTTTAGCCCATTTCTGCCAGTGAGAAAACTTTGCTTTTTTCTGTTGATTTTCTGGTAATAGGCAATGGATTTCAGCAAATTCTGAGTGGAGGTAGAGAGATCGAACATTTTTCTCAGTTTTTTTTTTTCTTTTCATAATTGTGATATGCTATAGTGGCTGCTGGAATGGCTTGTGCCACTCAATGCAAAAGTTATAGCTTGATGTGGTTGTACTTGTTAAAGGAGATTGGCCTTTACTGCCCTAAAACCACTTTACTGTCTCAAAAGTGAGGCAGTTTTTTTCCCCCTCCTTCAGAAAGAGCTTTAGAATACACCCTCTAGTTTCAGTGGGTAAGGCCCAGGCACGTATATTTTAAGTAGATACAAGTTGAAATAGCATTTTTTTAGAGGCAGAAATCTCTCCTTTACATGTTGTGGCCTCTCCATCAGATTTTTTTTTTTTCTGATACCAGGGATCAAATAAATACAGGACCCTGCTCTTGCTAGGCAGACATGGCACCAGTGAGCTGCATCCCCAGCCCCTCCATCATGATTTTAGATCCAAGGTTGCTGCTCATTGTGTTGGGAGAGCATTCCAGCACATGTAGATGAATTCAGGATTCATTCTATCTGGTGTTCACTTATTGGCTTCCTAGTCAATAGGAATAATGTGAATGATTCCTTTCATTCCATGTGTCTTACTTGTTGCAGAGACAATACCTGATATCCACTTATACTTACTGGGGAAAAGGTTTATTTGGGCTCACAGTTTGTAGAAGTTTCAGTCCAAAGTCAGGGCAGCATGGCAGAGGGCCATGAAAAGCAGAAGCAACTCATGGCATGTCTTTGGGAAGGGGGGGAGAGATGGGGGTGCTGGGGGAGGGAGAGAGGGAGAGGAGATAAGTGGTGGTGAAACCTTTCAGGCCACACCTCTTCGGGCCAGATTTTATCTTCTAAGAGCAAGTCAGCTATAAAGTCATCAGTGGACTAATTCACTGATGATTATCATGTCCCCGCATTCCGGTCACCTCTCAAAAGCCCCATTTATGAGTGTATGAGGCTTTGGAGGGACATCTAGATATACACAATAACACTGGACAGACATACTTTCTTCTTGCTTTTCAGGTTTCAAAGGACTTGATGTGATTGCTAGGACTTCTGTTCTTTCTTTGTTACTTTCAAGCATGTTTTTCATACCATTTCATTATGACATAATTTCAGTGATGTGTAAAGAAGCTAAGTCTCAGAAATGATTGCATCTGAAATTCATCAAGATTCTTCCCCTGAGTCATAGAACATAGGTCTCCTTGAGACTCAGTCCTTCATCCAACCTCCTGAAATTGTCTCTACTATTCACCCCTTCTCTTTCTCCTTTAGGTTGTCCTTTTATGTACAAAGAACTATAG
The DNA here is from genome assembly GCF_012274545.1 of Fukomys damarensis. NCBI lineage: Eukaryota > Metazoa > Chordata > Mammalia > Rodentia > Bathyergidae > Fukomys > Fukomys damarensis. Next base: position 38,432,435 of record NW_022900950.1, on the reverse strand, counting down.
AGATATCTATAGACATTCTGCGTCTCTCTCTCCTCTCCTCTCCTCTCTCTCTCTCTCTCTCTGTCTCTCTCTCTCTCTCTCTCTCTCTCTCTCTCTCTCTCACACACACACACACACACACACACACACACACACACACTACATTATCCCCTCATCCATAAATATATTCCAAGACACACAGTTAATACCTGAAACCATGGGTAGCACGGAATCCTATATATACCATGCTTTTTTTTTAAATACAAACAGATTTAGGTTAAATTTAATTTATAAATTAGGAGGAGATTAACAGTAATGTTAAAATAGAACAATTATGACATTACACTGTAATGCAAGTTATTTTAAATTTATGGATTTTTAACTTCTGGAATTAGTCATTTAGTATTTTTGAATGGTGCCTGACCCAGCTTAGGGAAGACTAGGATACACTTCTCGGGTTTCTGACATGTAAGGAGTGCCCTCTGGAAGCTGTTGTCTGTTCCCCCCTTACTGACATGGAGCCTGATGCAGGTAAACATCACTGTTGGCCTGAAGGAGGGCTGACTAGCAGAGTGGCTGTTTTTGAGTGACTGATCCAACTGTGCTTGGGGCTACACATTATTACCTTTTTGTCTAATTGCACACCTTCAATCCTGCCTTAGGTATGCTTGTTTTTCTCTCCTTAGTAGGATAATAGATTGAGATGTTCATAAAACAACCATGGCTGTTCATTTTCAAAGTAATTAGTTTGTGTTACAGGCATAACCAAAAAATCGATCTGATAATTGCTGGTTGACAGCATGGATACCCAAAGGTGATTTAGTCTGGTTTATCTTTATTCTCAAGGACTAATCATTTGAACATAAGCCTCTTTAGATGGTTTAAGATGCCAACATGATTCTTCACTAAAATTTTAGATAAATGATGCTCTGTCTGTGTTTACGAAGTTCAGAAAAATAGAAGACAAGGTGATTACCTGGTCAATTTAACAAAATCAGGATGGATTACTTTTTAAATTCATCCTTATATTAGTTCTAAAAAAGATAAATTTAATTCTCACACTTCCAAATGTGGATTCTCATTATCTTTAGGCTCTTAATTCAAGTTCTTCAACATTCAAAGTTCAATATATGGCATGACCTTTTTGTTTTTTATTGTTAAAAAGAAGAACCTATATTTTTAGAAATGATTTTAGATAAATTTTACAATTGTTCTCGTTTGGATCTAGATGTCTCTCCCAAAGCCTCATGTAGTCATAGGTGGGTTTTTTCCAGAGGTGGCTGAATTTAGTGTGAAGCTGGAAATAATTCATGGTGCATTGCTAGGCTCAAGGGCACTAGGATTTTGCTATGAGTGCTACCCACCCTAAGTAGTATGGATAAGATAAAAGAGGCAGGAAAACTCTGTTAAGGCCCTTTGCTTTTTCTGTTTTCTGGCCGCCATGAACTGCTTCTCCTCTGTAAAGCTCCAGTGTCTCTCTGCTCTGTGCCAGTCTGCCTTGGAGCCTTGGAGACAGCCAACTATGGACTGAAAAGGCAAATAAATCTTTCCTCCTTTAACTTTGAGTGTCAGGTATTTTTCCTCAGCAACAAGAAAAGTAACTAACACAACAATTGTGTAAGAAATTTGAATAATGTGGTTATTTTCTTTTCCAGTGCCATTGGAAGCAGTTAACTGTGTGAGTTGGGAGATGAGCTATTTCCAATTGAAATGGGTAATTACAGATATTTAAAGAGATATTAGTCAAGCTGTGATAGGAATGTAGTAGCAATCACCAAGTATCATTTAATTATGACAATAAACAGGTTTTTGAACATAAATATTTATATAGAGCAAGCAAGTCTTCACTTGACTATTAAACTATATTAATTATAACTATCATTTATAGTATTTTGAATTTTCCATTTATTACCAGGCTATGTGTCCTTATTATTTCCATTTGTAGTTGAGAAAACAAAGGCATATATTTCATCCTCTTCTCTGTTTTATTTCTAAGGAATCAAATTTACAATTAGGGACTTTATGGGACCATTACGGAAGACTACCTCCAATTCGATAAGAAGATTTACTTTAATTTTTGAAATTTGTGACATGAATTATACTGCAGCCTCTAAGCTGAATAGGATTTATCAAGTTAATGGTTAATTAATATTTATTAATTCAAAAGCAAATTATTCTAAATACATAACTATGTATGATACAATTAGAAACTATAATATGTTAGGCATAAATATGACAGACATAATATGATTAGGAATACATTCTACCTATGTCTTACAAGTTATTTGCTTGTTTATTATCTATACTTAACACATTTTCTGAATTCCATTTATTGCTCATAACTAGTTAACTATGCCTAACACTTCTTATGAATTCAGTTCATCTTATTTCATCTCTGGTCTTCTACAGCAGAATTAGATATTCTTAAACAATACAAGAAATGCACATTATAAGATCTGATTCTTATTGAATCCCTAAAACCTTGTTCAAAACATGGCACTATTGAACGCTCAATAGAAATATACTGATTTTAACATAAATTATATCCCAATATTTTGAAATAGATATATTTTATTGGTGATGTTTTGATCAGGGGTGTTATTACAGATTATTTTCAATATGATCTTTCCTAGAGAAATTAAAACATGATTCAGTTTTCAAAACAGTTTCCTCTTATGATCATAAACACATCTAGTAATAATGAAGTAAATATTTAATTGAAAAATTGTAATCTAAAATATTGAACCAGTTTTATTTTTTCGTGTTTATTTGTCCCAATATTTGGCAATAATATTGCTTCTGGAATTGAGGATTCTGATATCATATTCTGTTGACCCATGCTTTATTCCCTGGTAAAAAAGCTGCAAGTGATGTGAAAGCACATAACCCCATCAAGGCTGAGTATAAACTTAGGAGGCCTCTTGAGTGCTTTGGTTGAACTCAGTCTTTTCTCAAGTCTTTTAAGCTTTCTCTAATTTGTACCCTTGATCAAGACTTCTGATCTCCTATCAACAATCAACCCACCCAACCATAGTATCTGGCCCCAGGGACTGCAGTAACACCCACTGAGAACTTCTCTGCACTGGGATGGTGGCAGCAGTATACACTTGCTGGTGTCTGTCCTAATTCCACATCTTGTACTTCTGCATACAGGCTGTGACAGAAACAGTGACTCCCACTAGTTACCATTTCTGAAAGAATATTAATTAACAGCTTTTAAAAAAGGCACAGTGTCAACACTGTAGTTGGTAAGACAGTGATGATAGAACAATCAAGAAGATGAAGACAAGACCATGATACCTGGATAACAAATAGATCTATGTGAACTAACATTAGCGAAGGACACATCACCGCTGACATTTCAGCCTGGCCCTGGGCTGGTTTACCACCTGTTAAGACTTTGGACTCTGTGACATCACATCCTGTCCTAGACTTTCAAAATTGTGCAGTCCATGAGTTTCCTCACCAGTATTGCCTAACTCATCTTTTTCTCAGGGGAAGATTAGACCTATTTTCAGAGGTTGGTTTGGAATAGATGCTATCCTGCGATTGAGTTGCTTTTTTCCCAAGGCCTTTAACATAAGCTCTTCTTATTTTTGTCAAGCCAAATACTAAAACCTTGCTTGCATATGACATTGGCAATTCCAGGTTGGGTATAACAGGGAGACCCTGCTATAGGTTGATTATGATGAATGTAGGGGTGTCATTTCCATGACCATGTTCCTTTCTTATGAACAATATCATGTTCTAAATGTATAACACAGCTTCTTTTTGCCTTTGGTCTCTGATCAAATTTAAGAAAAGAAAAGCTTTTTGGGTATTTTTTTTGGGGGGGTGAGCAAATGAATTTTTTCTTTACCTGTGTGTTAAGAAAAAGAATTGATTTCTTATCTGCATGTTGATTTCAGAATAACTGATGCTTGGGAATGATCAGTTATCCTCCTGGGCCCTGAAGTAAGTTACATTCCTTTCTTTTCTCTTCCTGACATTTTAGAAAGTGAAAACAAGAACTCTTAATTGGTTTAGAGACAAAGTAAGAGATAATGACGTAGGAATGATGCAACACTTTCATTCTTGAGGCAGCACTTGATACCGAGAGAGCAGTGGGACCTCACACTTTCAAGAGTATCTTAGGAAGAAATCCAAAGGACAGCCTTTTTGTAGGGTCAAATGTCTCCATCTAGAGAAGTCATTCAAATACTCAAAACAATAGGCAGAAAGCAAACTGAGCTGCTGGTCAGCACATGCTTAGGGAGCATGAGCTGTTCTGGTATATAGAGATAAGAATGATGATTACTGGAAGAATAATTCCACAAGGTAACGTTATATGGCCAGGAACAAGCATTGTAGAGTTGCTTCCGTTTAAAAAAAAAAAAAAAACAACAAAACCCAAATAATACTTTGTAATATAGTGTTTTAGAATTCATAGGCTAAGATTATCTTGATTATCTGCAGAAGGCATTTCAATGAAAAATCTGACAGTGCTTTTATTATGGGACATTTTCTTCATCTAATTCCATACCGAGTAAGGACAGTGATCTGGTTGTAAAAGCTCAGCACTACAAAAAGTTTTCACCTAAAGAAATAATGCAAGGTACTAAATTTTTGTTCTTCACAGAGGTTATTTTTGTAAAAGTTTTATCCCAAGTGTAGTTATTGTATCTTATCTCACATCATTCTCTTGTCAGTTCTGTTGCCTTTGACTGTGAACAGTAGTTCTTGCTCTAGTTATAATTAAAACCACATCTTGCTCTACACACACAAATTCTTCTCTTTGGAGTTAAAAAAATTCAAATGAGAGAAGCAAGAATAATGATGGAATTTAGACATTTTATTTTTGTATTCCTAATTAGATTCTTAAAACTACAATCCATATTTTGGGATGAGATGAATGATTTTTTTTTTGGTCTTATTGAAATGTGAATACAAAATTTACATTTTTCGATTATCAGTGTTGAGCAGGTTTCTCAGTACCCGAAAGCTGATAATTGCCTCTGAGGAAGAGCTTCTTAGAGATACTCCAGACTATTTCTGTCCAACTAAAATACAAAATCTGCTAGTTATAATTAAAAAGCTAAGAGAAAGATACTTTGATTCTAATAGTATATTTTATTTAAACCTATATGGCTAAAATTCATTATTTCAACATGAAATCAAAATGTAAAGATTTGATCTATTTTATATTCCTATTACCTTGCTATGTGTTCAGTACACAGTGTGTATTTTATACTATCTTAATTGAAATAGCTACATTTTGAGTGCTAAGTAGCACTTGAAACTACATATAGTTAGTTATTACCAGATTGTGTGGCTTTGGAAGATAACTAGCATAATAAAATCAATGTATATTTAAATTATATTTTTATATATGTATCTATATATAATATTAAAGCATACTTCTAACAATGTTAGGTTTTCTTGATGATATTTTGTTTTTTTAAATTAAATTTTGGAATTTTACAAATACTCAGAAACCCATGCTATAGATAATGACTATTTAAAATGAACTTAATTATTTAAAAATCCATTTAAAAAGTATAGAAACAGGGCTGGGGATGTAGCTCAGAGACACCACAACTGCCTTGCAAG
>NW_022900950.1:38424205-38426296 GCF_012274545.1 Fukomys damarensis | reverse complement strand
ATATATAATATTATATATATAAAATTATATATTACATATATATAATATTCTGTTCATGTGTGAATTTATGTATGTATATCAATTGAATTACTCAGTTTTCTTAATTTTGATCAGTAGTTATTGTTTTTGCAAAAACTTCATCACTTTTTAATGAGCTGAATCTTTTCTTAATTTTTTTTGTTAAAAATGTATATCAGAAGAATGAATCTAAAAGGTCGAAAGTTTTAGAGCCAACATTATAATCTTTTCACCATTAGATGGACTAGTTTTCTAGTAAGTGTGGTTTCAAATATATATTTAGAACCATAATTTGTCTTTCTCTTTGGCTATTGACTGCTGTTGAGATGAAAGCAGCACATTCATTATAGATGTCTTACTTTTTCTTTCAATTTAAGATTCTGTTCAAGTCAAATTCACCTTTCAAGAATGAGACAGGCATATCTCTCCTGTCAAAACTCACATGGAAGTTGCTTACATCACTCATGCTCGTATTCCATTGGTTAGCACTGAGTTACCTAGCTCCATCTGGTGCTAGAGAAGCTGTGAAACAATAAAGTCAGGTGCCATTTAATGACAGGAATTCATTTTGAGAAATGCTCCTTGAGTGATTTGATTGTTCTAGAACATCACAAGTGAAGATATACAAACGTGGATGGAATATCCTACTACTGTACACCTAAGCTTACAATAATCTATGTATTATAATAGGCACTGTCCTGGTTGGTGCCTATTGTGACTGAAATACTATATGGTGCATAACTGCATATATTCTGGACAGCCATATGCCCAAATAAGGTTAGAGCTTCTATTACTGCAGAAAAGATGAAAACAATTGGGGGGGATATAGTAGTCTCTGCTATAACTAGTTTTTCTGCTTTAATTTTGTATTGATAGAATAGTAAGTACATAATTTTAAAGTTACATTTTATGCAGATTATATGCTCTAAAGCCTTTGGATGTATCTTTGTGTTGTAGTCAGGGTTTTGGCAAGGAATACATTTACTATAGGACACATGGTTTATAGGATTATTTTATAATAATTACCCAAAAAGTCAAATGCAAAGTAGTACAAGAGATTAGGGGCCCAAAGAATCCAGCCAAGGGCCTGAATACCAGCAATGTCCCACACAAGTCCAGCTTAAGGCTTAGAGTCTAAGGCAGTGTCCTCCACGAGTCCAGCCAGTGGCTTAGAGACCACAGCAGTGCCTCATGGTTGTCCATATTGAGGAACTGCATCTGGAAGGCCCAAAAGTCAGTGGTGGAAGGCAGAAAAGTTGTGCTGGTTAGATGAAGAATTTGTGTTACCACATTGGAGCCAGGAAGTGATGCTCACAGTGAAGACAAAAAGAGCCAGCCATTCCCAGTAACAGTGAGGCCCCAAGATCCTCCTCCAATGAGAACAGCCTAGTTCACATCAGGAAAACCATCTGCAGCAAGCTTCTTCTAGAAAATAGGCAGGCCAAGATCTTCCCCTCCAGCTTTTTTTTTTTTTTTTTTTTTTTTTTTTTGGTAGTGGGGATCAAAGTGGGGGGCCTTGTGCTTGCAAGGCAGGCAGCAGAACCACTGAGTCAAACCCCGGGCCCTCAGGTTCTTTTTTTATGGCTATTGGCAACAATCCTCAGGTGGATCCTCCATGCCCAGAGCATGCTGATTCAGTTCAGCTGGGCGTTACACGTTGACTATTAGTTAATCCACCACACTTTGGAAACAAACAATAGGTACCTACTATATATTGTTCAGGTATAGGTTGAAAATTTATGTAGCAAATGACTTTCTACTTCCTCTCTCTGCATCCACAACAGACATTGTTAATAAATCACAGCATTCTTTCTCAATGAACTCACACAGAACCTTAGAGTCCTGTATGTTCTGGTCCAGGCAGCTTCTACCAATCTACAAGAGATAATAATCAGCAATAGGTCTGCCCCTCTTGATTTAAAGTCTTACCATTCTTTTTTGTGAGTATCTTTGACACTGACCTTATCTACAGATGTCAACCTAACAGTATATGAATTATATTTTTATCTTTTAAATCAACTCTTAACTTTCATCAAATTTTTATCTTGTTCTTATTTTCAGACCATTAGATAT
>NW_022900950.1:38423254-38424114 GCF_012274545.1 Fukomys damarensis | reverse complement strand
TATAATTTTTATATAACTAATTTAGTCACAAAACCAGAATTGTCACAATTTTATTCATCTCTTAATCCATCACTCTTTATTTTATAAATAGAGACACTAAATCTCAAAATGAGGAATGGAGGCACAGCTAGATAATATTAGATTGAAACTAGATGTTTGGAACCCAATTCCTATGTAGGACTTTTGCCAAGGTCATATCAAGAAGTACAAAAGGTAATTAAAATCAGTAACAATTGTGACAGCAATTGATTAAGATAAATTATTAACTGGACTTCTGTTTCTTGTATTTGTGTGAAGGAGCCCATATATTTTACCTTTCTTATTGAAAAGAAATGATATCCTGAGCAATATTTACTCCTGCGTTAGTCCATTTATAGTTTTTGATTTTTATAAAATGTGTTTGATATTGTCAAAAACAGAATTTGAAGACTGCTTTCTAGGACATCCTCATTTTGGTTAGGCTATAAAGAGTGGTGCAGCTCTTCTTGTAATGGCTTGGCATTTCCTTTCTCAATAAGGTACCTTTATGTGAGTGAGATCCAAAGTATCAACTTCTGTATAGTATTTTCCAGGTTAATTCATAATAGTGATTTTTCATTCTCTTTACTATCTTTGGACCCACAGGTGTGCCAGATCATGTTGGCTTTCATGTGATTCAGATCCTTTTGTTCACCCCAAATTGCTTGTATTCTGTCTGGCAGGGGTGTGTACTTAGGTTCTGATGTGTGAAAAGTTTCTCAGTGGCTGTGCTACTTAATGTAAATCTTCCTCAATAGCCAGGTAAGATTAGATTGTCCCAAACTGCCAAAGGTAGAAAAAAATCTCAGCAAAAATAAGCACCAGAAAGTGAGAGCAGTTAG
>NW_022900950.1:38381989-38423205 GCF_012274545.1 Fukomys damarensis | reverse complement strand
TATATATATATAGATATATTTTTTTTGTACCAGGGATGGAACTGGACCTTGCGCTTGGGAGGTAGGTAGTGGCACCACTGAGGTAAACCCCCCTGCTCAGTACCTATATTTAAGAAAGCATCATCTTAAAATAACCCATAAGCTAATAAATTGTCTAAAGCTTTCCATAGAAACTTTGAGCAATCTATAAAAATATGGCACTTTTACATGACAGAGAAAATGAGTCAGGTACAGTAGACCAAAGGAAATTTTTATAAGGGACACTTCTTTATTTAACTATAAATTAAATGAATAAGTTTAAAAGATACTGAAAATTTTCCCTTATTTCATCTTTTAATTTTGAGGAAAGAGTTTGAAAGAAGCAAAATGTCATGACTATATAACCAAAGACAGAAAATAATTAAGCACTATGTAATTTAACCTTGAACTCAGCTTCTTTTACCCAATCTTGAGACCAGTGTAAGCTTGAGACACAGAAAAGATAACACTGCACTTCATACTGAGACCAAGCTGAAGCCCATGTAAATTTGAGAGTGTTTGCCATCATTGGCATGCCTTCCTTGGATGCATCACATCCAGTTTTATTTGGTTACTTCCAAGTTAGCCAATAGTTGGCTTATTTATTCAAAATTCTTCTGACAAGACAAGCAACTAACTAATCATACAGCCATGTAGCTCATAAATATGTTCATTTATTAGTTCTTTAGGAAGTTTACTTATTTAGCAGTTAATGTGCATCTACTATGAGTTAGGTAATATGATATTCATAGTTGGAAAATTCAAAATCATAGCAAATGAAGAGCCTACCTTGTATTATGTGAGGTAAAAAAATGAGTCAATAAAATTGGTACAGCATGACCTGTTGCTATGGCAGCAGTAAGTGCTGCCTTAGTATGAACAGAGGAAACAATGTTGAAACTGACTGGGAAGCTGTGATATTTTATGGCGTGGTGAAGGTGGGCAAATATTTATAAGCTAAAGCATAACACATACAAAGGTGCAGAGCCGAGAAAGAGCATATGCTACCACATGGCAGAGATGTAAGGTAAGGGGAGGGGTGCGTCAGAATTTCATTTCATACCAGCAAATACCGAGTGACCCTTTTTGGCTTGAGCAGCATCCAGAGGCTCCTAGGATACAAAAAGGAAGGCAGTTTAGTGCTCAACCTTGAGAAATTCACAGAGGAGACACAGTTCACAAATACTCTAAATAATTGGATGAGGGTATGATAAGTGCAAGAATAAAAGAAGCAGCAAAACACAGGCCAAGCATTATGCTGGTGTCAAAAGCATCCCCCAAAGTGAGCAATAGCGCACACTTCCTGCTCTCTAGGACCTCAGGATGTAATGGGAGCAACAGATACCAAACAAACAGTTATAGCAACAGGGGTGAACTTGCAACTAGGAAGAATGTCATCCAGAAGGTACAGGTCCTAGAGAATCTATATTGCATGACCATTCTAATTAGAGGGAAGAGAAATTTGTACAATATTTACCACTAGTCCTCTTCCACAATCATTTTGCCATTCCTTAATTTTAATTCACTTTATCCCTTGGACTCTTATATTTCAAGTAATTCTAGAAAGAAGGTTAACCAGGTAACAGATTGCCTAAGCCCTGGAAACTGAGAATATTAGTCTGCCACTTTCATAAAAGACAACATTAGAATATCCTAAATTAGCACTTTCTACCCTTAAATCTCTCCTACAGTATGTATACTTGTCCTTTGGCAATGTGGATTAGAATAGGAATATTAGATTTTCCTAATGTTTCTTTTTGGCAGTCATAGTTTTCCGTTTGAACCCTATAGTTTTAATTTTTATTTTATTTTTGTTTTGTGATAATGGAGATTGAACCTAGGGCCTTCATTCATACTGAGCTACACTCCTAGCCTGTTTTCTTTTATTTTATTATGTTGCTAAATTACCCAGGCTGAGCTTGAACTTGAGATCCTCCTGCCTCAGCTTCCCTGAGTGCTGGAATTACACAGTGAGATTTTATGTTAATACAACTCTGCCAATTTTTTAAAAGACTAAGCATACTCTTACAATATGATCGATCATCACACTCCTTGATATCTACCCAAATGAGTTGAAAATTTATGTTACAGTGAAAACTTACACCTGAATGTTTTCAGAAACTTTATTAATAATTGTCAAAATGTGGACAAGAAAGATGTCTCCTAGTAGGTACATTGATAAGCCACAGTAATCCAGTCAATAGAATATTATTATGCAATGCTATAAATAAATGTGTTATAAAGCCATGGTAAGATATGGAAGATATGGAAGAACCATAAATGCACATTACTAAGAGAAAGACAAGTACATAACATTCTGCAAAAGGCAAAAACTACACAGAAAGTGAAATTATCAGTGATTGCCAGGGCCTGTGGAAAGGGAGCGAGGAAGGGGAGGGAGGGAGGGATAAATAAGTGGAACACAGGGGCAGTAAAACCTCTTTTATGACAACCTAGTGGTACCTGACTACATTTGTTCAGACTCAGAATGGACCGAAAGTGATGCACTTTATGAGCTGTTCACTCACCAAGAATGAACCCTAATGTGCACCATGCACTTTGAGTCACAATCATGTGTTAATGCAGGCGGAGGGTAACACATGCACTACCCTACTGGGGGATAGTGATAGTCGGGGAGGCTCTGCCAGTGTGAGGGCAGGGAGTATAGGGGAAAACATTGTGCTTTCTACTCAAATTATCATGAACCTAAAATTTTCCTAAATGTGAGAAAAATAAAATAAGCAAAAATTTTGTGTAAATAAAAGAAATCTTACTAGCAAATTTGTATTTTCCCTAGGTATTGTGTTCTCATAGTTATTTTCCTGGAAATGTAGTTTCAGAAAACCTAGTCAGACATCATTCATAACCAAAGTGTTCCTCAGACTATTATAGTAATTTTATTATAATGTTGTCTTTATGCTTCTCAAGGATGAAGTTCATAGCCCTAGGAAAAAAGGTGTGCTTGATTGCTCTCATATCTTGAATTCATCTTTGTTCTTTCTGTAAGTTCTATAAGAAAAAAGTTACAGATTGAAATAAATCCAATAATATAGTCATATATTTATGTCAAATTGATTTTTTTTTTTTATCGGGGCTCAAACTCAGGACCTTGCACTTGTAAGTCAGGTGGCGGAACTACTAAGCTGAATCCCTGGTCTGGAAAATAGAATTTCAACAAGTCTTCCATAACAATTCAAGGGGTTAAAATAGTTTTTTAAAGGTGCAAGGGTGAATGGGTGTCTACCTACAAAACAATAAAGTTAGATCTTTATGTTAACCACATAGAAGTTAGCTCAAAATGGATTAAAGATATATGTGTAAGTGATAAACTATAATAAAACTTTTAGAAGAAAATGGGGGAGTACAATTAATGTCTTTAGATTAAGCAATGCTTTCTCAGATATGAAAGTAAGAACACAAGTGACAAAAGAAAACCAAAAATTGCACTACATGAAGTAAAAATATTTAATGTTGCAAGGAATAAATATAAAGAAAGTGAAACAGGGAAAAAGTATTTGTAAATAATACATTTCATAAGGTGCTTATATTTAGAATATATCGAAATTCTTACATCTCAGCAATAAAAAAAGATGAAAATTTAAAAATGGGAAGAGCATTTGAAAGGACACTTGTGTGATAAAAATATAATTATGGTCAATAAGCATATAAAAGATTATTATTCACTAGGTAAATGCAAATCAAAACCATAGTGAAATAACCCTTGACAGACACTAGCATGATTGCAATTTTTAAAATAACAGATAATATTGACTGTTGCCGAGGATATGGTGAAACCTGAAAATTTTATTATTTGTAGAAATCAACTGAAAAATAGGTTATATTTATTATTACAAAGAGACATTATTTGTCAATTACAAGGAATGCAATGCTGATACGTGCTGCACTCCAATGAAAAAAGCCAGTCATAAAGGGCCACATTTATTATGGTTCCCTTATATTATTCTAAAGTAGGCAAATGTGGATACAGAAAGGCTAATACTTCTTTCAGGTTTAGTTTTCTATAGTGTTTCTGCTTTGTCAAGGTCAGCAATTAGATTACTGTTCTGAGCCCATTCTTTTTTAAATATATGTGATTATGAATTTTCCTTTGAGCATTGCTTTCCCAGCATTTCAGGAAAATCTGTTGCACAAAAATTGGCCACCAAAAATAGAAGGTGCTGACATACCAAAGAAAGAGGTGAATGACTCCAACTTCACACAAAATGTATTGTACTAGGGACTCAGTGCAGAAGCATGTCTTAGGTGGTATCAAGGCTGGAGGATCCGCACACCCTGGGTTTATGTGTTAAGCTAGGTGAAGGTAGTCTTCAGCCAACTGGAAAGCACTTGTATTTTCTCATTAACTAGTAACATGGCGATCATCAGTTGAAATAGAAATAGGAATCAGGGTCTAGTGGTGACATGTTCAGCTGACTACCTTACATAATTTCTTTATCTTCTATGGATGTGATGGTGAACGTTTTAGATCTTTGAATGATACACACAGACCAAGGAGGTACACATGCCTGTAGGTTTATCACTACTGTTCTAGGAGATGGAGGGGTTATGAGGGTCAAACTGCACCCCAACACTAGGCATCCCATACCTTTTTGTATATTGTGCTTTTGTTTTAAACTACATCACAGTGTTTTATAATTTCTATTATGATTTTAAATGTCTGACTATTGGTTATTTAAAATTTTGTTGTTTAATTTCCACCCATTTATGATTTCTCCAAGTTTTCTTTCGGAATTTACTTCTAATTTATTCTGAAAACATATGCTGAATTATTTCAATTATTTTATATTTACTGAGGCCTGTTTTATGGCCCACCATACAATCCATCTTGGAGAATGTTGCATGTGTACTTGGGACTTACGTATAGTCTGTTGCAGAGATTTTTAGATAGATGTTTGTTGGACCTAGCTTCTTTATGGTGCTATACAAGTCCTCTACTTCCTATTGACTTTTTCTCTTGTTGTTATATCCTATTTTTCCAGTTGATTATTTTATTTTATGTTTTCATTGAGTTTATCAGTACTTTTTAAGTATACATTACAGTTACATTCATCATTGGGATCTTGTACCTTTACATGACATTTCTTGGTTCTCATTTTTTCCCCATACCCCTGCCCTCCCTTTACCCCTCCCCTTCCACTATTTATAAAGACTTTGTTTCCAGTTTTTACTTTTCTCATATTTTTTCTTTCCCCTTATTTCCTTTCCCACTTTCACTACACCTTTAGCTCTTTTCTTCCTATTTCAGATTGCCAGTTATAAATTTGGATCTTATTTACACTTTTAGTTTTTCACACCAGAGAAAATATTTGGTATTTACACATGTGCCTTATTTATTTCACTTAAGAGTATGGCCTCAATATGCATCCATTTTCCTATGAATGACTCTAGTTTCTCATGCTTTATGGCTGAGTAGTACTCCAATGTATAGAAAAACCACATCTTTATCCAGTCTCTGCTTGATGGGCAATTGGGCTGTTTCCAAATTTTAGCTATGGTAAATTATGCTGCTATAAACATAGGTATACATGTATCACTGTGGTATGATTCTTTTAGTTCTTTTGGAAAGATACCCAGCAGACTGATAGCTGGGTCAAATGGAACCTCTAATCCTAGTTCTTTGATGTATCTCCATATCGATTTCCACAGTGGTTGCACCAGTCTGCACTCTCACCAACAATGGAGAAGGATTACTTTCTCCCTACAACCCTGCCAACATTTGTTATGGTTGATTTCTTGACAGCAGCCATTCTTTCTGGGGTGAGGTGGAATCTCTGTGTTGTTTTCATCTGCATCTCTCAAATGACCAATGATGTTGAACATTTTTTCATATGGTTTTTGCTGCTTTTACTTCTTTGAGAGATGTCTGTTCATTTCAGATGCCCAGATCTTTATATGTGAGAGGCTTGATTTTTTGAGTACTTTATTCTAGATAATAGTCCTTTGTGTGAGGAGAAGCTGGTAAAATTTTTTTCCCATATTATGGGTTGTCTCTTAGCTCTGTTGCTGGTTTATTTTGCATTGCCTAAGCTTTTTAATAAGATGAGATCCCAGTTGTTGATTCTTTGTGCTAGTTCTTGTGCTATTGAGGATTTGTTCGTAAAGTCTTTTCCTATGCCAATGTCTTTGAGAATTCTACCTAACTTACCTTCCAGTAAATTTAGTGTTTCTGTTTTAATATTTAGATCTTTAATCCACTTGGATTTTAGTTTAGTTCATGGTGAAAGAAAGGGTCTAGTTTTAATCTTTGGCAGGTTAAAATCCAGTTTTTCTAGCACAATTTATTAAAGAGGCTATCTTTCCTCCACAGAAGATGGTTGGCTCCTTTGTCAAAGATGAGGTATCTGAGTACATCTGGAGTTATTTCTGTGTCATCAATCTATTCCACTGATCCTCAGGTCTTTTTCTTTGCCAGTACCATATTGTTATTTATCACAGTGGATTTGTAGTTGAGGATTGTGATACCCCCACCATGACTCTGTTGCCTAGAATTACTTTTGCTATTCCAGGTTTCTTCTGATTTCAAATGAATTTTTGATTATTTTCTCTAGTTCTGTGATGTATACTGTTGGAATTTTAATCAGAATTGCATTGATTCTGTATAGCAGTTTTGATAGTATGGCCATTTTCACTATGTTGTTTCTTCCTTCCCAAGAGTAGGGGACATCTTTGCATGTTCTTAAATCCTCTTTGATCTACTTATTAGATTGCTGTAGTTTTCATGTAGAGGTCTTTTGCTTCCTTCATTACATTGATTCCTAGAAATTTCATTTTTTTGGATGTTATTGTGAAAGGAATTGTTTCCCTATTTTCTCTGTCAGTGATTCTGTTACTTATGTACAAAAAGGTTACTGACTTTTGAGTATTGACCTTGTATCCAGCTATTCTGTTAAAATTGTCAATTAAGTCTAGAAGTCTTTGGCAGAATTTTTTGGGTCTGCTGTGTAGTAGAGTATCATATCATCAGCAAATAATGACAGTTTAACTTTTTCCTTTCCTATTTTTATTGCTTTAATTAATTTCTCTTGTCTAATTGCTGTGGCTAATGTTTCCAGAACTATGTTGAACAGGGGTGGTGATAGTGGAAATCCTTGTCTTGTTGCTGATTTTAATGTGAAAATTTTCAGTTTTTGGCCCTTTAGTATGATGTTGTCTGTTGTTTTTTCATAGATAGCCTTTATCGTGTTGAGATAAAGACCATCTATACCAATTTTTGCAGGATTTTTATCATCAATGGATACTGAATTTTGTCAAATGATTTTTCTGCATCTATTGAGTGGATCATATTGTTTTTATCCTTTACTCTGTTAATATAGTGTAATACATTTATTGATTTACATATGTTAAACCATCCTTGAATCCCTGGGATACATCTAATTTGGTCAGGGTGTATGATTTTCTTGATGACCCCCTGTATTCTGTTTGCCAGTATCTTATTGAGGATTTTTGTATCTATGTTCATTAAGGAGATTGGCCTATAGTTCTCTTTTCTGGTTGGGCCTTTCCCTGGTTTTAGAATCAAAATAACACTTGCTTCCAGGAATAAATTTGAAAGTATTGCTTCCTCTTCAATTTCATTGCAAAGTTTAAAAAGTAATGACAGTAGTTCTTTTCTAAATGTCTTGTAGAATTCAGGAGTAAAGCCATTAGGACATGGGTTTTTCTTAGTTGGTAAAAATTAATTGCATTTTCAATTTCACTGATTTTAATTGGGGTGTTCAGAATTTTTTTGTGTTCTCCATTCAACTTTGGTAATTTATAAGCATCAAGAAATCTGTTCATTTCTTTTGTGTTTTCTATTTTATTAGAGTACAGTTTCTTGATGTAGGTATTGATGATCCTCTGGATTTCTGCTGCATCTCTTGTGACATCACCATTTTCATTCATAATTTCATGGATCTGAGCCTTTTCTATGTTTTTTTTGACAAGGTTGGCTAAGGGTTTATCAGTTTTATTCTTTCAAAAAATCAACGCTTCAATTCATTGATTTTTTTTGTAGCATTCTCCTACTTTCCATTACATTGATTTCTGCTCTGATCTTTATAATTTCCTCTCTTGTATGAGTTTTGGGTTTTTCTTGCTCTTCTTTTTCTAGGAGCCTAAAATTAATCAGTAGGTTGTTTGTTTGTGCCCACTCTGTTTTCCTAGTGTGGGCATTCACTGCTATGAATTTTCCACATAGAACTACTTTCATTGTGTCTCACAGATTCCTTATGTTTTATTGGAATTGTCATTAATTTGTAAAAATTGAGCAATTTCTTTAATTTCCTCTGTGACTCATTGATTGTCCAGCACAGTGTTCTTCAATTTCCATGTGTTTGTGAAGTTCTTATGGTTTCTTATGCTTTTGATCTCCAGCTTAATTGCACTATGGTCTGATAATATATATAGGATTACTTTGAATCCTTTGCATTTATTTAAACCTATTCTATGAGCTAGTATGTGGTCTATTTTGGAGAATGACCCATGTGCAGCCTAAAAGAATGTATATTCTGATTTTGTGGGGTGTAACACTCTGTAAACGTCTACTAAGTCCTTTTGTTCAAAAGTCTGGTTCAGTTCTAGTATTTTGTTGTTGATATTTTGTCTAAACGATCTGTCTATTTGTGACAGTGGGGTATTTAGGTCCCCCAGTACAATTAATGCTCCTTTGGTTTTTCATGTCTCTTAATATTTGTTATATATAGTTGGGGACATTAATATTTGGTGCAAATATATTTATGATTTTCATCTCTTCTTCTTGGATTGTTCCCTTTGCAAGGATGTAGTGGCCTTCTTTGCTCTTCTTAATCAGTTTTGGTTTGAAATTTACTTTGTCTGTGAGTAAGATAGCTATCCCTGCTTTTTTCTCAGCTCCTGTCACATGGAGAACTGTTTTCCATCCTTTCACTTTCACTCTGTGAGTTTCTTTTTGAACTAGACATGTTTCTTGTATACAACATATTGTTGGATTTTGGTTCTTAATCCATTCTACCAGTCTATTTCTTTTTATTGTTGAATTAAAGACATTGACATTGATGGTTATAACTGAAATGTATTGGCTTATTTTTGTCATGTTATTGTCCTATTTTTGGCTCTTTTTAATTCTTCCCCCTCTCCATTTATTTTCTTGCCTTTCCTAGTTGATTTGCTCTGTTGGGCCTCATGGTATTGTGACCTTAATTTTCTTTTTTTAATATATTGTTTAGAATTGTTTGGAGTGCTGCTTTGGTATTCATGAAGTTTCTTGGGTGTTCTTTGTCATGGAAGTATCTTATTTCCCCATCAGTTTTCAAAGAGAGTTTTGTAGGATACATCAGACTAGGTTGGAGGTTGTTTTCTCTTGAAATACCTCACTCTAGGCTCTCCTTGACCTGAGGCTTTGTGTTGAAGTCTGCTATAATTCTGATGGGCTTCCTTTGCACTCAATTTGTTTCTTTTCTCTAACTGCTTATAGTATTTTGTTCTTGTGTTGGGTTTCCAGGATCTTGACTATTATGTCTATGTGTAGATTTTTTTTTTTTTTTGTACTGGGGATCGAACTTGTAGATTTTTTTTTTATCATGGCTTATTGGAGTCCTATATGCCTCACTTATCTGTATGTCAAATTCTTTGTCTCTGTTTGGGAAGTTTTCTGTCATTAATTCTGTGAAGATTTTTTTTTTAATGTCATTTGTATTTTCTCCTGATACTTCGTGGATTCCTATTGGTCTTATGTTATTCTTCTTTGCATCATCTAGGAGTAGTTGGACCAATTTCTCATAATCCCTTACTATTTTTAAGAGATCTCTCTTTTCATGGTCACTGACTGCAATTCTACCTTCTATATCTGAAATTCTATCTTTGCACTTATTCATTCTGCTGTAAATGCTTTCAATAGTTTTTAATCTCCTGGATATATGTTTTTATCTGTTTCATGGATTCCATTTCTTTCCTATGCTGGGCATTCATGGCTTCTATCATGGTCCCGAGCTCATCTATTTTTTTGTCAGTTTCTGTTCTAGAGTTTCTTAATCATATCTTTCATTGTGCTCACCATCTCTGTAGTTATCTGGGAAATTATTTCTGTTTTGAATTTTTCTAGAGCTCATCTGATCTGTTTTGTTACTTCCTGTGCTATGAGTTCAGGGTGTCCTGGTGGTTGATTGTCAGACTTGTCCACCTAGTTTCCCCTAGAATTTGCCTTTGGTGAACTGGAAGTCTCCTTTGTGCCTTGCTTAAGTGTTTTCTCATTTTATTTTTGTTGTTGGGCTGTCCTTGGTGTAATTCCTGGGTTAGTACTTTGATCTTCCTGATATAGATGCTCTTTGTTTTGAGTCTCTAGTGACTCAGAGACACTCTCGTTTTCATACCATCAGAAAGGACAACTCATTAAATCAATCACAAACATTTAGCCCAATTGATACAATCAGCAACACAATAGCATCAAGCACAGCTTAGAAATTGACCATTTGTGGTAGTTCTTAATCCATCACCTTTAACCATATGAATTAAATCAAAATCAAGGTCCAGCCCAAAATATATTTATAGTGAATAAACTCTTCAATATAGCAACTTTACCCTTTAGGATGGGGACTTAGATGGAGTTGGGAGGAGAGGAATAGATAAGTAGAAGAATAGGAGAAGGTTTCAAGTGAAGCCAGCGGACACCGGATGATCATGCAAACTCTAGGACACTGTTGAAGACAAGAGGGAATGACAGAGTGTAAGAACAAAGCGAAGAATGTAACAACTTAACAGTACTAGGGAAGCTATAAATTTTACTCACTTTCCTTTGAAACTAATTGAGTGAAAGAAGAAAAGAAAAAGAAAGAAGAAATCTGAATTAGGGCTGAAACAGGAAGAAAATGTGAGATGAATAAAAATGTGGGGTAAGAAAGAGACTGAGCAAGAAAAAGAAGAAAGAAAAAAGGAAGAATTTTCAGAGTGGGAAAAATAAAAGTTTAAAAATAAAAATTAACAGTTAAAAATATGAAGAAAAGAAAGAAAAACAATTTGAAGAGCCTCTTTCAGGGTATATCTCTGCCATCACAATAGACAATGTGGGCAGCAGAGTGCAGATCTAAGTCAATTATTCTCAGCTAGTGGATGGCAGATGCCTGAGATTCAGGCTGAATTCTGGCTGCAAGGCCAGCAAGTTGAGCTCTCTATCCTCCTGCAGGGGAACTCAGCAAGGTGCTACTACAGTTTCCTGCTGCCCTTACCCTGAAGGTAGTGCAAGTTCGGATGGAAGGTAATGATCCCTCAAACTTACCAACCACATATTTGCCTTTGGTGAACTGGAAGTCTCCTTTGTGCCTTGCTTAAGTGTTTTCTCATTTTATTTTTGTTGTTGGGCTGTCCTTGGTGTAATTCCTGGGTTAGTACTTTGATCTTCCTGATATAGATGCTCTTTGTTTTGAGTCTCTAGTGACTCAGAGACACTCTCGTTTTCATACCATCAGAAAGGACAACTCATTAAATCAATCACAAACATTTAGCCCAATTGATACAATCAGCAACACAATAGCATCAAGCACAGCTTAGAAATTGACCATTTGTGGTAGTTCTTAATCCATCACCTTTAACCATATGAATTAAATCAAAATCAAGGTCCAGCCCAAAATATATTTATAGTGAATAAACTCTTCAATATAGCAACTTTACCCTTTAGGATGGGGACTTAGATGGAGTTGGGAGGAGAGGAATAGATAAGTAGAAGAATAGGAGAAGGTTTCAAGTGAAGCCAGCGGACACCGGATGATCATGCAAACTCTAGGACACTGTTGAAGACAAGAGGGAATGACAGAGTGTAAGAACAAAGCGAAGAATGTAACAACTTAACAGTACTAGGGAAGCTATAAATTTTACTCACTTTCCTTTGAAACTAATTGAGTGAAAGAAGAAAAGAAAAAGAAAGAAGAAATCTGAATTAGGGCTGAAACAGGAAGAAAATGTGAGATGAATAAAAATGTGGGGTAAGAAAGAGACTGAGCAAGAAAAAGAAGAAAGAAAAAAGGAAGAATTTTCAGAGTGGGAAAAATAAAAGTTTAAAAATAAAAATTAACAGTTAAAAATATGAAGAAAAGAAAGAAAAACAATTTGAAGAGCCTCTTTCAGGGTATATCTCTGCCATCACAATAGACAATGTGGGCAGCAGAGTGCAGATCTAAGTCAATTATTCTCAGCTAGTGGATGGCAGATGCCTGAGATTCAGGCTGAATTCTGGCTGCAAGGCCAGCAAGTTGAGCTCTCTATCCTCCTGCAGGGGAACTCAGCAAGGTGCTACTACAGTTTCCTGCTGCCCTTACCCTGAAGGTAGTGCAAGTTCGGATGGAAGGTAATGATCCCTCAAACTTACCAACCACAGAGGTCTGATGTGCCTTTATTGCAGTTGTTCACTTCCATTCTATCTTCTGGAGCTCAGTAAAATGGCCTTTATGACCACCTGGGCATCTGCATTGTGGATCAAGGTACTGGCACAACAGGTAGCCTGAGAGCATGGGAGGTGGGGGGAGGGATCCTGCCAGCTAGGTATTCCTCACTGGTCTGCTCCAATGAAGGCCTGTTATATTTATTCATTAAGTGCGGTAGTACAGTATTCAAGCATTATCACTGAATTATTTATTTCTCTTTTGTTCTGTTAGCTTTTGCATTACACATTTAGGGGCTGTATTTTTAGGTGTAGATATGTACTTAATTGCTACATCTTTCTGATTAATTAACACTTTTGTAATTTTGAAATGTCCATCATTGGTGACCATTTTTTGTTTATAATTTATTTTGTGTGGTATTAATATAACTACTCCAAAAATTTGACAATTGATCACTATCTCCTTTTGACATATAGAAACTTTCTAGTGAGCTATAGTGAAATTGGGTTAACCAAATGATTAAAAACTAGTTTTCAGAATTCTGTTCATCTTTTCTATGATAAACTTACTGTTTACATTAGATGCATAGGCATTGTTATAGCGTATATAATTACATTACCATACAAATGAAAGTAATGAAGCACAGAGCTTGAACAATTTTCCTTGCATGTTTTTGTTATCATTATAATTTTCTGTACAAGATGGAAATGTTTGGGTTCTGTGCTTTTCCCTTTGGACCTAGAAGGCACTGATTATAATTTAGCACAAGGGCTGGGTATTTAGCTCAGTGGTTCTGCCACCTGCCTTGCAAGCACAAGGTCCTGAGTTTTATCCCCAGTACAAAAAAAAAAAAAAAAGATTTAGCACAAGACATGTCTTTGTGCATCAGCTCAAATGGTTAGCTTATGGTACTTCTATCTGGTTGAGGATCCATAACATTTTAGACTTAATAAATCTTTGTATTCAGACAATATTTACTTAGCCTTAACCACTGGCTGGTCCAAGTTTAAGTGCTACAATACAGTAAAGGAGTAAGATAAACATGTTCTCATGGATTTTACATCCTAGTTGGGAGAAAAAAGCACAAGTAAATGAGAAAGTTTGATTGACATAAATTTTACCAAGAAAATAAAACATAATGGAGAATGAAGTGGGGATGTGGGTCACTTGTAATTGGGTTTTTCTGGAAAAGTCTCTCTATTGAGGTGACATCTGGGAGGAGACTTAATGATAAATAGGATCAGTTAGGAGAGGAGAAGTAGAGAGCATGATCCAGGCAGAGGCAAATGCAAGTGCAAACCATAAGACCAGAAAGGATTGTCTTGTTGAGAGATCAGTAAAAAATCATGGTGGTGAGAAAGGGGAAAAAATGCAAACAACGTCTCTGTAAATAGGGAAAGGTGAAGTGGGAGAAGGGAGGGCAGGGGAATGGGGAAAAAATAAGAACCAAGATATACAGGTAAAGGTACAAGATCCCAGTAATGACTAATTGTTGGTTACTACCAGTTTTATATCTGGGACCAAATTCCTTCATGAGTACTATACCCTAGCATCTAATTGACCACTCAGATTCTCCATTAGATACTCAATATTCATATTTCTTTTTTTTTTTTTTGGTTTTGTTTTGAGACAGGATCTCACTATGTAGTCGAGACTCACTTGGAACTCACTATGTAGCCCAGGCTGGTCTCGAACTCACAGCAATCCTCCAGTCTCAGCCTCCTGAGTGCTGGGACTACAGGCTTGCGCTACCACACCTAGCCAATACTTATATTTCTAACTTAACATATCAAAATGGAGAATTAGCCTTCAAAACCATCTCCCACATATACACATATAACCACTACTCTTCTATATCTCAGTCTTCTATAGTCTTCTGTATCTTGTATACCTAACAACATACCAACAAAGAAAAAAGGAAAAAAAAATCATAGTGGTTGGAGCACAGTGAGCAAAAGATAATTGAGAAAGGAAATACAGAATAAACAAAATAGATAACCCAGGATTTGAAATCCAAAGCAGTAAATTTGGGTGTTATTCTATATATGCTGATAAATCATTGGAGATGGTGATTTTGGCTGACAGGACAAATCAAGTGATATGATGAATGATTTAAAATCTTCATTTGGAATCAGCCAAGAGACAAGGGAGTAGAAGAATGGAAACAAGAGATCAGTTCAGGTGAGAGATCATATGGCAACTGACAGCAAGATGTTTGGAATAACAACTGAGAAAGGTGGAATCAATATATTTTGGAGGTAGAGTCAATAGAACTTGCCTGTAGACCAAGTAAGAATATTAGAGAAAGAGAAGAGAGAGATAATTCCTAGGTGTTGTGAATATGTGGGAGGTGGTTTTGAAGGATAACTCTCTGTTTTGAATATGTTAAATTAGAGATATAAATATTGAGTATCTAATGGAGAATTTAAGTGTTCAATTCGATGTTAGAGTATAGAACTCATGAAGGAAGGGGGGCCCAGATATAAAATTGGTAGTCACCAGCAATTAGTTGTCATCTATGGCCATTAGATAGAAATATCCAAGGGTTAGAGCATAGCTTGAGAATAGTAAAAGGATAAAGATTAACTTCTGATACCTCAGAGGTCTGGCAGGAAAGGAAAGGCCACTGAAGATACAGAGAAGAAATGCAAAGTTAAGTAGTAGGAAATATAAAGAGTTTGTTCTATGGAGCCAAAAGGTAAAAAATTGGTTTTGAATTAAGAGATAGAAGAGAGTTTTTTGTTTTGTTTTTTTTTTTGGTACCGGGGATGGAATTTGGGTCCTTATGCTTGTGAGGCAGGAGGCAGCAGCACTGAGCTAAATCCCTGGCCTATGGAGAAGAGAGTATTAATTCTGAAAATACTGTTACTAAAGTAAGATAAGATCAGAAAACTGAAGGCTGTGTTTAGTATTAGGGAAGTCACTGGTGGGTGGTTAGGAGTAGTGCTGTTAAGATGGAGGAGGAGAGAGATGAAGCCCTCTTGAGGAACTTAAAGTGATGTCTGGAAGTGAAGACATAGAGGCAATGTAAATCAGAAAGCTACTTTAATTAGCTTTGCTGTGGCGTGGAGCAGAAAGATGGAGAAGTCTTTGGGAAAGGATGCAGACTTTTGAGAATACTTCTTAAAGATTTATAACATGCTTGTTTGCTGTTGGGAATGGGAAAGATACAGTATTAATGATTTAGAATCATATAAATCCTCAGAGGAATAGAAAAGACAAGCTGTACAGTAGAGATGCAATGTGTTAGCTATATATGAGAAGTGAATCATGCCTTCCGTGTTAACAGGAAAAGGCAAAGTACGGGCTCTGGTACCACAGCAACGTTAGAATTTGGAAATTAATGTTAGAGTTTGGAGTGTCTCTAATAATAGAACTTCAGATAGAAAAAAACATGTACATATACTTTTGACATGAAGGCCACCTTGACTCAAAATATATAGAAGGATTGACTTTGATTATCATTAATTAAACTAAGCCATAAAACTGAACAGAGAAAATTAGAACACTTTCATCTCATTGGTTTTTAATAAGGGCATTAGTCAGCTTTTCATTGCTGTGACAAAATACCTGAGGCAGCTGAAATGAGGATCTATTTTGGCTTGCTATTTCAAAAACATTTCAGTATATGGTTGGCTGGTCCCATTGCTGTGGACTTGAGGTGGGCAGAACATCCTGGTGGAAGAATGTGGCAGAGGAAAATGGCTAAACTCATGGCACTGAGAAAGAAAGAGTGAATAAATAAACACAAGAAGAAAGGCCATGGAAGAGAGAGATATAGTGCTCAAGGTCACATCCCACAGTCTACTCTCTCAAAGAGGTCCCCACATTCTACTCTCTCAGAGGTCCCACCTCCTGTTTCCATCATCTCCCCAAAATGCCAACAGGTTATGACCTCATCTATAGATGAATCACTTCTGATTCATCATGATGAGATTAGAGCCCTCATGATCAAATCACCTTCCAAAAGCCCATTGTCTGGATATATGATCCTTTGTCAGAACATTTTAGATGTAAACCATAGCAATAAATACAATAAATTATTAGATCTTTTAAAATATCTTTGAAATATTCCAGGTTTGTGTTGTTCCCCAAAATTCTTGACAATGTAACAGATCATCACTGTGTTATCATAAAAATGGATTGTATCATTGGGCATTTCTTTAAAAAGCACCCCTGGGGAATGTGGTTGACACTTTATTTGACTCTGCCTACTGTGACAGTGACTGTCACTCCTGCTGTTCAAGTCTCAAGAGGAAAGTCATTCTTGGTCTCTAAAGACAGAGACGTTTAGATGTGATTTACAAGCTTGTTTTGCTTTCATTGATTATTATTCAGTTTTATTTTGGAAACAATGTCAATGAGTAAAGTTAACCCTGGTAGTGGTAAAAGGAAACAGCAAACATAGTCCTACTTTTTAAGAGTTGTGCTCTTAAGCACATTAGCATTTGCAGTATGTGACACAAAGTAGAATTGCAAAGACTGTGTTTCAGTGTTCTATGTTTCTATTCTCTGTTTCTTAGAAATGGTAACAAATGATATATTAACTATTTAAAAGTATATATTGGCAAATTTAAGGAATGCAACACTTCTCTTGATCAGCAACAACGACTCATAACTTATTCAGGATATACCCTACTCTGTGTTAGAGACATAACCACATGGTTTTATGAATGTAAAACCCTGCTCCTGTGGTTTTGATGTTATGGGAAGTAGCAGACTGTTTTCTTAATTCTCACAAGTTGAATATCCCCCTAAAGACTCATTATGAAAAGACATGTGAAGCGTATGGTGTCATTACAAGATTGTTCTCACTTGGCAACAAGCAGCAAAAGGAGAAAAATGTTTCTGACAATTCCTGAAATGTTATCATTAGAAATCAGCCTCTCAAATTAATGCAATTTAGAGAAAGACAAGAACAACAGATCACATTATGTGTACAATTATTAATGAGCACTTTAAAATGGGATTGATTACTTGCTTTGTGTAGGTAATAGTTTTCACAGTCAACTACTTTCGCACTACTCCTATGTAATGAAAACCAAGCGGATCTGCAATGACAAACACTGAAATTATTACAGAACATTAAGACCTGGAGGAAACTGCATATAATTAAAGGCTTTATAAAGCTTTAGTTTTACATGTCTAAGGATAGTCCCCCACCCTACTTTATAAATCAGCTACAAAGGAAGTTCTCCTACTTAAAGGATTCACTCTCCTCTTTAGTGTTTCTTGTTTTTCTGCATCTGTTGGCTGTCAGCATCTCCTTACTGTTGTAGTCACCACCTGCCTGGCAATACATCTTTTGTTGTGCTTGTGTTGGTCTCCATGGAGACAGCTTCCAGGGTGGAGCCCTGTGCCATATCACTCCTCTGACCTTGCTCACAGTCCCTGGGATCAGCCTGTTTTTGATCTCAGTACAGAGAGGAGAAGATATCTCATCTTTAGAGAAGAAAAAAAATGTGTTTGGGACTTAAAATCCTCTCTCCATGTAGTCCTACTGATACAGTATGAGGAAACCATCCAGAGAAATGGGCACCATGTATCCCTTGGTTGCTTCACTGTCAGGACTGCTGGGAGGACCCAAATATCAAAGAGAAAGAGAAACAGAGAGAATAAGAAAATTGTTTCTCTCACAAATATACACCAGCAATCCAGCTGTGCAAGAGAGATTATTAACTAGAAACCTGAGAAATATATGGTAACCATGTATATTATTCTCCATAAAATACACAATGATTTTTAATAGAAAAGTACTAAAATCCATAAAAATTTTAATCTGTTAATGTCTAGAGAAGCTAGGCTACTTAAAAAAATGTCACAAGTTGCTTATTTTACAGAGAAGGCACACAGTTTTATGGAGAGCATAAAAGCATTGAAGGCTTATTGTATAGCATCTGACAATTTTGAAATATCAGCCTTTCAATTTTGTTTCTACCATTTAAAATATTTTCATGCAAGCTGGACAGAAAGTTTTATCATTAAACTTTTATATCTGAATCAAACCTTTCCTATGTGATACTATACTAGTTTTAACTGTGTGATTGCCATTGATTAAATTCTAATTCTTATAGTTTCAGTGTGCCAAAAATCATCAATATTGAAGGAAAAATAGAAAGCCACTTTTCAGTGTTCTAAGCAAAACTGTGCATAATGATATTATTACCTCTCAGGTGTGCACAGATACCTCTGGGCACCTGGCTAAATTCAGGATCTGATTTGTGGTCATTTTGACCCGCTAGACTTCACTGCCAATTTATATTGATGAACTACTCTTTCCAAATGGCCATTTTCCTGCAATTTAGGTCTCTTCCTCCTAGATATGCAGAAGGAGGCACCTATGAAGAATTGGAAATGACTAATACGTATCATGTGTGTTTCAGTATGCAGAGCCTCTTGGGACAAACCTGGTTTCATCTTGGTCTTAATGGAAGGATGAGAAACAGGAATAGACATGGCCAAGGAGACCCAGAGAGATCAAGTCATTCTTTAAGGTCACACAGGTAGTAAGTAACAGATCTCAAGCTTACTCCTTTTCACTCCAGGGCTTTCTTCAATCTACTTATTGTTAACAGTTTTATAGCACTAAGCATATATGTTTTCTTTAAAGTGTCATTAAGATACTAAATTATACATGAGTAGAGAGCACAAAGAAAAGTCTGTAGTTTCTCTGAGAAATGGTGCCTTAGTACCTTTGTCTGCTGTATGGTTTTCCTCTGCAGGATAGAGGGAATTTCAGCTGTACTCATTTGCCACAGACATAATGATTCCTATGAAATTTCTAGCCATGAAAATTAAACATCTCTTCCAATTCAGTACCATTTCTTTGGTGTTTATGCAGTGCCTGTCAAAAGTAAGTTATCAGAAACAAATGGGCCTTAGAATCCTGACTCCCACACAGCCATTTTTTCTCTTTGTGTAGGTAGGAGGAGAGCATATGTGAGGACCATAATCCTGTTAAGCAAGGTGCATGGCTTTGAGCTACAGATACACCAGTCTTTCCACAGCATCTTGGAGTGCATATTCTTTGCCCTGTGCTTAATAGTATCAGTGGTCAGTGAGAAAGACTGTCCAAGAAGCTAGTGACTAATACGACTCAGTTACCATTCAGTTTTCTGCTTTTTAATAATTTATCAAGTATCAACTGAATGACTCTTGCACAAAGCATTGTGCTTGATTGTTATAAAGAAGAAGCATCGTCTTTGGCATTAACAGGGTCACAGTCCAGGAAATTTGCCCCCTTATGAACTTATAAATCTTATCACTGATGGCTATCTGAGACTTTGGAAAAGAGAAGCTGAAACACTGGGACGTCATTAAACCTGGTTTTCTAAAATCACACGAGATGATGACAAAGCTAGGGCAGGGCTCTAATATCTTTTGCTGTTGAGCTGCTTTGTGAAATAAGGTTGCATCATTTCAGGATGAAGAGCAATGCCAATTATTGGCTAATTTTGGCTCTTGGAGGCTTCATTATCAAGGGCATTTCCTGAGAGTCCTGCATTTCCTGGTTTAAGTGCAGCTGATGACGTACTTGTAACCAAGGCACTCAGCTCAGCCCAAGCACTTTTCTCTGACTAACATGGAGCATGTCAAGTTAACAAACACTTTTCTGTGCTATGTCTAAGAGAAGAAATGCAAAGATTAATTTCCTGGCCCTAATAGCTTTAATCCAATGATTCACAAACAATGCCATTTGGATTTCAGTAACTGTAATGGTATAACAGTTGTTGACTTTTATTAGTGTTTAACTAACTCTGTAGTGTGTCACAATGACAGTTGCAATCAAGCAGAGTTGCTCATAGACCTCAATATCTTTCTAACTAGTCATATGATATCACTTCAGTGCTTTGGTTGTTACCCTCAACATTTGTGACCATGGTGATAGCTAATAGTGATGGATGTGTTTATCAGATTTCAAAGAGTACTTATTTATTTATTTAACTTTCAGTTGGTTCCAAGATGAGAGGAAGAGCTGGGAAGTGGGATTGTGGAGGGGGACTGGAAAGATCAAGAAGAGTAAGGGGTGATTTAGGAAGTCAGTACTCTCAGATTCAAGACAGCTTACCCGGGTGATGGTAATTCCAAAGATGATTTGAATTGATCTACCATGCTTCTTTCCCTAAGACCCTCCCTGAGTGGTCCCAGTTACCAATATAACCTGACCTCTCTCTGTATGACAGGTTCTTGTTAGGCTGTGCTTTGTTAGTCTGTCAATTTCCGAGTCCTTCTGAGCATTGATGTTGTTTCAAGTTTTGTCACTGCCATGGAGCTGTCTAGACTGATATCAGCCCCAAGTTACCACCAGGCCATGGACTACTGTCATTGCAGGAGCTCATGAATGTTACTGTGGATCTTCTCCCACTGTTTTTCCTCTGACATCTGAGCTCCTACAGCTGGTGACCTTGTAAGATACTCTGGGCACAGGTTACTTGTTTCATAGATTCAGTGCAGTGCAGACCAAGCTTGCCACATGCTTTTTCTGTGGGTACATTTTAGTGCCAGGCTTAAAACCCATGGTCGCTAAAGTAGGTCACGACTCATGAGTCCTAGTTAGCTGCAAGGAGGTGTGTGTGTGTGTGTGTGTGTGTGTGTGTGTGTGTGTGTCTGTCTGTCTGTCTATCTTTTAAAAGCCTCTGTTCTCTGTTGTAGCCACCACTTGCACTTCCTTCATTACCCAGGTAAGAGGAGCTGCTTCTTCACAAAGGTTCTATTTGAACCCTAGACCATGCATATTGTTAATGTGGTATTAGAAAGTTGTGGTAGTGTAATATTGGGATAGTCTAGAGACCACACAGTGATCCCAGATAATAATTATGGAACAGAATGAATTTATTGTCATTGAAGGCCTTAATTGTACTTGACTCTTTGACCTCTTCTGCTTTGTGATTTGAGCAAAAAGCAGATGATTCATAACCAACTTTAAATTTTCAAATTCTTGAAAAATTTTGGAATCATTTGATAAAAATGAGCAGACAGAAATTCAATTGGGTTTCTTGGGTAATAGATTATGTTCAAGCCCCCTCCCACCCCGTACAGCTTGAAAACCACCTGACAGTAATTAAATTATTCTAGCATCTCACTCCCACTTCCCACACACATTTACCCCCTTTGTTTTGTTATTTGCTGGTGTGTGTAATTATCTTCTTTTAAGAAACAAGCACAGCCACACACAAATAAACGCTCTAACTATAAATCTGAACTGTGGTGATGAGAAGGAGTCACCTCTCCCTTTTTCCTCACAGGTTGTAACTGGTTATCCACATTTTCTTTGATGAGAATTTTAAGCACCGAGCACCATCTTCATAAGTACATGTAGCAGATGGTTGGGAATATTGTGTGAGAAGGAAAGCTTGCCAATTTCTTCAGTTATTTTCACCTCCTGAACATATTCCAAAGAAATTCAGTGGCATATTTTAGGGTGTGTCTTTATAAGACCTCTTTACTTAAATATGAATATGATTTTCTGGTGTGATCACTTTAAGATCGATTTCGTTGGGAGATGTATCTCTTGTAAGTGATCTTGTAGCATTTTCATATAAAGACTTATGGTGAAAGCTCTCCTGGGTGTTGCTGCCTAGGAATTAACCCAGCTATTCTTTCTCCTCACTTAGGCAAACTATGAGACAGAAGGTGATGAAGCACGGTATTTAGATGACTCCTAATCATCATGATGCCTAGAATCTGTGTGTTGACACAGTCCACACAGAGGAAGAAAGAAGTTTCCAGGTCATCCAACTTGCTCTGTGAACTGACTTCAGAATTTCCAAAATAAGGAGCTTTAGACATATTTCTTAGTCTCCACAGACTTCTGTAAAATGGAGATGCCCATTATTATCATTTAGGGAGGTTGTGAGGGTAAAGCTGTTTTGCATAAAAGTGACCCATAAAAGAAGAGAGTAAATCATTGATAGAGAAATATCAACACAGATCTGGGTGCTATAATAAAGGACTTTCTTGGGGCAGAAATATCTCAAAAGTACTCTTTTGGGCACAGATCTCTGCTAACTAGTAATGACCTAGAGGTTGTCAGCCAGCTAAAAAGCAGCTGGCCTTATATTCTTTCCTAATACTGTATGTTCCTTTGTTTCTGACTCTTGCTTATCCAGAACATATAAAGTATAGGTTAATTCATTGACTCTAAAATTGTAGCTCCAGGGAAGACTACAGTAACAAAGCTTTGGGGTTTGAAGAGAGCTTCCAGTGGGTCTGTTGGTAGCAGCTATAATAGTAGAGATAGTGGAACAGATTCCTGAGTGAATAACAGATAACTCACTAATTTAGATTGTCTGAAATATGGGTCAATTCAATATTCAGTTGATAAAGAGAAAAATAGAATGCCATTTTACTATGTCATTGCTAAACATTAGCACAACTAGCTTCACTGTGCGGTTTTCCTTCTTTTTAAAAAGATATCCAAACATCCTCATGATTTTTTGTTATATTTATAGCATTCATCATACAAGATTTTTAGAATTTTTGAATTATATATATATATATTTAGAATTATATATATATAATTATATGCTACAATGTCTTGAATATTATTTCAATTTTTGCAAAGATTTGTCCTTGGATTTATTTTTTATTTTTATTTGTTTATTTTTTAATTGAGTTTATTGGTACATTTTAGGTATACAGTACAGTTGCATTCATTATTGGGATCTTGTACCTTTACATGACAGGTCTTGGTTCTCATTTTTTCCCCTTCTCCCTGCCATCCCTATCCTTGGATTTAAATTGAATATCCAAATAAGGATTTTGATGACCTCTGTTAATCCATTTTTAATTATTTTATTTGTGTAGACATTTCATCTTTCACTCCAATGATTGTATATATAGATTTTTACATTTAAAATGTTTGGATCAATTCTCTTTGACTTTGGAAAGGCAGTAATAATTCATCCATTAAAACATCAATATTAGAGGGAAAGGATCAGTTGCTTTAACAAAAGACAGAGTCATTTAGAAGTAATAAACTGAAAACCTTTTCTGGCATAGATAGTGATCAATAATCTGCTGCAAGTACATATTCAGAGAAAAAGGAAGTCATGGAGAAAATTAAAAGTTTTTATTCTTAGTGACATTCTTAGCCTCACATATATTTGGAAATAGGCCGAGTGTGTGTGCATGTGTGTGTGTGTGTGTGTGTGTGTGTGTGTGTGTGTGTGTGTTTGTACATTTGTTTAGTGGAAGATTCTTCCTTTTCCCTTTGTTTCTGAATCAGGAATAGTTAGAGGCTATTGTAAAACTGCAGATGGCCAAGATGGGGACACGTTTCAGTGGTAGAGTTCTTGTCTACCATGTATGAAGCCCTGGATTTGAGTCCCAGCACTACTAAGAGAATTAAAAAAAAAAGTAGATAGACTTTGCATTGTATTACAAACAAATTAATGCCTTTGGAGAATTGAGGTAGAGAGAGGAAGACCTCAGTTGTCTGAAGGATCTGAAGAGTGAGGCTGACCAATACGTTTAGGGTTACATTGTTATGTACAGTGGCCACTAGACAAATGGGACTAGTTGAATTTAAATTAATTAAAGCAAAATAAAACAAGTTAAGATACATTAACCATTTTTCAAGTGCAAAATAGACACATGTTGCTAGTAGCTATTATACTAACAGTACAGCAATGGGGCATATCTATCACTGCAGAAACTTCTATTGGACAGCACTGCTATAGGGATTGACCTAAATAATTCTAGAAGGTAGAGTAGTGTGAACCAAGAGACCTTCCAAGAGGAAAGGTGGGTGAGATATAAATATACTTGGCCAATCTAAACAGTGGCCAAGGCTGGGGTATTCAGTAACCACAGACAGAATCCCAGTGATGAATGTAACTGTATTATATACCTAAATTGTACCAATAAACTCAATAAAAAGAAAAAAAATTTTGAAAAAAAAAATCACATGGAGTTCACAGGCCATTAAGAACTTCCCCTTTTCCTTCACATGATATTGAAAAGAGACTCTTGGAGGGTCTTCAACAGGGATTGAAATGTCTTGATTTACATGAAAAATAAGCACTTTGAAGTTAGTTTGAGAAGATTATGTATAGAAACAAAGATAAGAACAGGAAGACCAATGAAAAGGTACTGCAAAAATTTAGGCAGTGATAATAATGGCTTGGAACAGAGTAGTGAAACAACATTTCTAAAACATTTTGTCTTAAATTAAAGCATGTTTAAACTCCTGAGAATTATTTAAGACTTCAACATTTTTTGTTTATGTAAGTTATATCTGTCAGTATTTGCCATATTAGAAATAATGTATTTTCTACGGCTATACCACCCTGAATGCGCCCAATATCGTCAGAAATAATATATTGATTTAATTTATCTAAAATGATAAAAATAAATCTATGCATTGAAAAATATATTTTCAAAATAAAAAGTGAGAACAGCATTGCTTTATAGTTTTGTGGATTTTTTTCATTGATTTTATTGGTACATTTCAAATATACAATATTCTGACATTCATTATTGGGTATTTGTGCCTTTATGTGATATATCTATTTTTTTCTCTACTCCCCTGCCCACCATTCAAACCCCCTACCCCTTCCTACTTACCAGGACTTTGCTTCTGTTTTTTTCCTTTTCTCATATTTATTCCTTTCCTCTCACCCTCACACTTCCCTTTCACCTATGGACCTTTTCTTCCTATTTCACATTATCTATTACATATTTTGATCCTTATTTACACTTTCAGTTTCTCACACCAGAGAAGTGATTTGGTTTTAACACAGGTGTGTCCTATTTATTTCATTTAAGAGCATGGCCTCAATGTGCATTCACTTAGTTATGAAAGCAAGCATCACCTTGATTCCAAAAGCACCAAAAAGAGAACTATTGGCCAATCTCACTGCTGGACATAGAAGCAAAAATTCTTAACATGATACTGGCAAACAGAATGCAGAAGATCATACACACACCCTAACCAAATGGGGTTCATCTAAGGGATGCAGAGATATTTCAACATATGCAAATCAATAAATGTAGTGCACTATATTAATAGAGCCAAGAACAAAAACTATATGATCACCTCAAGAGATGAAGAAAATTCAATGCCCATTCATGGTAAAAACCCTACAGAAAATTGGAATAGATTGTCTTTATCTCAACCTGATAAAAACCATCCATGAAAAACCAACAGCCAATAACATACTAAATGGTCAAAAACTGACCTTTGTACTAAAATCAGGAACAAGACAAGGATTACCACTATCACCACTCCTCTTTAATATAGTTCTGGAAACATTAGCCACAGAATTTAGACAAGAGGAATAAGAGGAATAAAGATGGAAAAGGAAGGAGTTTTGAGAAAATAGCGAATTTTTTTGCCCTTCAACCAAAAAGTACAAATGATAATTCTCCAAAGTTAATTGAACATAGAATCTATAACTGTATCAATGAATTCTTTATGCTGTTATATTAAAAATATTAGCCTGTATTAATGTGAATAAATTTTCATCCAGGACTAACTGATTATATCATAAATTTGTCATGTAGAACATACTGTTAAACTGACTTATGCAGATTTTCTAAGGGATGACACATTTTATTATATAAAATTTAAAAAATTACAATCATTAATATAATCACCAATTTCATTTAAAAAAGTTTGTATTAGGAATCTGTCAAGTTCACAATAGTTGAGCTGAGTCTTCCAAACTTCTAATTCTACTTTAAAGTCTTGAATTTTATCATTAGCATAAATTTTTGTGATTTCTTTTTCTTGAAGTGATGGGTTCACTTTGATAACTTTTCATGAAAATAGTTTTCACCTACCTAATTTGAGTGATGATAGCTTGTCTATTAGTTCTTCTTTTCAGTAATGATGGTATTCCATGAGAAAAAGTTGTTAGGCAAACTTGCAAAACAATCATACAAGCAACAAAGCTTTTCAGCATGTGATAATGTTCTTTATGTATATTCCCATTTTTATGTGTATTTCTCATTTTATCAACTAGAATAAACTCATAGGTTGATAGTATAATAAAACATGAGTACTATTTCATCAAACCCATTCTTAAGTGAAGCTATCTCCTTCTTCCTCTCTTTCTTTTCCCTCCCCATTGCACTGTGTGGCAGGGAAAGACACCCCCCACCCACAAGAACAAGTTGGTGCCTGCTATGGTCTTAATGTGTCCCCTCAAAAATTCAAGTGTTGTCATTGTGATGACACTGAGAGATGGGATCTTTAACTCAGGATTAGCTCATA
This sequence comes from Fukomys damarensis, assembly GCF_012274545.1. NCBI lineage: Eukaryota > Metazoa > Chordata > Mammalia > Rodentia > Bathyergidae > Fukomys > Fukomys damarensis. The sequence continues at coordinate 38,396,619 of NW_022900950.1, read as the reverse complement.
TGGGCTCTTATCTTGTGAAAAGATTGGGACGAAGAAGACCATATGTAGTGTTCACTAGCTTGCTCTTCCACATTCTACTGTGAGGACACAGTATACTTTCTCTCCAGTGATTTTGTTGCAGACATGAGAGAAATCTTTTAAAGCTCTGAGAAATCCTTATCTGATAGCCAAACCTGTCACCACCTTGATTTTAGACTTCCCAGCCTTCAGAACTATAAGAAAATAGGGCTGGGGATTTAGCTCAGTGGTTCCGCTGCCTGCCTTGCAATAACAAAGACCCGAGTTCGAACCCCGGTACCAAAAAAAAAAGAAAAAAAAAAGCAAACAAATAAAAATATTAAAAAAAAAGAAAAAGAACTGTAAGAAAATAAATAGTTCTTTATAAGTTATTCTGCCTCAGTTATTTTGTTATAGCAAATGGACTAAGACAATGCATTGTACCAGGAGCTTTTTTGCTCATTGTGTGCTAAGATATTAACATTTTTTTCCAGCATGGCTTTTTTTGTTTTCCCGTCCCTTCTAGTATCAGTGCTGTTTAAGAGCTAGATAGTATTTGACTATCAAAAAAAATGTTTCCCCTTGAGGTGACAGCCTTAGTTGGATTCTCCTTCCAGTGAATATCTTGCAGTCCACCTGAAAAGGTCTCCCAAGCGTTCAGGGCTGCAAAATGGAACTATTGCAGTAGTTATACTTAAAATTACAGTTTTTTTAAAAATAGAGGGTATAAACCAGGATCAATCTTGGAAGAGACACTTAGGTAGAGTTTCAAACCTAGTTCCATTGTCTTTTCTCCATAGGGTCAAAATACCTCACCCCCATCTTGTCCTCACCCCCACTGATATACCAATGTGTTTACTAACAAGAAAACTTATCTGAATCTTGGTGTGTAGGGCTTTTATTAGTATTTCATTACATAGGCATGATTGATCGAATCATTGGCCATGTATTTGAACCTATTTCCAGCCTTTCTTCTCTTCCTAGAGGTCAGGCGGACTCAATGATTCAGCCCTGCAGTGACTTGGGTGGTCTTTCTGATGGCCAGCTCCTGCTTGGAGTCATCTCATTAGTTATAAACTCAGGTGTGATACAATGGATGGATGAATAACACACTATTTTCATCAAAACCAAAGAATTCTAAGGGCCTTAGAAGATCCATGCCAAGAACTCAGGACAAAGAATGCACAAATTATTATACAGCAACTATCTTCACTGAAAGCATATGTTAGTACAGTCAACTTTATTTATTTATTTTTTTGGTGGAGTACTGGGTCTCGAACTTGGGATCTTGTACTTGCAAAGCAGGCAGTGAAACCACTGAGCTAAATCCCTGGCCCTGTGCAGTTAGCTTTCTGCTTAAAATTTCAAGGGTTAATGAATACCTGGAAAACTCCAGATTATAATAGCTCCTGAATGTACAGGAAAAGACAAGTTTGGCAAATGTGAAATTGAGGCCCGAATCTGCTTCTGTCTTAAATTTACAGTCAAATGAAGAAATAGCAAGCTTGAAATCCAAGACCTGCATTCATACAGTCCTAGGAATAATTTTACTAATCTAGCAAAGGAAAATTACAGAAAATTTAGTGGTTTGTATGCTGCAGATAGGTAAATAAAAGGCATTAATTTGTAGGGTAAAAGTGTTGGAGAGAGCCAAGGTTTTTTGGAATAATGATCATCTACATAGTAAGGGTTACAGAATTTCTGCATGTGGAAGTTAGAGTCAGGGATTTTGACTTCAGCAACCTTACGTGAGGAGACCTCCCAGCACAACAGATCAAGCCTCCCTCCACAAGACATTCAGTGTATTTTTGTTTATTTATCACTGCAGGGATTTTTGGTAAATGAGATGGAGTCTATTCTTCCAGTGCCTCTATCTAATGACTGGTCATGTGCATTAGACAAAAGATTTCATGAAACCGAAGAGGACCTTTACTTGAAGCAATTTGCATGTGAAACTATGAGCAGCTATTATGTTCCCCAGGTACATGGGTCTTGTGGCAGATTTTTGAAAACCTATGGTGCTAATTCAGGTGATGCAGTCAAATTCTGACCAACTTCATTACATTTCTACTACGTTAAATTTTATTCAGTTTTGCAAACTCACAAGGTAGGAATTTTTAGTACTTTAATTTTTAAAAATTTGATTTCTTGAAAAATAGACAGATATATGAAGTAGAGAATGGAAGTTATCATGATCAAATACTTGATTTAAAATTGTTTTAAGTTGCTTTAATTACACATATAATGAACTTACTCCTGAGTCTCACTCTTTATGAAGAAGTGAATTCATTGTATCATGAAGTACAAGATGAATTCTATAAGAATCTAAGAAGGAAATTTCATAAATACTATTCCATTAAGGTAAGAATGACGCATGTCAGCAATGCAGATGTCAATTATAATAACACATGCATTTGTGTTATTATATCATAGAATAAGTGCTTAGCCATATTTATATCAATATGATATTGGAAAGTTTTTGAAAGCAAGCTTAGCTCTTCAGATCTACTGTATCAATCAATATTTTAATGATCTTATACAAAAAGTCAATAAATAGAGTAGTTCTTCAAAGAGAATCACTGAGTCCTGTATAATTTTAAGAGAAGTACATTTATTTCTTAAAATATAAACAGGATAATTCCTCTCTCCTTATTTTGATTTTTAGAAATACACACACACATATATACACATACTACACATATAAACTGTTAAGTGGTTAAGTTTTGGAGGGCAGGGATGTTAGCATTTTTTACTAACAAAGCTTTAAATTTAGTTACTATTATATACTCAAGAATAATTAATTAATTAAATAAAGGACTTGAAAACAGATCTTTCAGACTAAAGGAAATGAATGTCTAATGGCAAATGTTTAGTTATTATGAATTAATTTTTGGCAAGAGATTCTACTTGGTACATTTCAATCATGTTGTCTATTCTTATTATTTCTGAATTAAACATTATTCTCCCATCCAAGTACTAATAAGGCCCAATCATGCTTAGCTTCTGAGATCAGATAAGATTGGGCATGTTCAGGGTGGTATGCCCATAGACCTGAGGTAAATACTGTAAAACCTTTGATTGTAACTAATTTATTCTGCAAATGTTCTGCAACATGAGCAAGCATTTCTAATAAAATTTAACTTGATAAATGAGTGATGCCTTCCAGTATGAGTAGTATATGATGCTGAAAAAAGGGCAGAGGAATATCTCACTTCAAATGAGATTAAGAAGATGTGTAAAATGTGGAGAATAATGCAAAATTTTGTAGAAAGGCACCATACAGATAAGTCTGTAGCAGTGCAAGCAATGAATCTGTTTAACAACAATACAATGTCACATTTTCATAAAATCATCAAAAGGAGAATAAAGAAAGGTCATTGGATAAGTTTCTTGTTAAAGTTGCACAAAAAGAAAAGCATTTCATCTAGCCAGCCGATAGACAGCAGTGAATCTGTTAGTGATAGGGAAAGTTGTCTTACACAACAACCCTACTCTCTCTTGTCTTACACAACAACCCTACTCTCTTGTCTGCTTCACACCAGCCATGACGCTTTTCAGAGGTAAGTGAAAGTTAATTTGTCTAGTTTTCTTTTTTCTTAATATTTTGTATTATATTACAGTATTATAATCATATGAATATTTTTGGTTTGTGGAAAAAAATCATTTGAGTTTGCATTATTATTTTTTGGGGAAAATTTGCTTGGATATAGAAGTTCTTCATGTTCTACAATGAATTATCCTCACAAACCAAAGTTTTCCTATGCTTTTTCTGGAACTTTGGGCACACAAAGAAATTTAGTATGCAGATTTTTTTGAGTAAGTGTTTTGGGACTTTGAATAAGTGTTACAGATTCAAGAAAGAGCAAGACCCTTGGTATGGCTGGAGTAGGCTGAATGAGGAGAGGGGTTGTTAGTACTCATGGTAGACCCTCAAAGGCCACTGGAAGTACTTCGGTTTCCACAAAGATGTAATTGGAGAGACTTAAGCAAAGGAATACTTCAAGATACTTGGGTCTGTGGTGGTTGGATGTGTAGCACAATGGTAGAGTGATTTCTCTGCATGATCTTAATCTTTAGCAATAAAAATAAAGGGCAGGCTATAGGAAGGGCATGGTAGCAGGAGGTAGAGCAGGAGCAACACTACTGTAATAATCCAGAGGCCAATGATGGTAGGAGCAGAGTAGAGTCAATGGAAGTAGGGAGAATAAGTCAGATTTTAGATATATTTTGATGTTAGAACTCTCATGACTCAGTCACTCAGTCACCCTTGTATTAAGATTAGAAACAGAACATAAAGATATATTCAACATCAATTCCTAAAAATAGAGTGGACACTTTACTTAATAACTCCATTCATGAGGGCTGGTTGTAACTCAAATTTGTTGTAAGTTAAGACTATTCTTATAAGAAGTAATGGAAATACCCCTAGTTAATTCTAAACCTCTCAGAGAACCTCTTAACTAGTATTTTTTTTTCTTTTTTTTGGTACTAGGGATCACACTCTGGCCCTTGCACTTGCGAGGCAGGTGCCAGAACCATTGAGCCAAATCTCCGGCCCTTAACTAACATTTTAATAATAAAAAAGTGTGATATAATGCTTATAATTTACCAGAAACATAACTAATTTTCCAGTGTACTCACCAAAAAGTTATAAAATATGCCTAATTTACCAGAAACAGCAATTTCATATTGTACTCATTATTCAAGTTGAAATCTTTGCCTTGTAGGAAGGAAGGATGAAATGGAAGGTGGCTATTGTTTGGAAGGAGAGGACCCTTCCATAAGAAAATCATGAATCTAGTTCTCTGGTGTCCTTTCTCTCCTTGGGAGAATCTTAGCCTACTAGGATTCATTTCTGGCTCAGTAGGTTTCAACTTTTTCAGATCTAAAAACTGGTCTAAGGTTGTTTGTCTCTTTTTTTCCCCCCACAATGTTCTATAGTATGAAATGACATTGTCATTAACTAAGTGAATGCAAAGGTTGGCTTTTTAAAAAATCTGGGTGGGCCTCCTCTACAAATATTTATAGCTCTGTTCCTTTTTCTTGAAGGATTTCCTTTATTTCAGAAGGAGAACTCTGATGCACTTTTTAAAGATTTTTTATATTAAATTTATCAGTACTTTTTAGGCATACAGTACAGTTAACATTCATCATTGGGATCCTGTACATTTACATGATGTATCTTGGTTCTTATTTTTCTCCATTCCCCTGCCCTCCCTTCACCCTCTCCACCCTTCCATATTTATAAAGATTTTGCTTTCATTTTTTCTTTTCTAATATTTTTCTTTTCTCTTTCATTTCTCCTACCTTTCTCAATTTCCCTACTCCTTAAGCCCTTTCTTCCTATTTCACATTATCAGGTAGGCAATTTGAACCTGAGTTACACTTTTAGTTTTTCACACCAGGGAAACTATTTGGTATTTACACGTGTGTCCTATTTATTTCACTTAAGAGTATAGTCTCAATGTATATGCATTTAGCTATAAATGTCTCTAGTTTCATATTATTTATAGCTGAGTAGTACTCCATTTTACAGAAAAAACACATCTTTATCCAGTCTCCAGTTGATGGGCAATTGGGCTGTTTCCAAGTTTTAGCTATTACAAACTGTGCTGCTATAAACATAGGTGCACATATATCACTGTGATATGACTCTTTTAGTTCTTTTGGAAAGATACCCAGCAGAGGGATATCTGGGTCAAGTGGAACATCCTATCCTAGTTCTTTGAGGTATCTCCATATTGATTTCCATAGTGGTTGCACCAGTCTCCACTCCCACCAACAATGGAGAAGGGTTCCTTTCTCCCCACAACCCCGCCAACATTTGTCATTGGTTAATTTCTTGATAACAGCCATTCTTTCTGGAGTGAGGTGGAATGTCAGTGTTGTTTTCATCTACATCTCTTGAATGACAAGTGATGTTGACATTTTTTCACATGTTTATTTGCTGCTTTTACTTCTGTGTCTGAGAAATATCTGTTCATTTCACATGCCCATTTTAGAATTGGATCTTTAGATTTGGGGGTATCTGCTTTTTTTGAATTCTTTATTTTAGATAATAGATCTTTGTGTGAGGAACAGCTGGTAAAATTTTTTCACACATTGTGGATTGTCTCTTAGCTCGGTTGGTGATTTCTTTTGCAGTGCAGAAGCTTTTCAATAAAATGAGATACTGGTTGTTGATTCTTTGTGCTAGTTCCCATGTTACTGAGGATTTGTTCATAAAGTCTTTTCCTATGCCAAAGTCATTGAGAGTTCTACCCAATTTATCCTCCAGAAAGTTTAGTGTTTCTGTTTAATATTTAGATCTTTGATCCATTTGGATTTCAGTTTAGTGCCTGGTGAAATGTAGGTATCAAATTGTAATCTTTAGCAAGATGAAATCCAGTTTTTTCAATATAATTTATTGAAGAGGCTTTCTTTCCTCCACTGAGGATGGTTGGTTCCTTTGCCAAAGATAAGGTAGCTGAGTATTTCTGGAGTTGTTTCTGGATCTTCTAATCTATTCCACTGATCCTTGGGTCTGTTTCTTTGGCAGTACCATGCTGTTTTTATCACAATAGATTTTTAGTATAGTGTTAAGTTAGGGATTGTGATACCCCCACCATGTCTCTGTTGCCTAGAATTGCTTTTACTATTATAGATCTCTTCTGATTCCAAATGAAGTTTTAGATTTTTTCTTTAGTTCTGAGGCCATACTTTCATTTGGGCCAATCTCAGTGTCCTCAGAGAAACATTGGCCCAGGATCTCTCAGGTAACCTCTCACAAAAAAGGATGTTGTAGGGGGTGAAGAGAGGGCAGGGACAAGGGGAAAAAGTGAGAACCAAGACCTGTCATGTTTAGGTACAGGACGCCAGTAATGAATGTAACTGTATTGTATACCTAGATTGTACCAATAAACTCATTAAAAAGAAAAAAAAGAAAGGTTGTTGTAATGTTCCTCACATAACACTTTTTAAGGGTTAAATCTGTACCTGAGACCTTGTGAAAGTCCTTCATGAACACATACTTGGTGTACAGCTTCTTAAAGTTAGCTATAACCTGCTGGAATACAGGAGTTGTATTAGGTGGAAATAACTTGACTGAGAGCCATGGGAATTCTTCAGCTAATTCATCTTACAAGTCTTGTAGGTGAGCAGGAGTATTGTCCATGATGAGGAGAGCATTGAGTGGTAAACCTTTGTCCTCTAGATATTTCTTAACAGTAGGACAGAAAGCCTCCCTCATCTACTCAAGAAAAAGTACTCTTGATACCCATGCTTTTCTGTTAGATCTCCACATGATCCATAGCCTAATCTTCATGACTTCATGATTTTCTGAATATTCTAGGGGTCTCAGAGTGATAAACTAAAAGAGCCTTTACCTTGAGGTCACCACTTCCATTGGCACACAGCAATAAAGCTAGTCTATCCTTCATAGGCTTGTGGCCTGGTATTTTATTTTCTTCCTTGGTGATGCATATTCTCCTTGGCATTTTCTTCCAGAAAAGGCCAGTTTCATCACGGTTGATAACTTGATGAGAGCAAAAGCCATTTCTCCTTTCTGTCATCCTTTTGTAGTATGTAATTTTAGCAGCCCTTTTACTATCACTGGCTGCTTCACCTTGCCTAGTTATGCTGTGAACCTGTTTTTGCTTTAAAATTGTGAAACTATTTGTATGAGTCATACAAAAGCCACGCTCATATTTCTCTACAATTTCCTTCTATTTGTGATAGCTTTCTTTACCTTCCCTTCCTTCCTTAGCTTCTTTTCTAGATTTTTGGGGGCCATTTTGATAGTAATTGCAGCAACTATATAAAGCACTCACTGAAATTGTGTCCAGAAACATGCACATCTGCACTCAGACTCATCTTTACATATGCTTACATATGCTTTTCGGGCATTACAAATCTTTGTTTACAACAATTCAGTTTGTAACTAAAGATTTTGGTCATGTTAAAACTAAAATTTTGGTTGTAATCTAAGTTGTTTGTATGTGAGGACAGTTGTAACTTGAGGGTCCATTGTATTTTGTTCTTAATTTTTGATGATGTGTCTAAGTATATTTCAGTGCAAATTCAAATTTAAAGTTTTTATTTATTTCTCAAAGTAAACATAAGACATTAAATTTTTAATGAATTATTTTTATCTCACATAATAAATTTAAAGTAAATGATGTGCATCATATTTGAAAAACAAAGCAATCGTTTTCCTTTATGTATATTGTAAACAATAAATGTTTAAAAGTAACTATTATGTATTATCTATAAAAACATGTCAATATCTTAAAATATTTAATTTTAAATATTTTTAATATTCTTTAATATTTTGCTGCTTTGTGGAGGCATAATTGATAATAAAATGTATATATTTAAATTGTATCTTTTCATCATTTTGTAAACATATATAATTCATAAAATCATAACTACAATTAAGACAATGATCATATCCATCTCCCCCCAAAGTTTCTTTACATTCTTTACTAATTCAAGTAGAACGGTGGCTGACTATGGATATATGCTTACCTGGGCCAGTATCATGGGAAGACTCAAGAAAACATTATATTTACCTGGGGAGGCAGGCCAGAGAAGTCCTAAAGAAGGAGTAGTATTTTCAAAGTAGACAAAATGAGTCAGGAAACGAATGTCATTACAGTTAAGACGAAAATGTGAGAAGCCTAATGGCGTATTCAGGGCATAATTAGGAGATTAAGAGAAGAAACTTACCTCTACTACTTATTAACTGTGTGTTCTTTATCAAGTTCTATTTCAGAGCCTCACTCTTGAAGCTGTAAAGTGAAATAATAGTATCTATCTTGTATTGTTTTGAGCATTAAAGATACAAATATGTGACTTAATGTCTCATATAGTTGACACTCAATAAATGGTTCCTACAACTATTATTACTTGAACTGTTTCTACTATTACCATTCCTTTCAGCCTTTCTGAAACATAAGCTTAAAAATCAAGCAAAGAGTGGGGCATGGTGCCTCACACCTGTAATGCCAGCACTTTGACGGACTGGGGTAGGAGGATCACAGGTTTGATCCCAACTTGGGCAACTTAGCAATTTAGTGAGATTTGTCTGAAAATTAAAAAATTAAAAGGGTTAGGACACAAAGTCTGAATTCAGTCCTCTGCACACCCAAACAAATACACACACACACACACACACACACACACACACACACAAACAGGGGAGCAAATAGAGATCGCACTAGAAAGGCAGGCAAGATCCAAGCTACCAAAAGCCTTGAATTCAATGTTAAAGCACTATCACTTGATTCTGTGGCTTCTAAGTTACTAGGTCTTAAGGGATTTTAGCAGGGGATTAGTATTTTTTGAAATTGGCTATTCAGACCCGTGCTTTTGAAACCAATATATTGAAGATGATTGAGAGATGATGGATAAAGGTAGGTAGCCCACAAATACACTAAATATCAAATAAGAGTCAGCTCACAATTTAAAACTTGCTAAAGATAGTATGTAAAATAGATAGCTATAGATTGAGCATATAGTAGGCAAGACACAGATAACAACCTAGTAACACATACATAAAAAGGTAAGTAGATAGAATTTTAGTGCTGTCTCTCACTTAATATGTGATTTTTTTCAATTTTCAACAGGGTTAGATGAACTAGTTATTCTTATCACATTTCTACCAAATCTCCAAAACCTCCCCCGCCAAATGATACATAGTGTTTCATTTTATTGAAGGGCCACTTCTAATTGCAAAGTTATACATAACCAAAAAGCTTAATTCACACTGAAGTAATTGACTAGCTAATTACTCTCCTGGGAATACGGCCTTAGATTTTAATCATTATAAATAATGGGAAACAAGATAAACTTAGCTTTTTTCTTCAGAGCTTGCATTTCAAGCCAGGTAGAGAACACAGTATTATTTTTATGGTTTTAAATTCTCTCAGTCTAGATGATGCAGCTGTGTTCTTATTGTATTTTTATGGCCAGGAAAAAAAGCCCCTCAGCAGTTCCTACAATTTCAAATTTATAACTATGTCCAGGGCAATTCACCCATAAGCTAACTAGAAATAAAAATAGAGTAGATAGACCCATCTGTTAGGATGATTTCTTAACTGCGGAAAACATTTTCCTGTCTTTAAAAGCAAAGCTGTAAAATCTGTATAAATTTCAATACGCAACCATGAAACTCTAATTTTTCCACTTCTCTAGTCACTTTGAGTAAATGATTTTTTGCATATGTAGAATGTCAAAAATCAACAAAATGATCTAAGGCACTGTGAGAGATTGATTTTTGACTACATGAAAGCCTTCTAAGTAATAGCAAAAAGGTTCTTCAGGTAAATTAGAACCAAAAAGAATTTTATGTTGTTTGGTACCTGTATTGGAAGCTCTGTATCTTCAGGTAATATATTTCTGCTTTATAAGTGATTTTCAGCACTTTGTCTTATTGTTTTTAATTAGCTATATATTTTCTTTGTAATTTTAAAATTAATCTTCTTTCCTTAAACCATTTATCTCTTTTTTTAAAAAAAGTTCTCACTTAAGAATACTGATAGTGTTATTTAAATAATCCTTGTAAATCATTATTTAAAGGGAAAAAAATCCCTTATCCTGAATAATTCAGACAAAAGTAACTGCCTTGCTTCAATATCTTGGTAATGAGCCTAGCAACTTCCTCTTCATTCTGCCTGTGTAGACCTTTAGAAAAAAACTGCTTTCTATTGCATAGAGGTATGACCTCTGATTTTTTATGTGATAAATTGAAGGGCAAATTATATAGAGTGGTTACCACTTGTGCAGCTGAAACTCCTTTTACTGAAATCCACACACTTACATTTGGGGAAATGAGAGGTCTTACCACAAAGTACCACATAAAGGCAATCATCTTTTCACTTGCTACAAGACAGTAAGAGCAAACACAATAGAACCCAAGTGCTTTTTAGATAATGCCTGGCACCACCACATAAACATTCTTCACCAGTCTTGGGTCTTCCCAATGTGAGATCAGCAAGGGAGAAGCAGCATTACAGTCTTACTATGGTGACATTTTCACCATTAGAGGAGGTGTACTGGGAAGAGCCATTTTTAATGCAACTGTCATCAACCTCCAAAGTGTTTCTGACTTCATGGTATATCTCAAAAAGTGATGGAGTCTGTCACAACAAAAGAACATTTAGTCCCATGCAAAGCCTGCAGTTGTGGAGCTGTAATTGGGTAGCCCCTTTAAAAATGGCTTGTCAAAAAAAAATGTATTCCACGTCTATCTTGTCTCAAAGAACTGGAGGAGACAAGCCAAAGATGATACCAGAAGTTTATTTAAAGGTGAGAAGTGAAGGGGTGGAAAAAACAAAAGAAAGGGTAAAAGCAAAAATAAAAGTACTCCCTGTGTCTAGGAGATGCAAGGTGGGCTACCCTAAAGAGTTATGACCTCATGCTGTCTGGTCTTACTTAAGCTGTCCACATCTTATGGGAGCTCACGAGAAGTTCTACCTACAGGGTCTGGGACTTTGTAATTGACAGGTCCTGGCCACTTCTCCAGTCATATTTGCCATGCCATATCCCCTTTATCTTTTCCCCCCTAGAGACATAAATCCCATAAATCTCTATGAGGGTGCTGATGGAATGGTAGTCTATGTCTTCTATAACTTCTTCAAGATAGAAAGGGCTGTAGACCCTACCAATTAAGGATTATGTGCTCTCCAACTACTTTGGAGTGTTGTGGCTTGTGGCTGGGTAGAAAAAAAAACTGTCAGAAAATAATGAGAGAAGAATTAGTGACCATTAAGCTGCCTGTTTGATGAGAGAAAGAAACTTTACTATATTTGCTCAAATGTGAGGAGCAAGTCAACTTCCATGCTTCCTGTAGAGAAGAATGTATGTGAGAAAGGTATGTTAGATAAAATTATTAAGAGTCTGAAAGCCATGGCCTTAGCAAGATCTTGTTTACTTATCTGTAGCAGCATTGGAACTTTGCTTTTTGAAGAGAAATCTCAAGTCTTCCAGAGGCTCACAGGAGTAAATTATTTTCCTTTTAGGTAATCTTATTCTTTAGAAACAGTTCAGGTGAAACTAATTTTAATCTAGAAAAATTAATCCAATAATTTTTCTCTACTACCTATACTGCAGTGGATGTTGTGACTGATCAGCAGATGATCCCTCTCTCAAAGTTTCTGCAAGCACTTTTGCCTCTCTGGAGAGAGTGGGATAGTCCAAATATAGGGTAGATTTTTAAAGAAGTACCTTAACTACCTAAGTAGCCTTTTATGAATGGGTAGGAAAGGCTTCCATCCAGCCTGTACAGTGTCAATGAGGACCAATATTTGTTTAAATCATGTACAAGGTGACAGACATATAGGTAAAGTCTAGTTGCTAGTCCTTTTCAGGATATGTTCCTCTCCTCTGTACAGGTCCTAATGAAGGAGTCAGTTTGGGCTTGTCTGCATTGTTGTAGGCACAAAGTAGACAGGCTTTGAAGACCTTTTGGGTAGTTGTTGCTAGTCTTGTGAAAACTTGATTGACTATTTCCCATGTAGGATTTCATAGTTTTTCACTATGTCCCTGGAAAGACCAGATGGTTCCACTCAGGATTTGGTAATAAGACTAGGGCCTTGAGGGACTGTAGATTTGCCATTTTTGCTTTTCCATTAGCCTTTTGATTTTCTAAGGAGATGCCAGACATATCTCTTTGGTGCATTACTGCAACCTGTTTGGGAAGATGGACCATCTCTAGGAGTTGTAGAATTTCCTGTCTGTGTTTTATAGAAACAAAGCTACTTTCATCAGTGAGTCATATTTCCTCAGGGTTTTGGAGGGGCAGGTCACTAATGTCCTGCCTCCTTGCAGAGGTTGGGGAAATTACTTGTTTATGAGAGTGGCTAACTTTTAGGCAGAAGAGAAATAAAGAATTTCTGGTTAGGAATCCTCTTGGCACCAACTATATCTATAGATTCAGAGGAAGGATTTTTGGAGAAGTACATCAAAACCACACTGAATTGGCTTAATAATAATGTCCAGGGTTCCCTAGAGGAGATGGTAATGTTCGTGGATAGACCATTGCAGTTTCACCTGTGCCTCTTCAGTAAATGAGGGTTTTGGCTAGCCCAGTTCCTCTCTAAGAATAGGGATAAGCAGACCTGCAGTGCCACAAGTCAGTTGCATTAGATATCTCACATATGAAGTTGGGCTGAGGTGGAGGCTTGGTGCAATGTTGTACCTAGCATGCAGTTTTTTGTGCTTGAAATAGGAACATTTTCTTCACTTATCCCTGGCATTTTCCTTAGACTACCTGGGTGGGTTTATCGAATTACCAATTGCAGCAGCTATGATTATAGGCTTTATTTTCTCCCTCCCCTGAGTCCTAATTGTTGAACACAGAAAAGGTTGCATGTGGGAATTCGGGGATAGGTGTGTGTAGCCCCATCTGAAGTTTCTGCAGTCTATGCCAAATATTTGGGTTTATAAACTAGAATATCATCTCATTTAAATGTAAAAAGAAATAGAAAATTTGGATATGAGGGGATGAAAAAAATACATCTGTTAAATCTAGACTGAGACCCAATTAATGTCCTCTGGAATTTGGGAGAGAATTGTGTATGGGTCTGCCAAGAGAGGATATGTTATGATGACAGCCTCATTAACAGCAGATGTCCGGCACCATCTCACATTAGTATATTTATGAAAGACTCAACATACCTCTTTATCTCCCTGGTAAGAGCAGCTAGCATACTCTCACTAGTATTACTAGCATTACCACTAGTATTACCAGTCCAGGTTTGATATTCCTGAAGGGAGATTGTATTGTTTGTGCTCACATTTGCCCAGGGATGCAAACAAGGTCCTCTGGGTGTAGCTTCATTCTTCAAAGGTTTCCTGACTTTTGTTTTTTAATTTTCCTGTCTAATTATTTTTTATGCATTTTTTTCTTTTTATTGAGGTTATTGGCACAATCTAGGTATACAATACAGTTACATTCATCATTGGGATTCTGTACCTTTACATAATAGGTCTTGATTCTCATTTTTCCCCTTGTCCCTGCCCTCCCTTCACCCCCTCCTCCCCTCCCCATTTACAAACACTTTATTTCCATTTTTTCAGTTTCTCATATTTTTTTCCTCTCCCTTATTACCTTTCCCCCACCCTTCCCACTTTCCTTACACCTTTAGCCCTTTACTTCCTATTTCACATTATTAATTGTCTCATTAGGATCCTGTGTACTATTAAGTTTGTCACACCAAAGAAACTATTCAGTATTTTAGTTAAAGAAATCTCTGTATGAACATTAAAAATGGGAATCCTAAAATAAAACTAAAAAGCAAAGTAAAAGAGAAAAGGCAATGATGTAACACCAAAATAATCCTTAATTCTGGAGATGAAAATGGTCCCTGAACATATTTAAATTGCTTCTTGCTCTTGTAGTCTTATCTTATTATTTTTTCATTATTTAGAGAATATTTTATTAGTTTTCTGTAATCAAACCCACGTAGATATGACCTTACATATTTAGTACGATGTGTCACCCCTGTACACATGGAAAAAAATAAAATAAAACAAATTAACATTTCTAGACCAATATGGTTGTCCATTTCTGTACAATGCCAACTCAACACAGTAAATTGGGATGACTTTTTCCAAAGTTGGCAGCACCGTTAAAGTTTCCCAAAATTCAATTT
>NW_022900950.1:38377576-38381740 GCF_012274545.1 Fukomys damarensis | reverse complement strand
TAGAGCAGAAACTGACAGAAAAATAGATGAGCTCAGGACCATGATAGAAGCCATGAAGGCCCAGCATAAGAAAGAAATGGAAAAAATAAAAGCTCAACATAGGAAAGAAATGGAATCCATAAAACAGATTCAAACAGATATCCAGGAGATTAAACACTCTATTGAAAGTGTACTCAACAGAATAAAAGAATGCGAAGATAGGCTCTCAGATATAGAAGATAAGATTGCAGTCAGTGAGAGGTCTCTTAAAAGCAGTAAGAGATCATGAGAAATCAATCCAACAACTCCTAGATGATGCAAAGAAGAATAACATGAGACTGATAGGAATACATGAAGTAGCAGGAGAAAACACAAATGACTTAAAAAAGCTGTTCTCAGAATTAATGACAGAAAGCTTCCCAAACAGAGGGGAAGAATTTGACATTCAGGTAACTGAGGCATATAGGACCCCAACTAGCTACAATTAAAAAGATAATTCTACACCTAGACATATAATAATCAAGATCCCAGAAACCCAACAGAAGAACAAAATACTACAAGCAGTAAGAGAAAAGAAACAAATCACATACAAAGGAAAGCCCATCAGAATCACAGCAGACTTTTCAACAAAAACCCTTGGGGCAAAGAGAGCCTGGAATGAGATATTTCAAGTACTAAAAGAGAACAACCTCCGATCTAGACTGATGTATCCTGCAAAACTCTCTTTCAAAATGGAGGGGGAAATAAGACACTTCCACAACAAAGAACACCTGAGAAACTACATGAATACCAAACCAGCACTACAAGCAATTCTAAACAAGGTTTCCTGACTTTTTAAAGGGATAGCACACAGTTTTGTTTTTTTTTTTATGAGATAAGAAAAAAGTTTCCTTTCTTGTTCTTACAAGTCCATATGTTGCTTAAAATCAGAATCTTAGTTTGTAACGCCAGTTATTTAAAAAATTTAAAAAAGAGGAGATAGAGAAAAAAGATGGTTGCTGGTGGTGCACACCCATGTTAAAGTTACACATAGTCCTGTAAAAAGACAAGATGGCAGCTGGCCAAATAGCAAGGCAGTATGGCACTGAATATGTGGCAACATAACATGGCAGCGCCCCCAACCAAACCATAAACTTAGAAAAAGACACTAGTATACTACAGTTAGCAGAGACCAGGCTAACCCCCCCCAAAGCAAATAAATATAACACAAACTAAGAAAGAAAAGCCATTTATCAAACTGAGGTAAGTGGAGACTAAGTTAATTTTGAAGTATAATGAACAAATGCACAGAAAACGAGGCATACCTGCAGAGAGTGGGAAAACAAGGCATACCCATGGAGTTAATGCTAGTGTCTACAGTGAAAAACAAAAGCCCACTTCCCCTTCCTTCATCACCGTAGCTGAGTCAGGAAGCCCCTCCCAGGCAACTTTAGAAGAGTCCCCTGATTTATGGTTTAGGAGCTAGAGTGAGGGAAAGAAGAGAAGGAAAAAACCCTTGAGGAAAAAAAATAACAATTTTGCCCAACACAGGCCTTTACCTTAGTCTCTGGTACCTGAGGTGCACTCCTGGCTGACTATGCCAAAATGTTATCCCCAGTAATTCCTTTAAAAATGGCTCTCCAAATAAAAGCATTCCAGGTCTATCTTACCTGAACAGAGAATTGGACCAGACAAGCCAAAGGGAGTGCCAAAAGCTTATTTAAAAGTGAGAGGTGAAGGGGAAAGCGAGGATCAAGAGAAAGGGTAGAAGCAAAAATAAAAGTGTATTCTGTCTAGGAGATGTGAATTGGGTTACCATGAAGAGTCATGAGAAGCTCTACATACAGGGACCTGGTATTGTCCTAGGATCTTGTAATTGACAGGGCCTAGACACTTCTCCAGCCAGTTGTTCATCACCTATCTCCTGTATCAGAACCAGCCATCTATGAAGAATGATTTTACTATACTAGATGCTTTTCAGGTTGTTTCTATACACCTTGTTTTAATTTTTTAGTTACTGGGGCTTGAACCAAAGGTTTTCACACTGACCTATCTCTCCCTAGCCCTTTTATATTTTTTATTTTGAGATAGTCTTGTTAAGTTGCCTAGACTTGTCTCAAACTTGTTATCCTCCTGCCTCAACCTCGCAGAGTGTTTAGATTGCAGTTGGGCACCAATACACCAGCTTCACTTATTTTTGTGTTTTCTTGTTTCTTTTTTTTTGTTTCACCTACTCATTTATTCAATAAAGAGTCCAGAACCTCAACAGAATGAAGGGGCTAGCCTGTTAGTCTGACTCAAGAGCTTTGAAGATGTGTGGTTTCTTCTTTCCTAGCACCAAAATGGTAACTGAGTTGGCAAGAATTGAGTTTCATCATGAACTGAACTTTAGAAACTTTACTAAACTCTTTCAACACATAGACAACAAATTATGGTTTCTATGAAGATTTGATTATATATTTAGTTGAAATGAAAATTAAAATCATTTCTTATAACTAGGGAATGTAGAAAGATGGGATTTAATATGAAGAACTTTGGGGAAACTTTCAACCCCTAAATCAACATTAATTCTTTCCATAAGTGTAGATTAAGAGGAATTTGTCCTTAGCTCATCTCAAGTATTTGTTTCTGTTCCTTTCTCTTTTTATGAAGAACTCTCCAGGGTTCTTATAGTCAATGTACAACAGATAATTTTCTCAGGAAAGAGTTGCTGTCTGTTGATATGTTTATTTATTTTTTACTTTGGTATGAGTTTAAAGCTATTTGTATTTTACTAGTAATTTAGAAATAAGACCACACTTATCCAAGGAAATTCAGGAATAAATGACCTTATGAGAGAGACATTTTGAGTATTCCTAATAGTAGGAAGTGACTTTTTTTACATGGCATAAGATCAGACCTCCTTACTGAACTCAGTGAGGGGTTAACAGGTCTAATGGATTTGATTTCTCTTCTGTTTGAAGTGGAGGTAAGCCTTGGAGTCACATGACTATTACAATCTTTAAAACAGTATTTGATGAGAGCTATTCAATGCAAAAGCATTTTTGAAGTAGTACAGAATATAGGATTGTCATAGATCTAAAAATAGTGTCAGGGATGTCTTACTAGAATGATCTGAAGGAGGAAATGATTGATTGCAATTAGAAAACAAACCACATCCTATGCACTCAATCATCAGAATTCTTACAGAGAAGGAAACCCCTATTAGAACATAATTATACATAGTGCACACACACCTGTTAATTCCATTTATAGAATCTTTTGTCTTCTAAAGTATTATTAGAATGATATAGAAAAATGTGGAAACCAGAGACAAACAGAAATCATAGCACTTTAGCAAGTCCTGACTTGTCATCAAATACTTCTGCACAAATCATTTTTCCTGTAACAGCAGCCCTTTCTTCATTCAATGGCACAAGAAGTCTCTCATGTGTTATTTCATATACTTTGAAACATTGTTCCTTGCTAGTTGGTAGATTCAGTGCCATACACTATGTCTATCACTTAAGTGCTCATGAAGTATCCTGTGAAGCCTGAATCAGTGCATGAATGTCAAAAAACCTTAACCAAAATTCATATGCATGAGGAGAATTAATATGAAGAAATAAGAATTATCAGGAAATTAATGCGCAAAAAGTAGATAACCATAATTCAATGTACATTCATCATTATCTAAAATGCCTGAGTTGGAGATTCAAATAACTTGGTATCTTCTGGTAAATTCAGAGTGGGAAGGACGCATTTATAAAAATAGGAAATACAGCTTCAATTCTGAGATGCTGAAGGTGTTTGGGAAAACAGGTGTGACACAGGGAGATGTGGAAAACAAGAGAAGGGTAAGAGAATGTGAGGGAGAAGGATGCGCCTATGGATGACCAACCTTCTAATATCAACAGCTTTTAGGGAAGTCAGTACTGGTCTAATTTGAGGTATTAAAAGTCTTAAGGGCAACAGAGCTGAAGGATTGGAAGCTGACCCAGCTTCCCTGATGCTTCAGCTTCAAATTTAAGTTTTCTCTTGAAGGTTCACCTTCATCATCATAGTATTTGGTCCAGGTTTTTATTTCAGGTTCAAAAGAAGAGGTAGTAAGTGAAGAACTAATTTATCACATTAAGAATGCACGCAAAGTGGCTGGGGATGTAGCTCAGCATCACTGCACCTGCCTTGCAAGTGCAAGGTTCTGAGTTGAATACCCCGGGTGGGGGT
>NW_022900950.1:38360098-38377528 GCF_012274545.1 Fukomys damarensis | reverse complement strand
ATATGTATATGAATATATATATATATATATTATATATATATGAATGCAAAAAAATACTATGAGGCTTTGAGTTAGTCTTATGCCTTTCTGGTAAATGACCTGTCAAGACACATTGTGAAAAGTGGTGAAAAGTGGATCCTACAGTAATTTCTAAGTTACCTTCTATTACACTGCTAGGATTTTTTTTTTCCTTTGGTACGGGGATGGAACTTGGGTCTTTGCACTTGCAAAGCAGGCCACTAAACAGTTGAGCTAAATTCCCGGCCCAACACAGCTAAGATTTTTGAGTCTCCTTTAATTGTAATTCTTTGCTGTTTTTGGTATATATTTATTTATGGAAAACTTTTGTTTTCTAAATTGAAGAGTTCCAAACATGAATCATTTTATAGTTGATCACATTTCTTAATTTGATTTCACATCACTTTTAAAATCTTTTAATAGGCACTTGCATACTACGTATTTTTGTTCACCTTAAGAGTAAGAATATCAAGTGTTTAATAACAAATAACTGAAAAACACTAAGAGCTACTTGAACCAACACAAGTTGACCCCGAATATTTTAACAAATGGCTAATGGTTCTATTTTTAATTGCATAACATTGCTCATATTATGGAACTTCAACTATAGAACTGACAGTTTGAATCTCGGAAATTTGGATTCCTGTGACACACACCTTAAAGAAGTCCTTGACAGTTTACTGAACAGCAAATTGCATGATCATATCATATGATCAGAGTCAACATTCTGTACCATCTTCTATACCAATTTATCTTCCCTTCGTTTAAGAAAATGAACCTGCAAATGTTACATTCTGTACATGGTTTCTGGAAATGATAGTAATTAGACACTCAATAGGTATTTATTAACTGCCTATTCTTCTTCCTTTCACCTGCATTTCCACTTGCTGTGGTTGCAAGAGGCAAAAAGAATTCCAGGCACTCAGTTACTTGTAATGTTGCCATCTTGTTGAACTCAGACTTGCATGATGACATATTTATTTAGATTAGAATTATTATAAAAGTATGTGGCACTACCTGTGTGTAAAATTGGAATTGAAAGGGGAAAATTTTGACAGTGTGTGAGGTTAACAAAGGCTTTATGGAAATTGATTTCTAAGCTATACCTTGCAGAACTGGTTGACTTTTACAGCAGAAAAGAGGACAATAAGCATTATTTGTGGTAAGATCATCAGGAGCCTGACTGGCAATGAGCAAAGAAGAAGCAACCAGGCTAAATAATACACTAACCAAAGGGAAAATTGCTTATTGGATGCTGTGGGAAATAATTCCAATTAGTAAGTCTAAATCTAACTATGAAGCCCTGAAATCCAAGTTGAGGAACCCAGAAAAGGAATCACCAAAGAATATAAATAGAGAGGTAACATTATGGAGGCCATGTAAAAGGGAGATCAGAGTGGCACGTGAAAGAGTGGCTAGAAACCAAGCATAAAACATTGTTAATAATCAAGATACCATGTGCCATAAATAACCAACATATCATACTCAGCCCCAAATATGTCCTTTGATTTCAAAATGATTTATTTGTTATACCACTGTGCTCATTATCTAAAACAGAACATTGCAATTTCATATACCATCTGTGAGCTCCAAATGGTCATAATTAATAACCACAAATGTTCGACAAAGGTGATATGCTAAAAATAGCTTATCACGCTTGTCAGCAGGCTGTTTCTGTGAGTACCATGACATTCAATGAAAGAACAGCTACATTTTGTTATGCCTTCACATGATTATATTACTTACATAGTTTGTGCAACTAGGAAAACTTGTCGCTCTAATTAAACATCCTGAAATTTAATATTTTAACTAATGGTCAATTAGGGAAACAAAAGTTTGAGACCATACAAAAATAAATTTCTTAAAAATGAGCTCTCTCTAATGTAGCATCTAGAACATTAGAAAAAATATTCCAAGATACTTGTTGAATATGGGAAAATGTCAATTATTTGGGAACTGTAGCAATTGGAATGAGGTATTTAATTATTTTATTGGAAAATATTTTCCTCCTTCTTGATTCTGTAAGGAGAGCCCCAAAGCTGGACCCTTGCCAGTGAGCTTGCACAATGCTTGGTTGACTTAGGAAAGCTAGAACGGAGAGTTCAGAGTTTAATTTCACCGAGTGAAAATTGCTGTCCTTATATATACCTGAGGCTGTCTAAATTGTTACAGTTAACTAAAAGAGCAATGAAACAAAAATTATATTGAATTTCATTAAATTGAAGGTGCCGTGAACGGTACGATGCACCATTACTTTATATACTATGAAATATAAAACACTACACTTTACACCCTAATACAAAACTTCTGAGATAAGAAATGTTTAAACATACTGAAGAGTCCTTCTAGAGATATTGCATGTTGTTTAAAATCTTATATCACTATTTCCTTTAATAAAATTTGAATAAAATATATTGGTGAAAGTATTCTTAAAGCTTACTATGCATAGTCTGTCTCTCCGTATTTATTAGATAAAAACAACGTATTACATTTGACGCGGGTTTGCCAATGGTTATACTTTTTCTTTTTTTAAACAAGACCTCTACAATGAGAACTACAACACTTTAAAAGAAGAAATCAGAGGATAAAAGAAAATGGAAAGACATCCCTTGGTCCTGGGTAGGAAGAACCCAAATAGTGAAAACGGGCAAACTTCGAAAACTACTACACACATTCAATGCAATCCCTATTGAAATCTCAAAAGTGTATTTCACAGAACTAGAGAAAATAGTCAAAAAACTCATTTGGAATCAGAAGAGAACTGGAATAGCAAAAGCCATTCTAGGCGACAGAGACATTTCAGTGGGTATCACAACCCCCAATTTGAAGATATACTACAAATCCACTGTGATAAAAACAACAGACTTCAGTATCAGTGGAGTAGATTAGAAGATACAGAAACAACTCCAGACATACTCAGCTACCTCATCTTTGACAAAGAAGCCAACTATCCTCAGTGGAGGAAAGATAGCCTTTTTAATAAATGGTGTTGAAAACCTGGATTTCAACTTGCCAAAGATTGAAAATGGACCCTTATCTTTCACCATGAACTAAACCAAAATCCAAGTGGATTAAATATTTAAACATTAAAACAGAAACACTAAACTTGCTGGAAGATAAGTTAGGTAGAACTCTCAAAGACATTGGCATAGAAAAAGACTTTATGAACAAATCCTCAGTGGCACAAGAACTAGTACAAAGAATCAACAACTGGTATCTCATCTTATTAAAAAGGTGCACTACAAAACAAAAAACAAAAAAAAGTACCAACAGAGCAAAGAGACAACCTACAATGTGGGAAAAAGATTTTTACCAGTTTCCCCTCAAACAAAAGACTATTATTTAGAATATATAAAGAACTAAAAAAATCAGCCCCCCCAATATAATAAAATTCAAAAATGAGCATCTGAAATGAGCAGACATTTCTCAGATGAAGTAAAAGCAGCAAATAAACATATGAAAAAATGTTCAATATCGCTGGTAATTCAAGAGATGTAGATGAAAACAACCCTGAGATTCCACCTCACTCCAGAAAGAATGGCTGCTATCAAGAAATCAAGCAACAACAAATGCTGGCTGAGTTGTGGGGAGAAAGGAAACCTTCTCCATTGTTGGTGGGAGTGCAGACTGGTGCAACCACTGTGGACAACTAGGATTAGAAGTCCCATTTGACACAGCTATTCCTCTGCTGGGTATCTCCCCAAAAGAATTAAAAGAATCATACCACAGTGATATATACTCATTCATGTTTATAGCAGCAGTTTGTAATAGCTAAAATTTGGAAACAGCCCAACTGCCCATCAACTGGAGACTGGATAAAAAAGATATTTTTTTAATAAAATGGAGTACTACTCATCTATAAAGAACAAGAAACTACAGACATTTATAGCTAAATGGTTGTACATTGAGGCCATTCTCAAGTGAAATTAATAATTTACACATGTATAAATAGCAAATAGTTTCTCTGGTGTGAAATACTAAAGTGTAAATAAGGATCAAAATGTATAACTGATATCCCGTAACAGGAAAAAAAAAAGGTGTAAAAGAGTAGGGGAAGTAGGAGGGATAGGGAAAAGGTAAAAAGGTAAAGAAAAAAATATGAGAAAAGGAAGAACATGGAAATCATGTCTTTGTAAACAGGGAAGGGTGGAGGGGGTGAAGGGAGGGCTGGGGAATGGGGACAAAATAAAAACCAATATACATCATGTAAAGGTACAAGATCCCACTTATTAGTTTAAAGATTAATGTAACTGTATTGTATACTTAAAATGTACCAATAAACTTAATTTTAAAAAGCCTGGATGATATAACATTTCTTAATGAAATGTACCAAAATTTTTTCTGGAATGTGTTTTACATATCAGTTTAATGCAGGCAATTATCCACCACAGGCAGAGCTAAGTATCACCTTTACTACCACATCTCCCCAGATTCATGAATATTATGAGAACCATTTTCTCCTCCATATGGTGCTTGATTAAGGTGGGCAGACTCACAGGGCAGGTTTGTTGAGTCCTCTCTACTGACGCAAATGCATTGCTACTGAGTCCAGGGCTGGTGATATCTGCCAGACTAAAGATATCTGAAGCCCCACAGGAACATCACCCTCATGTCCTATAATTTCACATCTACTGCCCCGCTCCCATCCTCACTACCTAAGACTTGTGCTTGAACTCACCTATTTGTTCATTATGGATATGGTTTAAGTTTTCTTTTTTCTGGGCAGTTTTTCAGTCCCCAGGGAAATCTCACCTTGATTGTGTCTTACAAGTGCTGTGGGCCAGCCATGGTATTGCTGTGCCTATGCATATTTGGTCAGAGCTTTTCATGCTGTCAGGACTTCAGTTAAGTGATGAACATTGATCTATAAACATTGAATTGAATTGCTACTTAGAATGTCTTCAGGAGGTTTGTGCACTATGATTTGGCCCTGAAGTGGAAAGATATTGCCATCAAGGAAAGGAATGGAAACAGTAATGGGACATAAATTTGATCTTGGTAAAGCAAATTTTGTTTGCTTTGTTTGTGCTTGTTAGAAGATCTAGTCAGACATTTCCAAACAGTAATCAGAACTAGCGTTCAAGTGTTCTTTCTTCAAATGGTTATTAAATTATTTGTAAATGAAGATGTCACAAGGTTGAAGTTGTTCACTCAGGTCACTGGGAATAAGAAGGGGCTTGCTACATTATCTGGGAGCTTATCCTTGAGCTATTTAGACACATATTGAAAGTGTCAAGAACTCACACAACAAGTGGGTTCTTTAGTGCTTCTGGTCTTCACAGGTAGCACTTAATCCTCCATCTACATTGCTATTATGAATTTTATTAGAGAGGACAAGGGATATCTTATTCATTTTTTTGGTTGTTTAAAATTAAATATGGAATTAACTTGACCACTGGCAATTTTCTATAGTATCACATGAAGAAGCTACTTTTTGTAATTCAAATTCATGATTTTGATGTCTGGATTTTGTAGCATTGATAGTATAATTTCAAGCCAGACCAAAGAATGTTGGGATTTCAATAGGGCTTCCTATTTGGCCAAGTCCAATTTCATGTGTTTCTCAGTTAAATCACCTGTGTCAGAAATTTAGTAGTTCCTATTCCAAATCAAAAGGTAGTTTTTGACATAAAGCTGTTCGATACCTCAATGGTGGTCTTGTTTTTTGTTCCCATCTGTGACATCAACCATTCATTGCTTTGAAAATTTCTTCATCTATTCTAGTTGATTTACTAATTTCTCCTGTTTTATGTGTATAACTTATGTGTGTAACTGTGATTGTTAATTCTTTTTCATGTTTATCAGTGACAAAATGTAACATAGAGATTCATTGATTTTGGGGCAACTTCTTTTCTTAACTCTTATAAAGTATTTTTTATTTTTTTGAAAGAAAACACAGACTTGCAGTCAATCTTCCAAAAATAAATTTTTGTTTTACCAAGATCAAATTCATTTCCTGCTGCTATTTCCATTTCTTTCTTTGTGTGTAGTATCTTTTCATATCAGTGCTAAATCATAATGTGTAAACTTCCTGTGTCAGTTACTTTTCTTGTCACTGAGACAAAATACTCAACATCCAAAGTTAAAGGAGGAGACATTTATTTCTGTTCAAGGTTGGTAGAGGTTTCAGTCCAGAGTCAGCTGGCTCTAAGGCAGGGTGGCAATGCAGAGGGACATTGCAGAAGAGCAACAGTCCACGGCAGACAGGCAGGGAGAGCAAAGCAGTAAGCAGCAGTAGCAGCAGCGAAGTAGTAGAGCAGCTTCTCTGTCCCTTTATATCCAGTTAGCGTGGTAGTGTGAATTACTTTTAAAGAATGACTTCACTGCTCTTTTGAATGGAAGTCCGAGGAAATATGAGTCAAAAGTGCTTTACTATGGGGAAGTGAAAGGGCACAGGAATGACAGAGCTAACGAGGGCTTTTGTAAGGAAAAGACTAAAAAATATAGTGGCTCAAGGAAAAGAGGGGTTATTTTTCTTTCTCATGCTTCCAATGTGAATGTCCAGATTATGGAATTATATTAGTCAGAGATTTACAGAAGAACAGAGCAAAAGAAGTTGATCTTCAGAATAAGAGAAATCGCTGGTGTAGATAGACCCTGGCCAAGGCTGAAGCCCTGGAGGCTCCCTGGAGAGTCGCTGGTACAAGTCCATGTTCAAAGCCTGAAGAATCTGGAGCCTGACATTTGCTGGCTGTGGCAGCAGTAAAAAATGCACCTGTTTAAGAACAGTCAAGTGTGCACAAGGGTGGGATCCCCCTTTCTTCTACTGGTTACTCCCTCTAGCCCCCAGTTTGTTTGGTGGTGTCACCCATGTTCGAGAAGGGAGGTCTTCCCTACTCAGTCTCCTCTGGTATGTCACAGACACATACAGAAGTGTGCTTTACCAGTTTTCGAGATATCTCTCAATACAGTCATGCTGACAACGAAGATTAACTATCACATGAGATATTTGGTTATGAGAAGACATATTCATGTACCAGATTCCATTCATCATACAATTGTTTTTGTTACTATCATTTTATAATGAAGGGTACAATCTACAAAGAAATTATCATTTTAAACTTGTGTAACAAATGGTATAGTAGAAAACAAAATTTTCTAGAAGCACAACAACTTGATAAGTATACAAATGTGCTTTCGCATTAAGATAAAAAGTCAAGATACAGAATAAATATTTAAATTTAGAATTTAAGAAAAAATAACACATGCTTATTGTTCAATAACTTTAAACAATGCAGAATTATATAGTTGGGAAGTAGAACATCTCCATCACACTTCCCAATTTTCTAACTTGCCTATTGATGACTTTTATATTTTTGTATACATCACTCAAAATCTTTCTGTTCAAAATCTTGTTAATCCATAAAACAGACTTCCCTAATCTTTGGTTAGTACTTACCTGAATTCATTTAGTTGTTTGCCTATTGATAGATTTTAAGATGCTTCCACACTTTTATTTATTATAACTACTTATACAATTATATGAGAAAAGGGCTAAAGGAGTAGGGGAAGTGGGAAGGGTAGGAGAAAGGAAAAGAAAAAATACAAAAAAGGAAAAAATGGAAATAACGTCTTTGTAAATAGGGAAGGGTGCAGGGGAAAGGAGGGGCAGGGGTGTGGGGAAAAAAATAAGAACCAAGATACATTATGTAAGGGTACAAGATCCCAATGATTAATGTAACTGTACTGTATACCTAAAAGTTACCAATAAACTCAACGAAGAAAAAAAGCCAAACAGTAGTTACACAAATATTACTTGTGTGTGAGAGAGATTGGTATGATAATGTCCAAATAAGGTACAATTTTGGATATAAAATATGGCATGGGAAGAGCTAAATTTGATCAGTGATTTTTCATGAAGTAGAGCAATAAACTTAGGTTGTAAGAAATTGAAGTTTTGGCGTTGCTTTGCAACCCTGCACAACCTTGGGTTCACAGACTTTCTTGTCTTGCTCTTGAAGTTACTAGCTACTTTCTAATATTTCACTATGAAGATATTTGAAAACTTCTGCCTGTTACCCTTTATCAAATTAGGTATTGTGATTAAGGAAAGACAAATTCATTTTAAAATGATATTGAACTTATTTATAACATCTTATCCTGTATTTTCTCAATCAATTAGTATTAGCATATAAATCTTCTATCCTAAAAATCAGGTAAAATGTATTAAATATTTTCATCATCAATCAAGATTATCTATTGATTTTTTCTCCTTTAATCTGTAAATACAGATTTTTCTATTATTAAAACATCTTGAAACAAGGACTAGCTAGTCATTATGTTTTATTATTTAATAGTAGACTACACTGAAATATTAATACATAAAGTAGTATATGACATTCATCAGTTGTATTTGTCTATGATTCCTTTTTTTCTATTCTTGCCCATTTTGAATATTTAGTTATTTCAGTCTAATTTAGTCTATCTAAATTAGTTAGATAATGGTGATCTTTTTCTACTTTCTGAAATAGTTGCATATGACAGAAATAATCAACTCCTGGCAGGGAAATTTCACCTCTGTGAAACGTGGCTATATAACTTTTTCAATATTGTCTATGTTTAAGGACCATTCTTTTAAAGTTGATTTTGATAATTTGTATTTCTTGTAAAAGGCTCTAAATTGTCCTCTAAGTACCACCTTGGCTTAGAGGTCTTAATATATTACTTTGTTTTTCCTCTCTGAAAATAGGAATTGTATTTCATTGTTTCTTTCATTCAAATATTCCATAGAAGAGTGTTTTAATCTTTCTGCAGTATGTCTTGGCTGCTCCCTGGCTCCATACACACCACCTCCCTGAGACTTGCTTTTAAAACTCTGGTGAAGGGATGGAGGCTCTAGTATTTATTTAACACAATAGTTACTGACTTGTTGCATATGAAAATCTTAACAATTTAAACAATTAAATATTTGTTGTTGGGCAGGGTTGTTGGGGAGAAAGGAACCCCTCTCCATTGTTGGTGGGAAGGCAGACCGGTGCAACCTCTGTGGAAACAATATGGAAATACCTCACAAAGCTAGGACTAGAGGTTCCATTTGAACCAGCTATTCCCCTGCTGGGTATTTTCCCAAAAGAATTAAAGGAATCATACCACAGTGATATATGCGCACTCATGTTTTCTTATTTATTTATTTATTTATTTATTTATTTATTTATTTATTTATTTCAGTTCCGGGGATCAAATTCAGGACCTTGCACTTGCAAGGCAGGCGGCAGCACCACTGAGCTAAATCCCTGGCCCTGCATCCATGGTTTTAGTCGCGAAGTTTGTAGTAGCTAAAACTTGGAAACAGTCCAATTGTGCCCATCAACTGGAGACTGGATAAATAAGACATTTTTTTTAAATGGAGCATTAGCCATAAATAAAGAGAAACTAGAGACACTTATAGCTAAATGGATGTGCATTAGGCCATACACTTTTTAAATTTTTATTTATTTATTTTTGGTACCAGGGATCGAACTCAGGTCCTTGTGCTTGTGAGGCACTCACCAGAACCACTGAGCTAAATCCCAGGCCTAGGCCATACTCTTAAGTGAAATAAATAAGACACACATCTGTAAATACTGAATAGTTTCTCTGGCGTGAGAAACTGAAAAAAATGTAAATAAGAATCAAAATGTGTAATAGATAATGTGAAATAGAAAGAAAAGGTCAAAAGAGGAAGGCGAAGTAGGAGGCATAGGGTAAAGGACACAAGAGAAAGGAAAAAATGTGAGAAAAGGAAAAAACAGAAACAAAGTCTTTGTAAATAAGGAGGGGAGGAAGGGTTAAAGGGAGGGCAGGGGAATGGGAAAAAATAAGAACCAAGATATATTATGTAATGTTCCCAATGATGACTGTCATCATAGTATATACCTAAAATGCACCAATAAGCTTAATGCATAAAAATATAATTAAATATTGGTCACTTCTCAGTTGGAGAAATTGTTACAATTGTCACAATTAATTATTAACATAGAAAATTGTATAGAATTTATAGAAGATTCTATAAAAGAATTTAATAGAATTTAAGATACATATGAATTATTTAATTGTAATATCCACAACATTTAAAAGGGATTATTTCTGTATAGAAGTACAATGTATTCTATCTTTTAGAAACCTGTTATTCATCTTGGTTTACAGACCCACTACAGTACAATGTTGTATGGCTTACCAATGGAGAGGCAGTCTGAGAAAAAACACCAATAGACGATTTCCTTATTGTTTGAATATCATAAAGCATACCTGCATAAAACTAGATGGTATAGCCCACCACACACATAAACTACAGGAATAGTTATTGATCCTAGACTACAAACTCTACAGCAATTGGCTGTACTGAATAATTTCAGCAATGACAACGACACAGAGGTAAACACAACGTCATTAGGTGAGAGGAAACTTTCAGCTTCATGATAATCTTGTAGAACTACTGTCACATTTGTGTTCTCTTGCTGACCAAAACATTATCATGTGTCAAATGGCTATAGTTATTTAGCCCTGGGTCCTAAGACTACAGGCTGAAAATTGCCCTTCTGACATTTCTTCCTCCCCCATTAAGGTGGTTATCTGACCCTGATGTTTGTGTCATTCCTTCTTCTTAGAATGCTCTTCCTGTGGCTATCAGCTTGTTGACATCCTGGGATCCCGTCTGGCCCATGCAGCCTCCCCTTGATCACTGCTGTGATCTGAGATCCTCTGGTTCCTGATAAGAATTCAATACTTGATCATATACAGTCCAGCAAATCACACCATGCTCATGTCACTGACTCTTCAATGATTTTATGGTTTCTGCCCTGTGGATTAAAAGACATTCAATACTCAGCAGCAAGCTATAATTATTGTTAGAGAAAAAAGGCAAATACTGGGTAATTATGAAATGATAAATAAAGTTTCTTATCTACCATCAGCTCCATTTCCTCTTAACTATCAGTGGCACAATTAGGAGAGTTTTACATAAGGGCTTATAAAGCTTAGTTTTAGTTCTACTTACAATTAAAATTTTCATCCTTTGTCTTGAATTGCTTCTTATTCAAGGTTTAGCAAAGTAAAACCCACAGAAA
Source organism: Fukomys damarensis (assembly GCF_012274545.1). Taxonomy (NCBI): domain Eukaryota; kingdom Metazoa; phylum Chordata; class Mammalia; order Rodentia; family Bathyergidae; genus Fukomys; species Fukomys damarensis. The sequence continues at coordinate 38,366,465 of NW_022900950.1, read as the reverse complement.
AACAACTGGCCTACTGTGTGTTCTTGCTCAGCCTAGGGTGTACATTTTTATATTTTATATATTTATATAAAATATCTCTATATTAATGAATGTAAAGCCAAAGGACCACTCTCCACCCCAGCCCTCACCCTTACCGCAGAGGTGGTCTCCCTCATGGCGTGCACCAACATGCACTATGCACTTTAACCATTGGGGTCCTAGGTTGTTACATGGCTGCCATTCCAGCATTTAGAATTTTAAAAAATTGAATGCATTTGGTTAGTTCCATTATATTTTGAAACTGCTGTGTTTCTTGAGCTTTGATTTTTAAATAATTTCTCAAAGGAGTTTTGGGCTATAACAAATAAACTGCTTTATTGCAGGTGTTAAAATACTTTTTATTTTATCTCCTCATTTAGGTGATAACAAATTCTAATTTCAAAATTTTTTTTCCCCAAATGGTTAAAGATTTTGTTCCTTTACCTGATAGATAATAGGGTTTACTGGTACTAGTATCTGATGTTTCTGAAGAAAAGGATGAGGCCAATCTGATTAGTTTTCTCCTTCAAAGAAAACATTTTTTCATCTCTGGAAGCTTTTAAATTCTTGCTCTATGTATGGTATTTTTAAAATTCATGGGGATAAATATAGATATATATTTATTTTTTCCTGAATCTTGACCAAACTTCCCATCTGAAGATACCTAGGTTTTCCCATGACTGTAAGCCTACCTTCTGCCTTTTGGCTTCAGTACTAGCCAGTACTTTAAATTGGTACTATATATCAGTACTATACGTCAACCCGTATTACCAGAGACAGCAGTTACCAGAAATTTGCATTTACTTGTTCATCAGAGAGTTTTTAGGTGATGAGTTGGCAGGCACTGACACTTCTAGAATTTGGAAAGACAGGATTTAGAGGATGTTTGTGTGAGAGCTATGATAACTGATTGCTAGGCCTGAACTTACTTCATAAAGTCTCTCTCTGTACAAAATGAGGATAGGGATTCTATGACCTTAAAGATTATCCTAGAAATTGGAGTTCTCTTCAGTGGTTCTCAGTGTGTGTTTTTGTGGCTTTACATCCTCATTAGGGTGAGTTTGGAAATGTGAAAGGTGTTCTAGATTGTCATAATGACTGGGGGTCACTTTTGACATTTTGTTTGCATGGCCAGGGATAAGAAATATCTTGTAGTAAATGGGGTAGCCTTTCAAAAGAATTGTTAAAAAAAATAATTGCCAGTGGCATCCCACTGAGAAGCACCATGAAACACACAAGCAACTTGCCAGGAGGTGATTTATTCTGCTGTGTGAAATCTTTTTATTCTATTTTGCTGCGGGTGGAGGACATGATGGAATTCCCTCAGCTGGCTGACTAAGTGGTCTAACCTTGCGTGTAGATAAACCTTCCTAATTTTGCGCTTCAAGGATAGTGGAATCGATCCTTTCCATCTTTCTGATTTTCAGGTTTGGCCTTCTACTCTTTCTTTAGTGACCAATAACTGTGCTATAAGTTTGCATGGTTATTTTGTGTGTAACTTTTCCTACTCATCTGGATGGTACTCCATCGGAAAAGAAACCAAAGCCTGTGTAACTCAGGTGCCATTCCCCACAGCTGAAATGGAAAGGCTGTGTATAAAGAAATGGACTCTTATGTCTTGCACCCCAAGAAATACTGACAAATTAGATTAAGGAAGCCTCTAAACAGGACAAGGCCTTTGCCACCATGAATTTACACTGGTTCAGCATACCTGGCAGGAAAGAACTTCAGATTTGGGAAGGCAAAGAGGGAAAGATTAAGAGCTACTAATTTGGTCTCATCTTTGCTGCACTTTTATTGGCTCTGGAACGTGTATCGATTTAAATGGAATTTGAAGATTCTCCCTTTCATCCTAAAATATGTGGTTTCCATGTTGAAGCCTGCTATTGGCTTGGTTTAAATGTGCCTTAGAGACACATTTTAACTGCAACGGGCCACCCAGAGGAAATCTAATTATCAAGGAATAAACATACACATTTATACTTTAGCACATTCTGAGAATCTGAGTCAAGGAGAACTGACCTACTGTTATCACTTCACTCCTAGGCTAAAGCTAACTCTGGTTGCCCTGGTTTTTCAAGTGTGTGTGTGTGTGTGTGTGTGTGTGTGTGTGTGTGTGTGTGTATCCTCTAGGGATCTAGGGCTTGACTATTTCTATAGTTACTGTTTCTAAGGCCTTTCCTTTATACCTCCTTTAAGTTCAGTTACACCTAACTGCTGTTTTTCCAAATGAGTTTCCACTTTCAAAATTCTGGTTGATCATCTTTTTTTTTTTTTTTTTTTCTCAATTGCTCACTCTTCATTCCCACTCTTTTCTTAGACAATTCCCACTGGTCTTTCAAAACCTACTTGAGGAATCATCTTCACTGGAAGCCTTTCTTTCTGTTCCTAAACCTCCTCCATTATAATCATCGTACAGGAGTTGCCCGAGAAATTAGCCCTGTGAAGACTAGATAACAGAACACATTCCTGACAACTACCCCAGACTGGCTTAATGGAAATTCTAGGATGGGCCCAAGAGAACTAAATTATTTACACACTAATAAGAACATGGTAGATGGCTTTTGAGTGTATTAAATTACAGAAATTTTGAAAATATTTTTTACACTTGTACCTTTGACACAGAAGTAATGCATAACAGAGCCAGGTATAGTTGTGCATGCATGTAATCCCAGTTACTCAGGAGGCCGAGGCAAGAGAATTTCAAAACCTGAGATCAGTCTGGGCCACTTAGAGAAACTGCGTCTCAAAATTAAAATGTATAAAAAGGGTATATAGCTCATTTAATCTCTAGAACTAGAAAAAAGAGGGAGAAGGTGGGGGATAGTGCTTGACCCATAGCAGGTATTCTCTGCAGTATTTGTTGAAGTCATGGTCAAATTGCACTGAAAGTGAAATCTAAGACCTAGAATTAAATTTTGATTCCACTTAGTAGGTATGTATTTGGACAAAGTATTATGGCACTCTAGATTTCTTAGTCTATAAAATAGAATAATACTGTATCTACGTGTCAGTGCTTTGAGTTGAAAATAAGACATATCATTATTTTTAGCCATATAGATATTTAGATGGAGATTTTAAAAAATCTTCAATACAAACTTGTAAAAAAGTTGCTTCCTTCTTTCCTTGTAGGCTCTTTGGCTGATCTATAAATTAAATTGACACAATACAAATTAGCAAGGGGAAAACCATTTTAAATATTTATGCATACATGTGAATACTACAAAAATATGAGACTCCCAAAGGAAGGCAGATGATATAGGCTTATACATCATCCTGAGTTACAGGAATGGCTAAAGCAGTATGCTTTTGGGGTTTCTGAAAGGTGGTGATAGCAAATTTTTGGAAGGTGAGTGGTATAGAAATATATAGTCAATAACTATTGCCTTGTTACAAAGGCTGTCAGGGGATAAATTTGCCTAGGAAATGCTATTTTCTTGGTACAGAGACCTAGTAACTAAATAAATTTTTTTCTAATAAATGTAAATTTTCATTACAAAAAGGGAAATTTATGCCTTATTTCTAGGCAGCTAAGTGGGAGGTAAAGAGTTTCCTGTGTTGGCGGGCTCTTAATTTGTAACACAAAATGAATATATCAAGCGGCACATTTAGGGGCCACATGTTTTGATCCCTTCAGAGGCTGAGGTGGGGGAATTCCTAAGAGTGGAGGGACATTTATGGGCTCACTTTTCAAATCTTGTGTGGATTGCAAACATGAGAAAATTAGATCCAGAAATAAAAGAGTTGATTTTTCTGATTATCTCAATACTCTTGAACTGAACTACTATGCTGATATTTTTCTGAGTATTTTCTGCTTCAACTTTTCTGGTATTCATAGTCTACCTAGAAAGATAAACAATAGTGAACAGGTTGAATAGAAGACTTATAAGTTCACACCACTAGAGCTGTTTGCCTGCAGGCACCAACTGTTTTATTTTAACCAAGCCTCTATTTGTCTATCTAATCAACAACTCTTGAGTATCTACATGTGTAAAGTACTATTAGTAGGAATAATTAATTTTTTCAGCATTGACTATATGTCAACCATAGTGCCAAGAACTTTTATGTTCCCTCTCTCAAATCTCACAGAAATCCTAGGAGGTAGCACTGTTATTTAGTAGTGCTCACGCAAGAGGGCTTTGTATATCCACTTACCCAAGACTTCATAAGAAATGGTGGAACCAGAATTTAAACCTAAATCATCTTTTTCTAGAGCATGCTACGTTAAATATTATATTACTTTCCTTCCATTGATTTCACAGGTCTTAAATCACATGCATCCAGGGATATTGCAGAAAGAAATACAGCAGTGAACAAAAAGAAAAGCAAAAATAATTCTTCCTTGATTTAAAGAAATCCTCTATCTGACTGTCTTTCAAAAAATTGATGAAGTTTCTTGCCTATTTGGTTTGTGCTGCTTAATCTTATTCTTTTTGCACAACTTTCTTCTAGTTATACAGCCCTGTAAGTAAATAGGGCATTAATTATCTATCATTTCCTTTCAAAGCCTGTTATACTGAAGAAAAACTTATAGATTGGATGGAAAATGCCTAATTAGTAAACTTTTTATAAAAGTTTTCTAGAAAGAATTGAAAGATCCCTATATAAAGCCATATTTTGTTTTCCACATAGGTATTACTTTCAAAATGGAGAACATGCATTTGAAATATATTTGATATTTATGAAGGCATGATCACTACCATAGGATGATCTAGAAATGTTAGTGAAATCAATGAAATTTTAGGATACGTTTAAGTCTTGTGCCAAAAATAATTCAGTTGTTTTGGCTCTTATTGTAGGTTTGTTTGCATGCAAGCAAATGTTTTACTATAGTTTTCATCATTTTGAGAACATTTTGTAGCTCAGAATGAACTCAAACACGGGGTAGTCTAAAAGCTCCACCATCAAATGAAAGTGTTATGAGTAGAATGGCTTGTTATTTAATGGGGTGGTTATTTATATAGATGATGCTATAGACATCTTTATGGTTTCTAAAGAAATCAGCTCTACAAAATCAGAAAACATGTTATAAGAGACAAAAGATGGGAGAAAGTAAGCAAAGATATGTATTGAAGCATAGTTTTGGTGACTATGTAATTTCAAGAAATATTTTTTAATATGTGTGAGTATACTAAGTAAGGCAAGATAGTCTAACAGAATAGTTTATATAATATTTCCATACCATGCATTCTGTTACTGGAGGAAGGTTTTATGTTTGAGTAAAGATCTGATTTACTGAGGTTTTGCAGTGAATTTATGGAATGCAATTAGTTTTGTTGCCAGGCAATTTCAGGAGCAGTTTTTATATGTAATTTGCTTGAAACTATTAAAAGGGCTTTGCTGAAGATTTAAAACGGTCTGAATTAGCCTCAGAGAATGTTAGGTGTTGCTGTTTTAATGAACTGAAGCTTTGAGTTTGGAATTAAGTTTAGTGAAACCAAAATAATTTGGCACGTTGGGAAATAAAATCTACTGAGCAAAGTTGCAATGAATTTAATATTCATTCCATCTCTTCTGGCTTCCTAACCTGTAGTGCTTAAGGTATATCTTAATTTGAAAACATTTTTTTTTTCTTAAAGAGCACACTGTAGGGCTTCTGTTAATAAGGGTAAACTGAATTGTCTCTGTCTTTGCTTTCTGTGCCTCATCCAAGGAAGTTCTGAACACTTGCAAGTCCAGGAATTTCATTTATTTTTCTAACACACATTCCCTGCTTCCACCTTGGAACTCTGGGGATCACCCCTATAGTATAGGCATATTTTCCACCTCTGTGTCCAAGGTTTTAGTTTGATGCTTGATTTAAAGAGATTTTTCATTCAAGATTTTCCGGGAAATCACCTTTGTTCTCCTCCAAGTTCCTGTTTTGAGAACACTGACTCACTTAATTTACCCTTGGCTTCGGTTTCCAGGATCCCAAATAGCCAGGTTTGGGAAACCCAAAGTTTCTACTGACTTTGTAGTGGAGGAGGGATTCCAGGTATCCCTTGAGTTTTGGGAGTCTGTGAAACCCCAGCTAATACACTTTCCAGTTTGAGAATTATGTGAACCTCTGTTCTTTAAAGTAAAAATGTTTTTACTCCCTCAGTTCTTGTTGGATTTAGTACTTGATTTTTTTTTCTTTAACAGTAGCTGTATGAATTATGGACTATCTGACTAGTTTGGGATTTTGCTTATTAGTGGTTGAAACCTCACCATATGAAAGGGTTATTTGTAGTTAAGATATGGGAATATATTAAAGTTCTTCTTTAAAAGTTGCTTTATCAGGGTCCTGAGTTGGCCTAGGCCATTAAAAAGAAAAACCCTATTCAGGGACCATTTTCATCTCCAGAATTAAGGATTATTTTGATGT
>NW_022900950.1:38252764-38359813 GCF_012274545.1 Fukomys damarensis | reverse complement strand
TTATGTAAAGGTACGGAATCCCAATGATGAATGTAATTATATTGTATACCTAGATTGTACCAATAACCTCAATAAAAAGAAAAAGAAAAAAAAAAAGAAAAACCCACACTCATTTTTCCATGCTAACAGGTTATCTATAAGCCAACAAGTTTTAAAAAATTAATTTTGGGATATTTACATAGATTTTACTATGCTTTCCTAATCTAAAAGTACAAAATCTGAAACTTTTTGAATGTTGACTAACACAACATTCAAAAAATTTTGGATTTTGAAACATTTTAGATTAAAAAAAATTTGGATTAGAGATGTTCAACCACAGTCATTATTTCTAATTGTAACAGTTTTTAGAGTAGTCATTTTGGATTTGGGTATGAATTCTATACTACAAAAGTTTAGATTAAAAATTATACACTACTAAATGATTTGTTTCTGATTATATGTGTCTTGGACCCACATTTCATCTGGATAGAATTGGTGTATACTTAAGTATTTTGATGTAAGTATTTTGATGTGAACAAATCAGCCCACAACATTTAGATTTAGAGATAAAAGTCAGATGTTTAATCTTCTAAAATAAGTTATTCAGAATAGTGAGTTAAGGCTTTTATTTCTAAGAGTACACTATTAACATGCAAATCATTTAATGTAATGATCTCTTAGATTATAAACCATTAGTGAGGATTCACTTAGATTGTTTTTAAACATGAGATGGCTGAGATGAGTAGTACACGTGATATATACTAATAGTATATTAACATAAAATTTTAAGAAGGCCTAAGGGACAATGTTGACTAAGAGTCTGATGCTTTATACTTATCCCTTTTCTCTTGTTTCACTTTATGTGCTGAAAACATGTCTGTTATTTATAACTGGGATTTCCTGAAATATCTCTTTTCTTCTGTAAAAATTTGAAAATCATTAGTGCCAGCAATCAAAGGTGAATATGACTTACATGATTTTTGTCTCATTCAGACAGACTGAATTTTTTAGTATGAGTAGAATTTTATTTTATGTTTTCCTTTTGTTTTGTTTTGTTTTTGTTTTTTTGGTACTGGGGATCGAACTCAGGTCCTTGCACTTGCAAGGCGGGCCACTGAACCGCTGAGCTAAATCCCCAGCCCTTCCTTTTAGTTTTTTTGAGACAGGGACTCACTATGTAGTTGCGACTGACCTGGAACTCACTATGTAGCCCAGGCAGGTCTCAAACTCACAGTGATTCTCCTGCCTCAGCCTCCCGAGTGCTGGGATTACAGGTGTGTGCCACCATGCCTGGCTTTCCTTTTTTCTTTATTGGTACATTTTAGATATACAGTACAGTTACATTAGTCATTGGGATCTTGTACCTTTACATGATATATCTTGGTTCTTATTTTTTCCCCGTTCCCCTGCCCTCCCTTCACCTTTTCCACCTTTTCCTATTTATAGAGATTTTGTTTCCATTGTTTTCCTTTTCTCTTATTTTTTATTTTACCTTCTTAGCTTCCCCCCTCCTACTTCCCCTACATCTTTAGATATTTTTTCCTATTACACACTATCAATTATACATTTTGATTCTTACTTAAACTTTTAATGTATCACACCAGAGAAACTATTTGGTATTTACACATGTGTGTCCTATTAATTTAACTTAATAATATGTCTTCAATATGCCTCTACTTAGCTATAAATATCTCTAGTTTCTCATTCTTTATGGCTGAGTAGTACTCCATTTCATAAAGAAAAATCACATCTTCTTTATCCAGTCTCCTGTTGAAGGGCAATTAGGTTGTTTCCAAGTTTTAGCTATTACAAACTTTGCTGCTATAAACATGGGTTAGCATATATCTCGGTAGTATGATTCCTTTAATTCTTTTGGGACGATACCCAGCTGGGGAATAGTTGGGTCACATAGGACTTCTGATTCTGTTTGTTTGAGGTATCTCCATATTGATTTCCACAGTGGTTGTACCTGTCTGCATGATTATATTTTAGCAATTCACACATTGTAGTAATTATTCATCCCCCCTTTCCTCACTAGACTTTAAGTTTCTTTGCACCTCTGATGGGTTGGGGTGTGATGCATCAAGATTAGCACATAGCCCATGATCAATGTTTATAGTTTTTTTCATACAAATTTACAAATATTTTCACATTGTTGAGTTAAAATAACTGTTTTCGAGTTTCTTTTCTACCGAAAAAGGTCCTCGGTGGCAAATACACTGCTTTCTGATATATTCTTTTTTAAAATGCCTGCCTGGAACAAGTCAGCCTCATCTTCAAGTTAGTCACTTAGTTATTCTTCAAGAAAACAGCTTTATGATATCATATAAATACAGTCAGAGCTTGATTGCTTGGCCCTTCAAAATGTGATGGATTGCCTCTTTTTTTTGCGAGGTGAATAAATCATCACAATCTCATAAATCTTGGTAATCAGTTTTTCTTCTCATTTTAAGAGTTTCCATGAATAGCTCACAGGGGTTCCATCAAGCCAAGACAGTAGAGGAGAAATAGGGAAAAACGGAAAGTGAAAGCTAGGTTAAAGTGAAAATTGAGAAAAGTCCCGGAAAGCCTCTGTGTGTGCCCTGCTGAAGTGTGTGTAACAGAAGAGCCTCTTTGCCATCTTTGTGATGTGATAGGCTTCCAAGAGAAGAGAAGTGTTCAGTAAAATTCCCATTAGCAAAAAGAGGTGCTGTTTTGCTCTCACCATTAGCAGGACTCTGGCTGATAGGTTTCAGTGGAGTTTCTATCTTTATCCATAGAAAACTTACCTAAAATCCACCAAAATATTGAGCTGCCCAAATCCCAAAGGATATCACCTATGTTAACATTTGCTTTTCGTGTCACAAGATTTTAGGTACAGAAAAGTACTAGCATATAACTTGTACACAGAATAAGCGTGCATTCGTGTGTGTGTGTGTGTGTGTGTGTGTGTGTGTGTGTTTGGATATTCTTCTAAGTATGTGCTGGTTTTCACGTTTATTCTCAGAAGGGGAAAAATGAAAGCTCTAATGTGCATTTTTTCTAACTGTAGCATATACTCATACACACACATACATACATATACTCACTTTTACACATAATATGCTTTGATGCAATCCCAAGTCCACATGGCACCAAAGGTATTTCGCTTTTCTTATAACAATTTTCATTTGTCATTCATTTACTTATGTCAGCATAGGAATTTAACTGAAGATTTTTCACTGAGGATGGAAGATTTTGTTGTAAGTTATTTCATACTATAGAGATAGGCTTTTATCATTTAACAATATTTATTGAATGAATACATGCAATATGGCTAATTTGTAAGATGTGTGATACAAGCTTTATTTGCTATCTTCTGTTTTCCCCACTTTCATCGTGATAAATGGTGTTTGCAGAGGGTTGAATCAAATGTAGGAGATAAAATCAATTCTTTTGTTGGATACAATCAGCAAACTTTCATATATCTTTGAGAATTTCAGGTAAATATTGAAAAAGTTTGAAAATTGCCTATGGACAAATGTCAAGAAAACCTCTCCTAAGAAAAAGTTTTACTTAATGTTTAGGTTTCTAGGTGAGAAGCCCAGATTTTGGGGTCAGGTCACCTGCAATGCATCTCACCCACTCTGTGTAGTACGTGGGTTCTTCAACTTCTCTGTAGCTTGTTTTCTTGGAAGAAAGATAGTACAGTGTTTCAAAGAGAGTTAAATGAATCAACAGATTAGTTGTCTCGGAATAGTGCTTGGAATGCAGCACTGGCTATATCAGTATTATTATTTTTATATATTTATATATATTAATTATGTATAATCTGTACAATATTGTGAACATTAGAGGATTGAAGACAAGTTGTCTTCAAGATTATAATTTAGCGGGGAAAAATTGATGTACATGAAACAATTAGGGAACCTAAATGTTAAATCTTAGAATATGAATTTTAAGGGCAGTTAAAGTTTAGAGATGGGGAGAGATCTATGTGGGTTTTAATGATGGAGAAAGTAGAGTACTGATGACATAATAGGGAGTAAAATAGCAAGCTAAACTACAATAGGCTATATTCTCTCAGCATTACTGAAATGTAGATACATTTAAAAAGAAGAAATTTTCTCTGGACTAATAAGGAACATTTTAGTATCTTTTTTATTATTTCTGCTTTTAGTTAAAGTCTAGAAATCAACTAAGCATGTTCTGGATATTGGAGACACAGAGGAATAACGTGTTGTCTTGGCTCACACTGCGTGGAAGGAAAGGGTTGAGAAGCAAGGTACTCTGGTGTGGACCCACGAGCGATCCTGGAAAACTCAAGTCTGTTGGTGTCATTAAGGCCAAAAACACTTGTGGGTGGGCAGTGATGAAAGGGACAGCAAGAAGAGCGGGCAGAGAAAAATACTGAAGTGTCAGCGGCTTTTCAGGTCACCCATGAAAGTGGAGCCCTAAAGACCCTGTCCCAGGGAGATAAGACAGCCGAGGACAAACGTTGGTGTATTAAAGTGTGCAAAAGTGCGAATCTCAGCATAGTGGCAGTACATAAGGCTGTTAAACATGAAGGCTTAATTTTGGATAAGAATGCTTTCACTGTGAAGAAACAGTTATGTTTCCAATCATTAGATATGGTAAGTTACTGTTTCTAATTTTATAACTTCTTTTCTATATTTTGATGCCTTTTTCTATGTGACCTTTTAGTATATCTCACTCAAGTGGGTGGGATAATTACCTTTTCCTTATTGAAGATGGATTTGGTCATATAACTTGCTTGGTCTAATAGTATGTTAGGGAATGAAACATGAGCAGAGGATTTACATTGATTTCAATGACTAATTTTCCCCTTGGGCAGCTATACTTCATGGGAGGACCATTGACTCCAGAAAGAGTAGCCTTAGACTGACTAGAATGTTGTATTCCAGCTGAGCTCAGCTGACCTGTCAAGCCACACACATGTTAACATCAAAGTACTTGTTACTTATGGCACAAAGATGTTTTAGGTCATTTGTTACACAACAGAAACTATTACTGCATATAATCTGGAAGCTCATACCTGGTGGTGATTCAAATTAGCCTTTGAGTTTAAATAAATAAAGGTTCGTCTCACTGCTACGAGAATTGGATTTGTCTGTTTTTAGGCAATTAGCTCTTAGTATCAAGATGCTTCTGACAATGGAAGACATAAACTGAGCCCGGTAAAGTTTGCAGTGTGGGAGACAATGCACGAGTCAACAAATAAACAAATCAATCAACCAGGCAACCACCAATTCTGCCTACTTTTTCATGATTTTTTAGGCAAAAGAATATGAATGACTCAGAGTTTAGGGAAAGTCTCTTTACTAATTTTAGTTATGTTTTTTAGCCATAATTCCATTAATATTAATATGCTTAAAAATCAATAATTATAAATTCCCATTCAGAAAGTATATTTGAATACAAAGCAGAGTTTCAAAAGACTATAATACTACATTTTGGAGGAAGATTTTAAGATTGTGGAGAAATCTTTTTCTCTGAAATAAAGTTATTTCTAGGTTTAAAGTAACAACCACTCAGAAAATTTAATTTTAAGCACTATATTTAATATAATGAATCTAGTATAATATATTCACTCATTTCTTAAGTCAGTACTGAATATTCCCAGGAAATAGGAAATGGTAACATTTTTTTCTAGCAGTACATCTTGGAACAAAAGAGACATTGAAAATGCTAAGAAACATTTCTTGGTTTTTGTTAATTGTTTATATGATGTGTTAGATATATTAATTGGCTTGATTTAATCATTTCACAATATGTTCATATATTGAAAAATTAGATTGTATACTCTACATATTTTCAGTATTCATTTGCCAATTATACTATGACAAAACAAATGAGGGACAGAACTGTATTGTGTTGGTTAAACTTGGTTAAACGCCGACGGCTGACATGAAAATTTCTTGTCAACAGAGCTCTTCCAAGCAGTCCCTTAAAACAAGCTAAATATTGTCTCTTTGAAGGACCTATTAATATTTATTTTGTGTCATTGCTTATGCTATAGCTCAGTTGAATTCCTGCTGAGAAGGTCTTATGAAATGGAGAAAGAGGGTTGAGATGCCAAAATTTCCAGTTTATAGCTTATATAAATTCAATTAATCATTCAAATTCTACTGAAAATTCTTTTAAGAAAACATACATGAATACATGATTTAAGGCTTAAACTAGATCAACTCAGACTTAGCTCACCAAATATTGAATGAAACACATGAAAGGGAAGAGATTTTCTAACCTATGTTTTTAAATTCTATGTGAGAACAGTGTAATGTAGTAAAGCAAAGGGTTTGCCCAAGTTTTAGTCCTTACTTAACCTCAGAGGACTTTATTTTCATATCTGCTAGATGATGATGGTTAGTACTGTAATATTTACACCAAATGGTTGTTGAGACCATTAAATAAGCTACTAAATGTTAAGTATTTAGGATGTCCATTCCATAGTAGACTTATAGGACAGAAGCTCAGAGACAAATTGAATATATCTAAACTGCTGTTCTAATTTAGTTTCTTTTCTTACTCTTCTTACTTGTAAAAACTCTTGGTTTCTGAAGCATATTGGAATTTGAAATTGCAGAGAAGGACTGGAAATCTGTGCAGTATTTTGTATTTTCCATGGTTATCCTCTGTGTATTTATATAGATGGGCATTATTTTTCCAATAATAAGTACAGTTCTCATTCTCCTACTTTTTTAATGTATTCAACTGTATAATGCAAATATATTTGAAATAGTCATTAAGAACATAAGAAAATAATATTTTCTTTATTTTCTGCAGTAGTAGGGATCAAACTCAGGACCTTGCACTTGCAAGGCAGGCATGGTGCCACTGAGCTAAATCCCAGGCCCAGAATATTTTCTTTTGAATCACGCAGAGAATGGGAAATAAACATCTACCATATTTGTTTTCTGTCCAACATATTGAGTGATCACTGCAATACTATTGTGACACAGCCCCCCTTTTTTTCAGCTTTAATTGAGTTTATTGGTACATTTTAGGGATACAGTACAGTTACATTCATTGTTGGGATCTTGTATCTCTACATGACAAGTCTTGATTCTCATTTTTTTCCCCTTTCCCCTGCCCTCCCTTCACCCCCTCCTCCTTTCCCCATCTACAAACACTTTATTTCCATCTTTTCATTATCTCACATTTTTTTCTTTTCCCTTATTACCCATCCCCTACCCATCCCACCTTCCCTACACCTTTAGTTCCTTTCTTCTCATTTCTAAATGACAGTAATCTTATTAGGATCTTATGTTTTATTGCAGATTATTCACACCAGGGAAACTATTCGGTATTTACACATGTGTGACTTATTTATTTCACTTAGGAGTATATCTTCAAAATGTGCTTGATTTAATATTTAGTTTAATACTTGTAACTATTTTCAATCTTCTTTTTAAAATTGGTGCATGTTAGTTATATAGAATAGTGGATTTTATTTGCATATAACATACTTTGATGATTTTCACCCCACCATTACCTCCTTCTCCTTTCCCTTCTCTTCTCCTCTAAGTCCTTTCCTTCCTAACAGTGTGCTCTCTACTTTCATGCTCTCCATCTTGATTCTACATACGAGAAAAAACGTTTGTCTAAGTTTGACTTTTTTCCTCAGCATTGCAATATCCAGATCCATTCATTCATTTTCTGCAAATGGCATGATTTTTTTCTTCTTTTTGATGAAATTCTATTATCTACCTATCTGTCTGTCTGTCTATCTATCTATCTATCTATCTAATCTATCACACTTTCTTTATCCATTCATCAATTGATGAATACCCAGGCTATTTGTTTTCAGTTTTTTGAGAAATCTGCATATTGACTCCCATACTGGCTATACTGAATTACATTCTGACCGACAGTATATGAGAGACTGTTTCCATCCCTTGCCAGCATTCACTGATTTTGTATTCCAAATATTGCCATTCTGACTAGAGTGAGATGGAATCTCAATATAATTTTGATTTGCGTTTCCCTCATGACAAAGAATGTTGAATATTCATATATATTTTTTGCCATTTATACTTCTTTTTAGAAGTGTTTATTTAGTTCATTTGCTCACTTAGTGGCTGGGCTATTTGCTTCCTGGTATTAGTTTTTGAATTTTTTATACATTCTGAATATTGATTCTGTGTCAGCAGAGTAGCTAGCAACAATTTCCCCCTATTCTTTAGGCTGTCTCTCCACTTGTTTGTTTTTCTTGCTGTCCAGGAGCTTTTTAATCTATGTAATCCCATTTATTGATTCTGGTTATTATTTTTGGTGCTATTGGGATCATATTCAGAAAATCTTTGCCTGTGCCTATGTGCTTCCCTGGTGTCTTTTTTTCTACACCTTTCATGTTTTTTTTTTATCTTATTCCTCTGTATTTAATTCATTTGAATTGATTTTTATTCAGGGAGAGAGATAAGGTTTTAGTTTTAATCATACAGATATCTAGTTTTCCCAGCACCATTTGTTAAAAAGTGTCTTTTCTAAAATCTCTGTGTTTAGATAATCTTCTAGACATGTATAATCTGCCAAAATTGATCCAAGAGGGCATCAAAATGCTAAACAGATAAATAACAAGCAATGGGGCTGAAGCAGTACAGAGTCTCCCCACAAAGAAAAGTGCAGGGCAGGACAGATGTACTACTCAGATTTACAAGATCTTTAAAGAACTAACCCAAATACTCTTAAATATTCCATGAAATAGAAAGGTATGGAATACTTCCAAATGTATTATACAAAAACATTATCACTCTGATTCCCAAACTAGATGAAGATTCAACCAAAAACTTCAGACCAATATATTTGATGAATATAGACAAAGAAATTATTAATAAAATTTTGCAAATAGAATTCAATAATACATTAAGAAGACCAGACACCATCATCAAGTTAGGTTCATTTCATGGATGCAAGAATGGTTCAACATAGGCAAATCAATAATTGTAATATACCACATAAATAGAATGAAAGATAAAAGTCATGTGATCTCTCAATAGATGCAGGAAAAGCCTTTAACAAAATTCAACATTCCTTCATGATAAAAGCCCTGGGGAAACTAGGTACAGAAAGTTTTTTACTTCAGTATAATAAGGCTAGGCATGACAAATTCACAGACAACCTCATACCAAATGGAAAAAAACTGGAAGCATTTCCTCTAGAATGAGGAACAAGATAAAGGTGCCCACTATCACCACTTTTGTTCAATATAGTACTTAAAACTTTAGCCAAAGCTATTTGACAAGAGAAAAAATAAAAAATGTACAAAATAAAAGGAAGAAGTCAAATAATCCTTATTTACAGACAGGACCTTTTACTTAGAAGACCGTAAAATTGCACCAGAAGATTTTTCCATCTAATAAATTCAGGAAGGTAGTAGGATTCAAAACCAACAAACAAAATCCAATGACTTTTATATATTTCAATGATAAACTCACTGAAAAAGAAATCAGGAAAACAAATCCATTCCCAAATAGATTTTTAAAAACCTAGAAAACAATCTACCCAAAAGAGTGAACAGCCTCTAGACTAAAAATTATAGAGCACTGAAGAAAGAAAGTGAAGATCTTCCATATTCAGGGATGGACAGAATTCATATTTTAAAATGGTCATATATTGAAAGTGATCTTCAAATTGAATGCAATTACCATAAAAATACCAATTATATCCTTCAAAGAAATACAAAACAATTGTACAGTTCATAGAGAAATATAAAAAATACCCAGCATAGCCAAAGCAATCCTAAGCAAAAAGGTAATGTTGGCAGTATCACAATACCTGATTTTAATATATGTTTCAACAAAAACAGGATGGAATTGGTATAAAAACAGAAACAGACAAATTGAATAGAACGAAGGACAAAGAAACAAATCCACACAACTTTAGCCATCTGATTTCTGAACAAAGCTGATAAAAACATATGTTGGAGAAGAGAACAAATGGTTCTGAGAAGACTAGATATCCATAGGCACAGGATTAAAATGAGATCCTTATCTGTCATCCTGCATCTCATACAGAGAATAAATTCAAAATGAATCAAAGACCCAAATATAAGATCTTAAATGTTGAAACTCTTAGAAGAAAACAGGGAAACACTTCAATACATATGCAAAAACAATGACTTCCTGAACAGAACGCTGATAGCACAGGAAATAATAGCACAAATTGATGAATGTAGTTGCATCAAATTAAAAAAAAAACTTCTGCATAGCAAAGGAAACAATTATAGTGAAGAGTGAGCTTACTGAAAGAGAAGAAATCTCCCTTTCTTTTGTGTAATCCTGAAAACAGAATCATGGCATGGCAGACACTTGGTGCTCACTGATACTGTGTCTGTATTTTCCAGTCTCCTTTCCATTTCATTTGGGGCAATAGATTGTGAGCACAAATGATATGGTCACTCTCTAGCCAAGGCAGCTAAGAGATAGATGTCTCCTCCTTTTCTGTCTTCTCCTATTGTGGAAACTTTAGAAGACATAACTTGACATGAAAGTGTCAAATGATGAAGGAACCTAGCTCTCTGGGTACCTAAATTAAAAGCCTCAAAAATTTCAAAGGATCTAGTGCATGTAAAAAAATTTTTTTTAATTACTCAGAATGACAGATTAACGGTCAACTGAGAGTAGACTCAGTTAAGTCCATCCAATGATGTTTGTAATGATGGTGGTGGGGCACTAACCTGTAATCCCAATAAAAACAAAGCTGTACATGGTCTTATTTCCATATGGAGTTATATGTAAACTAAAACACAATAGCCAAAATAGTTTTGAAAGTAGTTTTTGTCTTTTTTTGTGTGTTTCCTAAAGATAATTGAAAGGAATCTTCAGTTTACAAAATGTTTTCTTTTTCCCTCTTAAAATTTTTTACATGTGCTACCACAGTGAAATAAGGTGATATCTACTGCAACCCTTCATTAGGTTTTAAATGTCAGAAATAGAGAGGGGTAAAGATTGGTCAGTTTTCACATCCTATAGACATTTCCAGATATTTCTGAGGGCTCTTCTCACCGTTAAACACCCACCTCAAACTGGAGGAAATTCCAATAGAAATATGGTATTTTCCTTTATTTCATATCTAAATAAATTAGGAGGCTAAATGAGATGAGAAATATTTAATTGCTAAAGTATTAATCATTAGATAATAGATACTATTAAAATAGCTCATCAAAATTCATTAATGTTTTATTAATCCCATTATTTTGGTTAAGACTGATTTGAAAAATAATGGTCTCTAGTTTTAGCACCTGGTAACATACAGCAGTACTGCATAAACAGCATTAAACATTTTAACAGTTTTTCCTGCATAGTGGAACAGGTGATCTAGGTGTTGATTCTCATTATTTTGGGAGTAGCTTCTATGCTTCTTTCTGTAATGTGATTATTAATGAGATTCAAAGGATCATAGATTCCAATGTGAAAGAGTTACAAAACAGAGGTCTAGGCAGAAAATCCAATATTAAGTTCTGCTGAAAAATCCATTAGGCCCCCAAAAGTGGAAGTTCTGTCAGAATAAAGTTTAGCTGGCTCTGCTTGGTTCCCAAGCATGTCTCATGGACAATGTCCTCCCCTCCTTGGTACTGTGCATTCTTTGACTAAAATGTTTCTCCAGACTCTGTTTACCTGTTAGAGTTTCAACATCCCTGAAGGCCTGTTGGAAACCTTGTCAGCTATGACCCTTTCTGGTTTGCTCAGCTCTCATGAGACGTTCCTGTGCACTATACATTTTCTGAGTCACTTATTCATAATAATCTTTCACTAAACTTGCCTGTTAACTTTTTTGTAAGTCTGCCAGCTTCCAAGGTGTCTTCCCAATAATATCCTTGTCCTGTTTTTCACAGAGTAATTGTTTCCACATTTTATCTAGGTTGCTTGGTATGACTACTAGTGTGTAGCAGAAATTATGGTATGTCACTTCTGATACTAGAAAAAGACTGTGGCTTCCATCTTGAGTCCATTCTCTCTCTTTAATCATTCTATCTGAGGGAAGTCAACTACTTTGTCATGAGACCAGTAGACAACCTATCAATAGGGCTACGTGGTATGGAACTGAGTCAAGGAGGAACTGAGGTCTGACAATGATTACATGGTTGCAATTAAAGGCAGCTTCTCCCCTAGTCAAGTCTTTGAGTGTGACAACAGCCCCAAGCAACACCATCACTGAAGATTTTGTAGTTATCTTTAGGTAGATTCAGCCAGTAAACCTGCTTTCAAACTCAGCCTGTAGGAACTGCAAATTGACAAAAGTTGATTATTTTGAGTGGCTAAGTTTTGATAATTTGCTGTGTAGCAGTAGGTTATTAATATAGTACCGTATTTCTTCTACTACACAGTTATCCTTGAAGAAGGATTCTCATTTTCCAGATGATTCTTCATAATGATTGCGTATAGCACTAGATAGAAGACAGACAGATGTCAAAGACAGAACAGATAGTTTAAAAACTATACCTCCTTAAACTTTTTTACAATTAATACCTATTCTGAGCTGTGTCTTTGAGGCAGGTAGAAGAAATTTGACAGTATTAATCCTCTATAAATATGAGGGGGACATGTTGAAGAAAGTAATTTAGCCATGGGTGTAAATATTAGCAGTCACTGGTGGTAAGACCCCAAATTTAAATATAATATGTTCAGTCGATGTTTTTAGATATATTTTCATTTCCTGATCTCCCTAGAAGTCCTGGTAGCCTCTTCTGCTACAAAGTCCTCCAGTTCTTTGCAGGGACAGCTGTCATTTGCTTGATTTGTGGAATCCTACTGCTCCAGGCTCTGAAACACTGTCACCCTCATCAGCCTCACAGTATAAGAAGAAAAATGCCTATGACTCAATATATCCATCATTTCACATTTTGGGAGGTCATGGACTCTATCCTTGCAGATAAAGATAACATATCAAGGCTGTTATCAAGGGATAAGGAAAATACACCATCAGATAGAAATGTTACAAACTAAAAGTTGAAAACTCCTCCCTTTGCCTTTTCATCATCAATCACTGTGCATCAAGGTGCTTTGGCAAGAGAGATACAATATTTTGGGGCAGACAGTCACTGATATGTGGAACTGATTTACTTTATCTATGAAATATAACTAATAACATATGGATGTTATTTATAAACCCTTTCTTGTTTATCCTGGTTCCTTTTAACTCTTTTCTATTCTGGGTCTATCAGCTGCTGCTGTTAGGATAATTAATTACACAACCAAACTCATTTTAGAATTTTGAAATGTACATTTCCTATATGGTCTACATAATAAATGCTCTTGATTATGCTCCTGAATGTTTCATATGCTACTTATTTCCTAGGACGTAGACAGACAGACAGACACAGTATGCTGATTTGATTAGTTTTAAACTGTTTCTCTTTAATTATAATCTTTATTTTTTAATGATCTCTGTCCCTGACCATATCTGTTTAACCTAAAAAAATTGTGGACAGGGTTGGGGATTTAGCTCAGTGATTCCGCTGCCTAAGCCTACTACCTCGGAAGATGCGAGGTCCCGAGTTCGATCCCCGATACAGTTCGATCCCCGATACAAAAAAAGAAAAAAAAAATGTGGCCTGGATTATCATGAATACTTTAAAATGTATTAGTGTAAATTGCTTAGAATCATGATTCAATTTTTATTGATAACTGACTTAAAACATAAATCAGGTTGGGCCGGGGATTTAGCTCAGTGGTTCTGCCACCAGACTCGCAAGCACAAGGACCCGAGTTCGATCCCCAGTACCAAAAAAAAAAAAAAAAAGAAAAAGAAATCAGGTTTAGTTGAATATAAGACAACATCCTTCCTCTAGCTTCTTTGTCAATGTAGGAATGAAACATTTTTGTCGCCTGAAAGCAAACAGCACTAGGACAGAAGATCAAGGGAGAGTAGGAGAGAGGAGAGAGGAGTATGGAGAGAAGATAAGAGAGAAAAGAGCTGCAGGATTATTTTATGACTACTTGTGAATATTACTACAATCAGTGCAGTGGACCTTGAACTCCTCTCTTCCTCTTGGAAGTGAAGTTTCTGTCTGGTTGCAACAAAGTGAGTCAGGTTGGAAGAAGTGTATTTAAATGTTTTAGAAGGTCATGGAGGGTTTATCCAGTTCGAAATGGTACTTTTCTAAAGCTGAAAGTTCTCAGATACCAAATTTCTTTTCTCTTTGAATTTATCAAAGAATATCAAGAGTTACTTCTGAGTCTGTCCTTACATCCAAATGACTATGAAAGAACTTAAGTTCAATGAAAAAAAAAAGTTTTATTCAGCAAGAATTTTGTGCACTAAGTTGTCAAAATTGGCAAAGCAGTAAATACATAGCCACATAGGTGAAAACGAAGTGTAACACATTAAGCATAGTGATCCCTCTATCTCGATCATTGAGGAATTGTCTCCAGGACCCCCACAGACAACAAAATCTAAGGATGTGTAAGTTTATTATATGAAATAGTATACTATTTGTATAGTATCTATGCGATTCTCTGGTACACTTTAAATCATCTCTACAATTCTGCATTTTTGGTAGCTAATACAGTGTGCATACCATACAAATAGTTGTTACACTGTACTGTTTAGGGAACGTAATGACAAGAAAAAATCTGTACATGCTCAGTACAAGCACTGTTTGTTTAAAAATATTTTCTGAGTTTTGCTGACTGCATGGATGTTGAACTCAAGGCTATGGAGGCCTGACTCTACTCTTTAGAAATAATTATCGTCTGGATGTTGTGGCATACATCTGTAATTCTGGCACTTATGAGGGTGAGTCAGGAGAACTGCCACAAGTTCTAGGCCAGCTTGAACTACATAGTGAGACCATGACATAAAACAAAGCAAATTATAGTCATTCTCTTAAAAAAAACCTCATCTGTAAAATATATTGCTGAAGAATCAGTGCTTATACAGTTTTTTTTTTTTGCCGTCAAAAGTACAGTTTATTTTTTTAATTGAGTTTATTGGTACATTTTAGATACACAGTAAAATTACATTCATTATTGGGATCTTGTACCTTTACATGACAGGTTTTGGTTCTCACTTTTTCCCCTTGTCCCTGCCCTCCCTTCAATTCCTCCTCCCCTCCCCATTTACAAACACTTTATTTCCATTTTTTTCATTTTCTCATATTTTTTTCTTTTCCCTTGTTACCTTTCCCCTACCCTTCCCACTTTCCCTACACCTTTAGCCCTTATACAGTTTTAATATTGATTCATTTTTTAAAATTATTTAAGCAGCTTTCCCCATGGTCAGAGTAATACACAAAGGAGCAAGTGTATACATACTTTAAAATTAGCCAATAATTTTATCTGTTCTGGGATCAGTAGTATAAGAATGTCCTTAAAGTATTTCTAGTGAGCCAAAGTCTTTGAATTATTCATGTTTAGTGAGGTGAACCAGATTGGAGCTGTTCATAGTCAACCTACATTTTTTATTTAACTGTTGCCAT
Organism: Fukomys damarensis; assembly: GCF_012274545.1. Lineage (NCBI taxonomy): Eukaryota > Metazoa > Chordata > Mammalia > Rodentia > Bathyergidae > Fukomys > Fukomys damarensis. The sequence goes on along the minus strand of NW_022900950.1, from coordinate 38,344,434 downwards.
AATTGTGATCCTCCATAATTGTAAGATTCAATGATTCTCTCTATATAATAATTATCTATGTATTATCTAAATAATATTTTTATTAATATCTTATAAAATTAACCAGTGGTTTCTATTATATTTGTTCCTAAAACATGTAAATAGTGTATTTATTATAAAATGTTTCTTGCTACAGTATTTATATAAATTTGTTATGGAGATGATCTTATTGTACCCATTTAGTCTCAGTACAGACCTGGCAGGCAGGAGACACTGTATAATGCTTGAAAGCATAGGCTTTGGATGAGCAAGACTGGTAACAGTAGCACAAGGTAAGGGTAAGAGTGGGTTCCAGAATCATACTACTTGTGTTCGATCAAATTCAGGCTTAACAAGCTATTGCTGTGTGATTTTGCATATTACTTAATCTAATTATCTCCCAATTTCCTCAAATATAAGTGGAAAGTTAATAACATTAATTTACAGTTAGAACATGTGCTTACAGCATAGGTGTAGGAAATAAATAGCACATAAGGAACTTAGAGAAATGTCTTGGCACACTTATAAATATCATTAATGCCTTTTTATGGGGCAAAGGATTTAGCTTAATGGTGTTACTGCCTGCCTTGCAGGCACAGGGTCCTGAGTTTGATCCCCAGTACCAAAAAAATTCATTAATTTTTTTATTATTGTAATGTTAATCATTACTGAAAATTTCAAAGGCCAGCTCTATCATATACCAATATTATCTTTCATAATGTCTTAGCCCTTTGTCAGGTAAATCTGTCAAATGAGAATTAAGACCTCTATCACAGGTTTAGGTGAGAATTAATAAGGCATATCATAAAAAGTACCTAACCTAGAACTTAGAATTTGTACGATGTAAGTGCTTAGTCAGTGTATTCATAACTATGGATGTGTGTCTCAATAAAAGTCTTAGGGTCCTGACCAGTGACTTTGAGGGTGAGTTTGAATTTAGGGAAGAATGTCAAGTTTGAGAATCCAGTGCAAAGGTTTCACTAGAAGTGGAGGAACTTAGGGGAAAGCTCCAACTCTCCCATCTGACATATAAATCAGAGCACCAGGGAGAAGAAGAAGGAGAGCAGACAGACTGCTGGAAGGGTTAAACTTCTGACAGATCAGTGCTTAGCTGGTTATTGTTTAGGAGAGTCATCCTCAAGGTGAGCTCCAAAGATTACCAAGAAGAGCCTTTGAGAAATTTTCGGGGTGTTCATGAAGTCAAAGCTATTTCAATCATAATATTAAAAATTATTTGCCTTTTTACTTTCATTCTCTTGTTGATGTGCAGTTATATTTTCCAGAGTCTACGCTATGTGTGATGATGTCATTGTTCTTACAGCTAACGAAATGTGTATTTATGTATTTTAATCTTAGAAATTTTTTTCAGTTTTAGTTTGCATCATTGTTACTATCAACATGCATAATTAATATAATTAATGGAAAGCTCTTGGGTATTTTCAGTAATTTTTAAAGGTGAAAAGGGGTCTTGAAGCCAAAATGTTTGAAGGTTGGTAATTCAGGAAAACAGGACCATTTTCCTTGACCATTCTGTAGCTTCTGTGTACATGGTTTTTGTAACACTAGAAACTGTCAAAAATACTTGTTTACTTCCCCAAATTGTTGTTTTCCTTTTTCCAAACTCTTATGTATCTCATTCAGGTTCTATTGATACAATCTGTTCCTAATATGTATGGGAAAATTGATTGCACTGCAGTTTCCTTTGACCCAGATCATTTTTATGCTTTCCTGTGACACTTCCTATGTTAGTTTAATTGGCTTTCAGCCACTTTCTGTTATTCTTGAGCAGAAATCTGCTTTTTAAAACATAATGTTTATAATTCACCTCTCAAAGAAAGCCATTTAACTTCTATTTCTTAAGTTTAGTGTCAGAATGCTTCTTTTTTGTGGCCCACTCTTGAAACTTGTAGGACATTTTAATAGGGTTACTACCACTGCAATTACTATGCCAAATACATAAATAATAAAAATTAAGAGAAATTTTAAATATGGATTTTGTTAAAACAATTCCAATTTGAAATTTTGATGTTTATTCTTTCCTATACAAAATTGTTGTTGTCATAAAAGTCATAGACTTATCCTGACACATGAAGTGAATCTGGAAAGTAAAACCATGCTACTTTTCATTTGAAGTGAAATAAGAAGCTGGTAAAATAATTTGAATCTCTTGGAAATACACTAATACTGTATGGTGCAATCATGCAAAGTAGTAGAAACCCATAAGTGCTGAGTCAAATTGGATAAGGCTCATAAGAAATCTGATTGTGAGCAATAAGGAATTTTTAAAAAATCTTTAAAATACTATATAAACTTATTAATAGTAGAACCATACTTTTCTTAGTAGCTTTCTTTCCTCTAACTGCCAAAACAGAAAGGCTAGTAAAAAGTGAAAGGAGGGAGGGAGGGGATGATTAGGCTGAGCACTGAGGATTTTTAGGCAGTAAAACTGCTCTGTATCATTTTATAATGGCGAGGGTCTGTCATTATACATTTACCAAAACTCATGGAATGAACTAAAAGAGAGCACTCCGATGTAAACTATGGACTTTGATAATGATGTGTCACTGTAGGTTCGTCCTTTGTACCAAATGTCCTGTTGCAGTGGGGAAGGATGTTGACAGTAAGGGAAGCTAGGTCTGTGTGCCTTATACTTAATTTTTCTGCGAATCCCAAGCTATTTTAAAATTAAAGACCATTAAAAATAAGACTTCTGAATTCTTAACTTTTATAAACTTTACATTCTACACTGCAATACTTAACAATTATATATGATCATAATTTATTCTCAATTTACTTTTTTGTCTTTTCTTGAATAGGATACTGGAAGTCTGAAGGTTCTAGCCTCGGCTACTAGTTGTAGCTCTTACTAGCCTTTAACTCATAAAGTGGAAGTAAATCTTTTCATTTATTGGAGCATTTTGGGCATCAAATTATTTGTAAGCAATAAAGTATTTTTAAAACTAAAGATCTTGTGCTGGGGATTTAGCTTAGGGGTGACCCCGCCTGCCTTGCAAGTACAAGGTCCTGAGTTTGATCACTGGTACCAAAAAAGGGCAAAACCAAACCAAACCAAACTGAAACAAAAAACGCTAAAGCTCTTGTTAAGGTTTCTCTGAAAAACATAGGAATAGCTTTGGATTTAAGACCCGGTTTTACTACTTACTGGTTTATTGGCTATGTGAATTTTAAAAAGTTAACCTTTCTGAGCCTCAAATACACTGGTAAAATGAGACTAATAATTTGAAAAAACACCAATTATGTTGTGAATTTCTCTGAAATAGTTTTAGAGGCACGTACAGAAGTGCCAAGGATAAGCCATAAAATGTTGCTTTTCCTACCTTCAGACTCTTGGATTATCCCAATTTTTCTCCTGTACTGCTGTACCTCCCTGTGGTAATGTCTCCTGGAACAAATTATCTCAGAATTTGGGGATTAAACAGTTGAGATCCTCTCACAGATGTTGTGGGTCAGAAATTCAGAGATAGCTGGCTAAGTGTGTCTGAAGTTGTTTCTGCATCTTCTAATCTATTCCACTGATCCTCAGGTCTGTTTAATTGACAGTACCATGCTGTTATATCACAGTGGCTTTGTAGTATAGTTTCAAGATGGGGATTGTGATACCCCTAGTCATGTCTTTGTTGCCTAGAATGGCTTTTGCTAATCTAGGTTTTATCTGATTCCAAATGAATTTTTGTATAGTTTGCTCTATTTCTGTGAAATATACTGTTGGGATTTCAATTGTGATTGCGTTGAATCTGTATGACAGCTTTGGAAGTATGACGAATTTCACTATATTGGTTCTTCCTACCCAAGAACGAGGGATATCTTTCCATTTTCTTATATTGTTTTTTTTTTCAGAGTGCTTTCATTTTCAATATAGAGATCTTTTTCATCCTTCATTAGATCGACTCTTGGATATTTCATTTTTTGGGATGCTGTTGGGAAAGTAATTATTTCCCTAATTTCTCTTTCAGTGAGCCTGTTATTTTGGCCAAGACCACTATTGATTTTTGAGTGTTGACTTGTATCCAGCTACTCTGCTGCATCTGTCAATTAAGTCTAGAAGTCTTCTGGTGGAGTTTTTGGGGTCTTTTATGTACAGTATAACATGGTCAGCAAATAATGACAGTTTAACTTCTTACTTTCTTATCTGTATTCTTGTTATTTCTTTCTCTTGTCTAATTGCTGTGGCTAATGTTTCCAGAAATATATTGAGCAGGACTGGTGATAGTGGACATCTGTGTCTTGTTCTAGATTTTAGTGTGAAAGTTACCAGTTTTTGAGTATGATGTTTTTGAGTATGATGTTTGCTGTTGGCTTTTCATAGATGGCTTTTATCAGGATTAGATAAAGACCATCTATTCTAATTTTCTGCAGGGCTTTTTATCATGAATTGGTGTTGAATTTTGTCAAATGTTTTTTCTGCATCTATTGGTTTTTGTCCTTGGCTGTTAATATAGTGTATTACATTTATTGATTTACGTATGTTGAGCCATCCTTACATTTGATGTGGTCAGTGTGTATGATATTCTTGATGACGTGCTGTATTATGTTTGCCAATGTCTTATTGAGGACTTTTGCATGTATATTCATTAGGGAGATTATCCTGTAGTTCTATTTTTTGGTTGGATCTTTCTCTGGTTTTGAAGTCAAAGTAGCACTTGTTTCCAGGAATGAATTTGGAAGTATTGCTTCCCTTTCAATTTCACTGAAGAGTTTAAACAGTAGTGGGAATAGTTCTTCTCTAAATATCTTGTAGAATTCAGCAGTGAAGCCATCAGGACCTGGGCTTTTCTTTTTCAGTAAATTTTTAATTACATTTTCAATTTCACTGATTGTAATTGGGGTGTTTAGAATTTTTATATCTTCTTCATTCAACTTTAGTAAATCATACATATCTAGGAATCTGTCTATTTCTTCCATGTTTTCCATTTTATTAGAGTACAGGTTCTTGAAGTAGGTACTGATGATCCTATGGATTTCTGCTGGATCTGTTGTGGCTTCACTTTTTTCATTCATAATTGCATGGATCTGAGCCTTTTCTGCCCTTTTTTTTTAAATGAGGTTAGCTAAGAGTTTATTGAATTTATACTTTTGAAAAGCCAACTCTGTTGTTTGTTGAGTTTTTGTATCATTCTATTAGTTTCCATTGCATTGATTTCTTCCCTTGTATGAGCTTTGATTTTGTCTTGCTCTTCTTTTTCTAGGAGGCTAAGTTTCAGCTCACTGTGTTTTCCTAGTATGGGCATTCACTGCTATGAATTTCCCTCCTAGAACTGCTTTTACTGTGTCCCATAGATTCCTGTATGTTGTAATGTTATTATTTTTTAATTGTAGAAACTAATTTCTTCTTAAATTTCCTCTGTGACCCATTGGTTGTTTAAGACAGTATTATTCAATACCATGTTTGTGGAGTTCTTGCGGTTTCTTAGGTTATTGATCTCCAGTTTAATTGCACTATAGCCTGATAATATACAGGGGAATCACTTCATTTCTTTTGCATTTACTTAAATATGTTCCATGAGCTAGCATGTGTTCTATTTTGGAGAATGACCCATGTGCAGCCAAAAAGAATATATATTTTTATTTTGTCAGGTGGAATATTTCAAATACTTAGCGTTATATTATTTTCCTGTTGTTGGCTCTTTTATTTTCCCCCCATCCCTTTAATTTCTTGCCTTGCCTGGTGGATGTTCTCTGTTGGGCCTCATGGAGCTTTTACCTTCATTGTCTTTTTCTAGGATATTGTTCAGAATTGTTTGGAGGGCTAGTTTGGTATTCATGGGCTCTCAGGTATTCTTTGTCATGGAAGTATCTTATTTTCCCATCAGTTTTGAAAGATAGTTTTGCAAGATGGTGCTTATTTTCTTTTAGGGCTTGAAATACCTTACTCTAGGCTCTCCTTGATTTGAATTTGAAGGTTTGTGTTAAAAAATCTGCTGTGATTATCGTGGGCTTTCCTTTGCATGTGACTTGTTTATTTTCTCTAACTGCTTATAGTATTTTATTATTCTGTTGGGTTTCTGGTGTAGGGTTTACGTCCAGGTGTAGTTTTTCTTTTTAATCATGGCTAGTTGAAGTCCTAAATGCCTCACTTATCTGTATGTCAAATTCTTTCACGCTGTTTGGGAAGTTTTCTGTTATTAATTCTACAAGCAGTTTTTTTTTTACATGTAATGTTTACTTCCTTCTGCTGTTTGTTTTGGATTCCTATCAGTCCTATATTATTCTTCTTTTCATCATCCAGGAGCTGCTGGATCGATTTCTCATTGTCCCTTAATATTTTTAAGAGATCTCTCTTTGCATGGTCACTGAATACAGTCCTGACTTCTACATCTGATATTCTGTCTTCACATTGGCTCATTCTGCTGTGAATACTTTCAATAAAGTTTTTAATCTCCTGGATATCTGTTTGAATCTGTTTCATGGATTCCATTTCTTTCTTATGTTGGGCATTCATGGTTTCCATTTCTTTCCTATGCTGGACATTCATGGCTTCTATCATGTTCCTGAGTTTATCTATTTTTTAAAGTCTGTTTCTGTTCTAGAATCTGTACTCATGTCTTTCATTCTGCTCACTATCTCTGTAGTTACCTGGGAAATTATTTCTGTTTTAAATTTTTCCAGAGCTCCATTCACCTGTTTTGTTAATTCCTGTGCTATCAGTTCATGGTGCCCGGGTGGTTGATTATCAGATTTTTCCACCTTTTTTTCCCCTAGAATATGCCTTCAGTGAGATGGAAGTCTGGGTTTGTGCCTTGCTTAGGTGTCTTCTCATTTCTATCTTTGTTTTGGTACTATTTTTGGCTTAATTCCTGGGTTGATACTTCAGTATTTTTTATTGTAAATATCTTTGTTGCTTGCATTTAGAACCCACAGAGATATCTTCAAGATATAGCTGGTCTTTAGGTTTTGAGTGTCTAATGACTCTCAGGCAATCTTGTTTTCAGCATGCTGGGAAGGAAAACTGATTAGATCAATCACAACACCTTAGCCCAAGTGATACAATCAGCAACCACAATAGCATTAAGCATAGTTTAGAAAATGACAATTTGTGGTAGTTTTTAATGTATCACTTTTAACTGTGTGAATTAAATCAAAATAGAGGACCAGCCCAAAATATGTTCATAATGAATAGACTCTTCAATATAACAACTTTACCCTTTGGGATGAGGACTTAGAAGAAGTTGGAGAGGGAGAGGAATATATAGGTAGAAGAACAGGGGAAGGTTACAAGTGAGTTCAGAGCACACAGGAAGATCACATAAACTCTAGGAACCTGTTGAAGACAAGAGGAAAAGACAGAATGAAAACACAAACACAAGAACAGGACAACCTAACAGCAATAGGGAAACTAGAAATTGTATTAACTTTTCTTTAAAACTAATGACAATTGAAAACAGGAAAAAGAGAAGAAAAGGAAAAGAAAGAAAAATGAAGTCTGAATTAGGAAACAAACAGGAACAAAAACAGAGAGAGATGAACAAGTTGAGAGAGAGTGAGAGAGATAGAGTGAGTGACAGAGAAATAAAAGAAAAAGAAGACAAAATTTTGAAAAGAGAAGGGAAAATTAAAATAATAAAATAAATAAAAATGAAAAATGAAAAAAACCTTTGAAAATTAAAAATGAAAATAAAGGCCCTCCTTCAGGGTTTGTCTCTGCTGTCACAATAGACAAGAAAGTGGGCAACAGCATGCAGATCTAAGTCAATTAGTCTCAGCAAGCCAGCAGCAGAACCCTGAGATTCACTCTGATTTCTGGCTGCAAAGGCCAAGTTGATCTCCCTGACCACCTGCTGGGTTGAATTCTGCAAGGTTCTACTGCAGTTTCCAGGTGCCCTTCCCCTGAAGATAGTCCAGATTCTGTTGGGAGGTGGTGATCCCTCCAACTTACCAACTACGGTGGTCTGGTGTGCCTTTATCACAGAGATTTTCTCTACTTTTCCAGTGGGCTCCAATTTTCATAAAATAGCCTCAGAAAAGCCCTCTTTGTTCACTTCTGCTCTATCTTCTGGTTCCCAGAACAATGGTCTTTGTGATTCCCTGCACCTCTGCAGTGAGTGTAGTCCAGGTACTGTTGTGGCCCAGTGGCCCAGCAGTGGGGGCTCTGTGCTGCTGGCACCTGCACAGCTGAGCTCTTCCATGCCCAGGGGCAGTGCTACTGGTAGCTCACACAGCTCTGCTCCTCTGCTCCTTTGTGTCCAGGGGGTGACACTCAAGGCCATACTCTTAAGTGAAATAAATAGGAAACATATGTATAAATACCGAATAGCTTTTCTTGTGTGAAAAACTAGAAATATAAATAAGGATCCAAATGTGTAATAGATAATGTGCAATAGGAAGAAAAGATTTAAAGGAACTGAAGTGGGAGGGGTAGGGAAAACTAAAGAAGGGAATGGAAAAAATATTAGAAAAGGAAAAAATGGAAACAGAGTCTTTGTAAATAGGGAGGGGTGGAAGGGTTGAAAGGAGGGCAGAGAAATGGGGAAAAAGAAAAACAAAGATATATCATGTAGACATGCAAGTTCCCAATGATGAATGTAACTGTGTTGTATACCTAAAATTTACCAATAAACATAATGGAAAAAAAAAAGAGTGTGGTGGAGCCAGTTCACATGTACTTTCAAAACTCCATTGTTAAATCTTCAAAAATTTTAGAGCAAGTTGTTAAGCATAGCCATTATCAAAAATTAAATCATGTAGGTATGATTTAAGTAAATTACATTAAAGGGCAAGGTATTCAAAATTCATCACTTCCTAATTACTTAACATTTTCTCTTTAGTGATGCTCCTGTGGCTATTTATGCCTATTGTATCTGTATGGGAGAAATGTTACATAGTAATGTTCTACTGTGTATCTCATTCATTTCTGTATTCAGTGACATTATGTTGCTACTTTAAAATCAGCAGGATGTGAGTATTTATGCTATGAATGTCAGAAAACATTACAATTCAGCACTTGACTTATCATTTATTGATTAGACTTTGCAGAGTAATGGAGAAATAATAACAGCTTTAAAACTATAGCATATCTATAGCTTTTACATTGTGTATAGCTCAAACTTATAATATGCTATGAATGTTTGCAGCTGTTATCTACTGGCAAAGGAATCTTTCATGCCACTGACAAATTAATGAAGCTGTTACATATTTCTTCACTAGTGCACTTTCTTTTTATTCATTAAGGAAAATGAAAATGTTAATCATTCATATCAAATTCAGCAAAATAATCAATGGAAAAGTGAGCATCAATTGGCTGTTTGTTTTTGAAACAATTCATTTTTATTTTTATAAAAGTATTTATTTTTTATAGAATATTTCTTACACATCCTTTATAATTGTGAAATTACCAATAAATACACAAGCACACTTAGAATTTTTAGAGGCAGATGTGAAGTGTTGATTAGTACACTACTAACTCAGTTGCTCTCCCATAAGTCCTTTCATAAGTCTCCTTGAATATCTGAAAAATATTGGAGCTAGTTTCCTCTAGAAGAGCCTTCTAAGAATCAGGGTAAATATAGAAGTGGGAATGTCTTTTTATGACCTAGTTTTGCAAGTCCTGCTATAATTTCTGCAATATCTTAGTGGTTACATAGATGAACCATATTCTCTGTGGGAACATACTACATCAGGGTATGGATTCTAGGAATCAGAGAACACTATGTAGCACTACGGACACTGATTGCACAGCACACATCCTTGCTCCCCATGATTCATATCTCTTCCATATTCAAAATACACCCACCCCTCCTAAGACCCCCTCAAAGTCTCATCCTATTGCCCCTATTATTAAGTTAGGCCCAAATACAGATGTGTCTCTCTTTGAGGACTCTTTTTCTTGATCTGGGAAAGAGTCAATTTCTATGTTTCTCTCCAGCCCATGAAAGACAGTGTTGGGCTAAAGATATAACAACTGCTATAGATATTGTTGTTTAAAAATATAGGAAGGAGGAGGCACACAAAAATGCTGCAGTTAGAGTTTGGACTCTAACTGGGCATATTTTGGAAGTTGATTGATTAGGATTCAGTCTTGTTCTTCCCATGGTTCTTGGATTTTCTCTCTGGGGACTGGACGATTCTCTCTGAGTCATTCATCCAATTCCAAAAGATTTTCAGCTGTGTTTGCAGCTGTGTAGTTTTCAATTACCCCCTTCCTGCCAGTAGAATTTTAAGGATCCAAAATTCTTTTTTTTTTTTCCCCAACTTGTACTGACTATGTCTTTTTCAGGCAAAGCTAATGATATTTGTTAAAAACTTTATGGGTCCCTTATTAGACAAAAACCATGTATGCAAGTCTTTTTTGGAACAAGTCTTTTCTAATTTGGGCTTCTGATGAGATTGTTAAAGAAATTCACCCTTAAGTATTTTAGAATGCCTATTTTTTTAACCAGTTCTTTGGCATCATAATAGGTCAACCTGAGGTCTTATAAAGGCTTTAAAGCCATACTTTCAACTTTATCATTAGACTGTATGTTCCTGGTAACCTTGGTTTAGATCTTCGACTGCAAACTATTTCTTAATTTAAGCAGTATTGGTCACCTAGATAGGCTAGGAATTTTTAAAACCAGAAAAGTCTTATTTTGTACAGAATTTCAACTAGATAAAGTGAGTAAAGTATGGGGGTTGATTTTATAGCATGGTGAGGATAGTTAATATAGTGTACTCTATAACTGAAATTGTTAACAGAGACCTTAAATATTCTTACCACAAAAAGTGAAATGAAACGTGTGCAAGTTGATGGGTTTGTTAATTAGCTTGAATTAATAATTTCAGAACATATACATATATGAAAACATCACATGCTTTATAGATATATACAATTTTAACTTTCCAATTATACTTTAATAAAGTAAGAAAATGAAAATTCTTCCCTTTAGCTTACCTCTCTGCTCACATTATGCTATAAGAATCAAGAAACATACAAGAAGCATTCAACATCTTGCCTTAACTCGTATTAGCTAAGTCATTCCATTCATGTGGTACATATTTTATTTTCCACATAACTGCAAGGAACATTGTTGCTGAGCTTTCTGACATTAGATGATATAAATCCTCATTCTTCCACTTTCTGGTAACTTTGTCCAATGTCTCTTTTAGGGCCCAACCCATAGCCTCCTCAAAAGCAATAGATCTCCTAAACATCTACTCATATACTTTATGTTGTCACTAATACTCTTCCACAAATGTTCTCAGCTTTTTCCCCACCATTCCCAGAGCCACATTCATATTTTCAGTTTTCTGTTGTCCAGTAACTCACTTCCATGTACCAAAGTACCAAAATATGTATTAGTTATCTATTACTGTGTAAAGTACTCCGAAATCTAGTAGCTTAAATTGATAAACATTATATCACAGTCTTTATGGGTTAGAACTTGAAAGCTGGTGGGCTGAGTGGTTTTGACTTGAAATCATTCCTGAGATTAAAGTTAAATGTTGAGAAGAAGTCAACTAAAGGCTTGATCAGGGTTGAAAGATTTGCTTCTAAGATGGTTCACTTACAAGGTTGTTGCCAGGAAGCCTCAGTTTGTCAGGTATTTTGTCCTTTCTTGTCACTGTTGTGTTTTGGAAAAGGCTCTGACTTCCTCACTGTGTTTCTTATCCATAGGGTAGTTTGAGGTTCATGGAAGCTGACTTCTCACAGAGCAAGTGTTCCAAGTCAGAAGGAGAAAAATATAGATGCAATGTATTTGATGACCTAACCTAAGAAGTCCTATATTGACATTTCTACTAGAATATTCTACTAGTTCACACATCATCCCTGTTCAATCTGGGAGTGGATTGCACAAGGACAAGAATGTCAGAAGGTGGGAACTGTTGGAGGCTTGATAGGGCAGATTCCAGGCTCAGCATCTTTACCACAGATGCTCACTGAAGGTGTCCTGCTATTAGGCTACCCAAAAGACCTAGTGTTTGTTCTGTCTTTGGTTACTGGACTGAGGATGAGAATTCCTGAGGTAGAGAGTGCTGCTATTGCTTAGATATCCATAACATATATAAGAAACTGAGCACATTACCTAGAGCCAATTAAGCACAGAAAAAAAATGTCATTCTTATTTTGTGAATATCTGTGAACCAATTTATGGCCAAGAAATACAAGCAATAGCTTCTCAAATAACCATAGGGGATAATCTTGCTTTCACTAGGCCCATTGACCTTTTGGTAAAAAGAAAAGATTATACCATTGATGAAATTCTTTGGCTAAGTCCTTGGGGAATTAGGCATGTGGATAATGGAAGATGGACATGAATTCCTTCTAGGCCCATGACTGGCTTCTTATGTAATATTTCTGTCCCTCCAACCTCCTCCTCCTTTCCCCAAAATTTCATCTCTAGTTCGAGTCTCTTCAAATCTTCATTAATTAACACCTGGAGGATCTATGCTAATTTTAGACTGCTGGAACATGCCTAAATCATATTTGTGTTTAAATTGGGGCATTTTCTGATACCAACACTCAGAAGCAACTAAAAAACATCAGAGGTCAGTGTGAAAGCTAAGCTTAGGATGTAAAACTCTTAGCTGACTGAAAAAGCAATGCCTTGTTCTCATTTTTAGAAGCGGGTTCCTCTTTTTATCATCTAGAATTCACCTCTGAAGAACCATAATCAGCTCTAAAGCATAAATAATACCATTGTTGAATATAACTTTTTGATTAAAATTTCTTTGAAGCAATAGATATTGCCTTGAAAATATCGACATTCAATTTTCTTGCTTTCTTCCCATTTTATAAAAGTTAAATCCAATGCATCAGACACTTCTGTTTGGCTTTTGGATATTAAAATGAGAACCAGAGAAGTGTGGAATTATTTGAAGAATTCAATGCAAGACTAAAAAATATCTCACAAAGGACAGTTTTTCAATGAAGGTAAAGGATGCTGCTGGCTGCATGACTTATGAGGTAGTACTGGTGTATCTTTTTGGAATTGTCTTGTCATGTATCTGATTCTATCACTGAATGTTCCTGTTGTTTTGAGTTATGAATGTATGTGGAGTCCAACCTTAAGCCCAATGTCATCTCCTGAACTGGGGTCACTTCACAGAAAATGATGGACGATAATATTTTAAAATCCGTGATGGAACCACATAGACTGTAAGATACAAACACAAATACTTCCATGGTTTTTAAATAGTGAAATATTAGATTATTTCATTGAATCAATCATGAATAGTTTGAAATGGGGTGATATGAACACAAAGTGATTTTTAGAAATAAAATTATTCTGATGGGAACTATGCTTTATGATTTGGCCTCATTATTTTACATCATCTTTGAAACATACAAGAAAGGCATTTGCCAACTCTTCATAAGTCTCATTTTAAGTACTTTGCAAAGTGGACTTGGAAGGGGTTAGGAGAAGGAGCCACAAGGCCCTGGAGAAGCATGGGAGTTGTAGATATGTGGGAGAATCTTAGGAAAGGCCAAGAAGGAGCCACAGGCCTGATAAAGCAGAGGACTTGGGATGCATAATGAAGATATAAAGAGCCAGAAAAAAAAGTAGACAGAAATAAGTATATATAAGCTGGACCCTGAAGCATATAGAAATGGTAATGGACAGGTGATTGTCTTATTTAGCTCATTGGCCCAGATGCATCTGTGGTGGATTAACTAGTGGTCAATTTGGAATGCCCACCTAAACTGAGTCAGTGTCGTTCTGGGCATGGAAGACCCATGTGAAGACTATTGCTAACAACATAAAAAGCGAACTGGAGTGGAAGACCACTGGCTGTTGATTTTCTAGGAGAAGCTTGCTGTGGTTGGTTTTTCTGATGCAAAATTGGCTGATCTCTCTGGAGGAGGAGCTCTGGTGCTCGCTGTCACTGGGAGCAGCTGTTGTTCTCATCAGGGGAGTTCCAATCTTCACCATGAGCTTCATTTCCTGGCTTCAATGGGGATCCCTCTGCCTGGTGGCACAAATTCTTCACTCCACCTGCACAGATTTTCTGGCTTCCACTACTGACCTTTGGGCCTTCTGGGTGCAGATCTTCAAACAGACAAGCATGAGATATTGCCATGGGCTCTAGGCCACTGGTTGGACTCACAGAGGACATTACCTTGGACTCTAGGCCTCCAGGTTGACTTGTGTGAGACATTGCTGGGAGATCTAGGCCCTTGGCTGGATTCTTTGGGTCTCTAGTGTGCAGTTAGATCTCTTGCACCCTTCTGCATTTGACTTTTTTGGTGACTATTATAAAATAATCCTGTAAATTGTGTCCTGTATTAAATTTATTCTCTTGCAAACTCTGACTACAATATTCTGCGTCCATGTGTATAACCACTAACTAGAAACTATTTAAATCTACCATTTTAGTCTTTAGATTTAGCTCCACCTGGCTGGCTTACATCAAGTGTAGTTCTAGCACTTCTCATTCATAGATGCAATAACTTAAATACTAAATACAATACTCTAGAGCAATCTCCAAATAGCCAAGTGTGCACACTTTTAAACTGCAAGCTATAGTAGGGAAAGGCTTAGATCCATTCTTTTTAAAGCCAGGCTTCAGGTAGTCTAGCATGTTTCATATCTCAAAGGCAAAATGATGTGTGAAGGCAAATAAAAAGAGGTTAGAAGTAACGTAACTTGGGGGGTTATGTTAAACCAGCCTTAGCATGAGATGTAATGCTGAGCTTTGCTCTTGAGAGGTCAGAGCTGATTTTCTGTTCGTGCCTATGAAATGATTTTTCCTGCTGACATGGTTGCAGATTCTTTCAAAGGCAGATGGCTCCCTGGAATCTATTTCATGTTCTCCCTCTCTGGCTCACTAGCATTAGCAAACTTGTAGGTGTGCCACCTACTCCCGCTTTTCTCACCCTGGAAGTGTGCTCCAAAATACATTTTGTTTCTCATCCACGGTTTGGTCTTTGTACATAATGTTATTAAGGATCATATAAAAAGATATTAGGGAGGCAAAACTAAAACAATGATTTTGCATAGCCTTTAGTTTAAAACAGTCATTAAGCCTTCTCCATCACTTTTCAGAAGTAAAAGGGACAGGGAGAACACCACACACCATCCCTGCCTCCTTCTCTTTAGTCAGCAAGCTCTAGCTCTGGCAAGGAGGAAGCCTGAAGGCAGGGAGGAGGAGTCCTCCAGTCTCATACCTCCATGCAAGGAACAGGTGAGCTGCAGCCCTCAGGAGTTTTCACCGCTACAAAATGACAGTGCAGAAATGAAAAGAGGTGATTTAAAATGTGTTGCAGCCAATGTTCTTTGGGTGTGTGTTTAAGTATTACTATATGGGTGAAGTGTATGGAAAATATCTCTACCTTGCATCTATGTTTCCCTAGAAAAGTAATTTTTCCATTAATTGACCCCTTAATCATTTTTGGCAAGCCTTAAAGGGCTGTCTGGGATGGGAAAAGCACAGCTTGTAACTATTCTGCAATTCTGATTATCTAACCACCCACACTGTATAACTATACTCTTACTTAATCATACATTTAATTTTCAGAAAGGTGCTTAATTTGAACTCAAGCAGCTAAAACAGTTTCATTATTTTAGATAAAGTTTGCTCTATTCCCTTTCATTTTTAATTACCATGCAGAACTTTATACAAGTCAGTGCATCAAAAGCAAAATATCCATCTGTCTTTATCCAAGAGAAAGTGCTTATCTTTAAGCCTAAAAGAGTTGAGCAATTGAGAGTCATTGCTGTGCATTTAATTACATTTTATATTAATGAGTCAAATAAACTGTGAAGGTTTCTATAAAAATCTCACACTAATTATTTGCTAAGGTCAGTGGGAAGCTTGACCCATCAGAGCATTTGAGTCAAATATCTGCCCAAAGTGATTATATTAAAAAGAAGAAATAAAAAAATCCTAATGTTTTGGCACAAGTGGCTTGGAGGGCTGGGCAGTTACTTAATTTTGCTCTTTTTCTCAGATAGAAATAAACCTTAGGCAAAGGCAATTTGTTTTTGATAATTTTTCTGCATTGGTTTTCTATGATTAAGTGTTATTCTCCAGCTATTTCAACTAATTAGCATTGTCTCCCCAAAGGCTGATGAAACAAGGAAGCTGAGCTGAGTTAGACTAATTTTGCTCCATGGCTTATTAGGCATCCACATGCATGCGTTACTGTGCTAAGTACTGTATCAAGCAAGTTAAATAGTTATTATCTTTGCCTTCCATGCCATCACTCCCAAATATTTGCAACTGCTGGCATATAGACAAGGGGAAGCTGTGATATAGCACACTTCCATGTACTCTGCAAGCAAAAATCATAGCTCTAGGGCAGTGGGGAAATCCTGACATTGTGCACACCTAAGAGTAATCTCAACTCTGTGGAAGTACAGATTGGTACACTGGGTTTTGGAAGGATGGAATGGGGAGGTGGGCCAGGAGAAATTCTGTTATTTCACTTAGGAAGAGACTACCAGAGGCCTCTGGTTTCTGAATTCTCTGTGAGCTCTGATATTTTAATTTGTGTGCATTCTCCTTTCTCTTTGTTTATGATGCCTTTTTCTGTTAGTTGAGGAATGATGGAAAGGGTGATTGCAAGGGATAACTTACTTTTCTTTTCCCTCCCTCCCCACCTCCGTCCCTTTGTTCCTTTCACAATACTGGGGATTGAACAAGGCCTTCACATTCTTCTACATCTCCAGCCTTTTGTATTTTTTTATTTTAAGACAAATTCTTGATAATTTTCCAAGGCTAGGCTCAAACTTGTGATCCTCCCAAAGTGCTGGAATTGCAGGAATGTACCACAATTCCCATTTAGAGGAAAGCTTTTCTGGTGCTAATGGGTAGAACTGAATGGCTCATCATTTAGAATGTTAACGTTTGCCTCTTTAATGTGGCTTGTGTGCACATGCATAGTGTTTTTGATTGTCATCATTTTGTACATTTGACATGGACCTTAGTTCATGAATTAAGAGTGAGTGATTCTAAAACCACGATGCTGTCAATACCTTTTAGAAATACAAATTTAAATGTGGAACTTTAAATCTTGCAAGGATTTGTTGTTCTTGAGGCTAAACTTTATATTGCAGAATAATTAGCTTTGTGTTTAGTGGGAGACTTGACCTAGCAGCTTTCATCACGAACTCAACTTTTCCAGTGGACAACAGGAAGTACTTCTGATTGCTCAGATTCAGGCTAACTGAATTTGTGAGTTCATTATGAATGCAAACAAAAATAGAATTCTGTGTTACTTTGAATAAACAAGGCGACTGTAGCACTACACTGCTGTGTAGCAGTATCTGCTTAGTCAGGAGACTGTCTCGTGCACAAGTGAGCATTCCACTAAAGTGAATTTCTTTTCTTACCTTTCCAGCCTCATTCAAATTTCTAAAATGTGGAAAATTATAATGGAAAACATCTCTTTATAGGCTTATATACTATAATTTTTTTAAAAATTTGAAGTTATACCTAAACCTGCCAATATGATAAAGCATATGAAAACACTTTATAGGTATCAATGTACCATAACAATATTAATTCCTATTCCTATTATTACCTAAATTAATCTATAGGCTTTGATGGCATTTGAAGAGAAAGTACACATGTTTGATTTTACAAATGAAACATTTAACTTCAAGTTCTTAGAAATAAAATATTTGGTCAAAGTATAATTCAGAATAAATTATGCCAAAGTAGATGTCTTGACATACATGCATTTAGTATATTAGTGCATATAACTAAATATAGGAGCTTTTAAACAGTTTTATCCAAAATTTAGTCTCACTAAAGAATGTATGAGTGGTTGCCCAGGAATACAGTCTAGCAAGCCATGAGTTAGCTCAGGGAGGAAAGGAATGTAATAGTATCAGAAATCACTGTGGAATCATACTCATTTTATTTGCAATTTTCATAGGGGCTCATTCTCCTTGCTACAGTCTTGACACTATTGTTCTATTGATGGTCGAAGTTAACTCTTGCCATACAGGTAAATGTTAGCAAATGTAGTCCTGCCATCTTTTTTTCTATTATCTAATACAAAGGACACTATGAATTAATCATTGTGATTGTTAAGCTTTATTTGGTCAACTTGATAGGTTTGGGAAATGCTTAGGAGATTAATAAAACACACCTCTGGGTATGTCTGGGTGAATCATGGAGGAATGACCTTGGGTACTATATGTATTCCTTGCTCCTTCCTTTCTGGTACTGTTACCTTACTGTGTTTCCTTTCTGCTATGAACTAAGCATATTTGCTCTGTGTTGCCCTTCTGCCATATTTCTGCCGTAGAGCCAGCTGACGATGGACTAAATCCGCTGATATCACGAGCCAAATTAAACTTCTTTTCAGTTGTTGGTGTTGTGGATTGTGACTAAGTGATGGGAAAGCTGAAAAATGCAATCATGCCCTCCGTCTCCACAAGCCTGAAACATTCAGAATTCTAAATCTTCTCAACAGCTCACTTTAAAGATACTTTGCTATCATTCAGATGTTTGCCCCACCCTTCAACTCATACAATGAGAGATATCCCCTAAAGTGATGGTATTAGGAGCTACAACCTTTAAGTAGGTGATTGGGTCTTAATGAGAGAAGTCCCTGTGAATGAGATTAGTGCCCTATAAAAAAAAAAATCCAAAGAGCTTCCATCTATTGTTCGACCATATGATGGCATAGCACGAAGGCACTGCCTCTGAACCAGAACACAGGTACTAACCAGACACCAAATTTGATTTCCAACCTACAGAGCTATGAGAATTTTTTGTTTAGAAGGCACCCAGTGTATTGCATTTTGCTATGAGAGACTAAGTAGACTCAGAGGACTAAGACATGTGAGATGGAAACTTTTTACCATCTTGGTTTTAGATAATTCTCTAATGTATTGTTTTCTAATGTTCATTTTGTGGAATGTTTTATAAAATTTTAAGAGTATGATGAGAAATAAAACATTCTGCTGACAAATTAATCTGAATTTCAAAGATTAAACTAAGGTAAACAGGATTGAGAACTCAGAATATTTCATAAATTAATATAGGATGTAACATTTCAAACAAGTTATGGAATTTATTTAATGCATGCGAGTCATCTTACTTGTTTCCCTGAAAATTAAGGGCCTCAAAACTGTATATTATGGGAAATCTTGTTTGAGTCATTCTGTTAATATACATGAAACATTCTTGGTATTTACAGGAAGGTTTAGGTAATGGACTTTTGTAGTGTTTTTGTTTAACTTCAACTTGCCTATGATGCTACTGCATTTCCCAGAAATTTCCTTTCCCTTGTGGTCCTGGGATAATATTGCTAGCAGAATTATTCAGCACAAAATTTAGAAGATAAAAGTGAAAGAGAAGTGCTTTAGCCACTTTCCACCTAACGCTGGAACTTAAAAGAGGACAAGTTTAATTTGGCACATGATTTCAGTCCATGGTCAGCTGTATCAAAGGGATAAATAGGATGGAAGAGGGACATGGAAGAGGAAAAGGTACTCAACCTATGACAGCCAAGAAACAGAGAGCAAAGAGGGGGAGCCAGGGTCAAGAATATATCTTTCCAGGCCATGCCCCAAGTATCTGACCTCCAAGCAGTTCCCTCCTTCTAACAGGTACACTCAGCTACTAAACTCATCAATAGATGATGCACTGATGAATATGGCATCTCCAGGATCTAATAACCTTTCCAGTACCTGAGACTTTTGTGGGGCATTGTAGGTCTAAACCTCAAGAAGATATATTTCTAACACCTTAAAAATTAATGTGGAAGTTCATGCATGTATAGGGTCATGTATCATCTCCTCTTTGTGGAATGGGCCACACCTCCAAATCCTGAGAGTTCTCCTCATTCAGCTTTTCAGAGAGAGAAGTTTTCAGTTTCTCCAGCAGGTCACTCACAATATTGGAGTTAGTGTTGGTGAGAGACAGGGATGCCTCTATTTTTCGTGTGGATTTCAGGATATCCCTGTGGGTTTCAGTTTGCATGTGCTCATCCATATGTAGATTTCTTTCACAACTGATAGACTGGCTCTCTTTTAGTAACTTTAAGGTTAAAGCTTGATGCAGAAGATCAGCCTTCTTAAACTGCTCCATTAAGACACAATTGAATGAAGTCTAATCCCATAATAAACCTCAGTTTAGATCAGAGCAGAGTAGTTCTGCGGCTGAATGGATACAGAAATTAATTAGTAGTAGTAGTTCCAGAGCATCAGAACCTCAGGAAAGTGGGAGGGGGGTGTTTCTCAAATGGTTCAGGGCTATCTGAAATTGAGTCCTTGATCTGATTATATTTACATGCAAAACAACATCTAAAACTGGTTAAGGGGACACTGATAGTCCATGGCATACTTGGCAAATAATTACTTATCACCTGTTTCCTCTAGTAATCAGGCACCCATAGAAAGAAGGTAAACCATTGGATGATCACATATTCTTTGCCATAAAATATTTTCACTCTGAATGAAGAGTATAATAAGCTTGACTGATTGCTTCCATGTTCATTCACTAGTAAGCTGACACTTTTTAGAAAGAAAATGATGAGCTCAGAGACTTAAATTCTGAACTCAAGTGGCAGATTAGTCACCAGAAATCTATGATTTTTATAAAAGACACCCTTATCTTGTATTGTCACAGCTTTCTGAAAACTGGATCTGGAATCTAATTTGGTGCAAAACTGAATCACAATTCAACTGTAGATATCCAGGAGTGGTGGCATGACTGGTGCCCAGAGTGGGCTTTTTTATGTTATACACAACCTCTCTAAAGAAAATCATGATTTTTACTGGTGTACTTTGTGAAACACCATTTTCAAAATTCCTATGTGATTTATTTTTCTCTTTGAGATAGAATATTACTATTTTGCCTAGGTTGGGCTCAATAACCTGGGCTCAAACCTGCCTTAACCTTTAGGGGAACTGAAACCATGGCTGGCTACTATGTAATTTTTAATCTTTATATTTAACAACAAGATTTGGAGGGCATTTTAGCTGCAATAAACCTTGAAAACATTTACATCTTTAGATCACTAGGACAAATTCTGAGGTCAAGGAGAAAGTGTATGCCATCAATAGACATTAAGCAGAAAGACAAACAGCTCAATTTGCTAATATGATATAGCCAACACAGGGTAGCCATGGACACAAAACTCAAAAACATAAGTGACAAACCAAATAAGTTTAACAAGTGAGCTTTGATGATAAAGTTCAATCTAAGGGCTAGGTAGAAGACATTTAATGGTTTTAAGTGGCATTAAAAAATAAGCAAGATAAGGGGGTACTGAACTATAATGGAAAAGAGATCGAAAATGTTGGAGCCAGCCTGGCCTTATTTTGGGTCTTGGCTCCAACATCTATTAGCTGTGTAATCTTGACAAGGCACTTAGTTCCTTTATTGTAAAAATGGGAATAAACTTACCTTGCAGGGTTTTTCAATGAAGATAAATGAGGTAAAATTTAAGTGCACACAAGATAGATGCCATAAACTTTTTTGTTCTAAAACTCTTGCTCACTTTTCTTCCAAGGTATTATTTTGGATAATTAGGGAAGAAATTTACACTTTTAGGCCAGCCAAGAAAATCAGTGCTTCTTGAAACTTAATATGCATTTGATTTACCTAGGATCTCATTAAAAGGTAGGTTTGGCTTTAGGATATCTGAGGTGGGATCTGGGACATGGCATTTATAATTCAGCCCCAGGTGATTCTGAGGCTCCATTACACAGACATCCCGTTAGTAGTAAGAAGCCAAATCACGGTAACTGTTCTTGTCACACAGGTGCACAACAATTAGTTAAGGACCCAATGCTGCAGAAATGAACTGGCTTTGAGGTCCATGAATTGACTTGGGTGCCAATCTAGATCTGCTTAATTGCTTATTATCCTGTGTTTGGGTAAAACAATGACTGTCTTGACTAAGTGTGCCAGGAATTTACCCAAAATCTGGACAGGCTTTCATGCATAAACCCAATGTTTCATTTACATAATGAAATAAAGTGACTTAAGTGTATGATATTCTCTTCTCTTATCAGCTCTTTTACCTGACCTAAAATAGGATTTTTTTTTTATTTTTACAGAGACTCATAGACATTTCATGGCTAGAGTTTCTTTGCTTGCTTGTTTTTTATTTGTTTTCTTTGTTTTACTCTTTGACAGAGCTGGTGATGCAATTGAAATCTTTAGAAAACATTAAGGCCCGCTTTTAGTTGAGATTCTTTTCAGCCAGTTTGCATTGTAATCTTTTTAGTTTTTTTTTTCATGTCCTGAGTTGCATAACATTGGTAATACCAACTAATTTCATGGTTCATGATTGAACATAAGGATTTAATTTAATTGTGGACATTTAAAAGATATTTTAAACAGCAAGCATTGTGCAAATTCTTAACATTTGGACAGAAATTAGGCATTGTTATTTATAATACTGAGGAAAAGATTTGCAATCACCCAGTCATTAGGTTTTAAAAAATCCATTACACTGGAGGAGACATCTTAATCTATGCAATGTAGGAAGAAAAAGATTATCATGAATTGAGTCTTAGAGGGCAGAGATCACTGGAAGGAAACCTCTGCCTTTGCTGTGAAATAATCATCTTAGAAGTACTAGAGGCAAACACATTCTATAAATATAAACAGATTGATGATTTTTATGAATCTTCCTGATTTTTATTTAGAATCTTTTGAGCTTTCATCTTTTAGGTAAATTCTAGCTGCATTTTATTTCTAGAAGAAAAGGATTAAAGCAAAAAATGATATTATAGTAAGATAGCAAAGGATCACTTTCCAAATGTACTCAGGAAAAGAAAGATAACAGCATCAAACTTCCTAGCTCTTGGCTTTTGGCTGGATAACAAGCACACACATGTCCTAAGCACATGGCTTTCCTGTCATATACTTGACATCAAATATACAGGTGAAGTAGAAACACTGCATCACTCACCTTTTTCTAAAAAGCAGATGCAAAGCTTTTTATAGGTAATAAACTTTGAAGGCCGAAGAACTTTTAATTCTGTTTTGGTGTTTATAATGTCTACTTAACTTTCCCATCGAAGGTCTTAAAGGATTCTAGCCTTAAATAGAGAAGTATTGTAAAAGTTTTTGGCATTATAAAAAAGGTTTCAAATAGCTTGTCACAAGAAAGATGTTTGGACTTTTGTAATTAAAAGTTAAGGCTGACAAAAGTGGAGATTTAATCTTTTTATTAATAACATATTACAGATTGGATGATTTCAGTTTTGAATTCCTAATGCAGCTTTTAATTCTGTACTGTGCTGTATAAGAGTGGTGAGGCATGCAGACCATGCTGTACCTAGTCTTGCTTTCATGGAAAGAGTAAGGTGTGTATCTATTACCTGACTCCAGTCCTATTTCTATCAGAAATTGGTTCTATAACCATGAGGATGTCATTCTATCTCCCTGGACTATAGCTCCCTTCTATGTGAAACAATAACATTGAAAATTTAAAAAGTTGCTGTTACTGAGCTCTTATCTGCTAAATTTTAACGTGTGTTTTCTCAATCCTCACAACCACTCTGGAAAGAAGCTTCAACTACAATCCTTGCTTGCAGATAATAAAACTAAGCATATTGAAATTAAATAGCTGGACCAAAACCACATAACTTGCCAGTGGTAAAGTAGTAAGAAACCAGAAGCCAGAAATGAAAGCAATTTGAGAACTGTCTTAGACTTTAGTCTGTGGCTTATTTTCCTCTCATAATAGCTAGGTGATTGGCTAATATCTGCAGCACTACAATGATACACTTATTTCCATTTTCTTTTTCTTAAGGCAGATGTATGCCCAAACTATTAAGCAAGATGGTTTTTATCTTATTCTTAAAATATTTCTAGGGGTAACATTTATAAAATATATTAGAGAATGTTTTTTGTAAAGTCACAACTATGGTAAAAATATTTCTTGTTGTTTAAGTATATTCATTGGATAAGATTTTAACACATCTCTTTAACTGTTCCTATTTATAATTGCGACATTGTGTCAAATGTGTGAAAATGTGCTATTCTACATCCTGTTGTTTCTAGGATAGGTTTTATCAATGTTTTCCTCCCCTGTCCTCAAAAAACTGTCTTTTCTCAATGCTTTATTACTTCTCCATCTCTCTAATTTCCTCTAATTCTTCTTAATCTGTTCAAAGTGCATACAATCATATATTTAACATACATTTAAGTGCTACTATTTGTCAGGCATTGTCTTAGATGCTAAGGATAGCAAAGTGCACAACTCCTCACCAAATTTATAGGCTAGTATGTTGGTCAATTTTTTATCCTGGGAAAACATACTTTAAACCTGCAACTTAAATAGTGAGGGGTTTACTTTGGCCTACAGAGATTTCAGTCCATGGCTGACTGGGTCCCAGGCAGAATCATAAGGGCTGGTGAATAAAGGAAACTTAACTGATGACATCCAGAAGGCACAGAGCAGAAGAATACCAGAGAGAAAGAAAGAAGGGGGGGGGCAAGAAAAAGATATAATTTCCAAATCACATCCCCATGACACAGTTCTTTCAACTAGGTCCACCTTCTAATAGCCCAGTAAGGTGTGAACTCATCAATCAACTACTAATCAAGATGCGTAACTATGTTATAGTCAGTGTGATAGTTTTGTGTGCTACACAAATAACAAAATAAAGTACAGTGAACCTTTAGATTGCAAGTAACTTGCTCTGCAGTTATTCCACAAGATGACCAATCATTTCTACAACATTTTTTTTGGTACTAGGGATTTAACTTGGTTTTTGTGCATGTGAGGCAAGTGGCAGCACCACTAAGCTAAACCCCCAGACCTCTACTACATTTTAACTTTATAGTTAAGCAAAGTCTTACAATAAGAGTACATGATGCTACATATCACATGGTCACTACTGATCCGATGGTTTCTCTTCTCCACTATTTCTCTCTCTGATATGGATAATTATCTGCCAACAGCAAGAAGTTATAGGGGAGAACTTATTGGCAAAGGAGGTGAAGAAAAAGTCAGAGGAATCCCTCCCTTCAAGTGAGATTAGTGAGATGTGTAAAATGTAGGAAAATAGTGCAAACTTTTATAGAAAATTACCACTTGGATAAGGCTGCAATAGTGCAGGCTATGGATCTGTTTAAAAACAATCAATGTCACATTTCCACAAAATCCTCAAAGGAGGCAAAAGCAAGTGCCATTGCATAAATTTCTTGTTAAAGTTTCAGGGAAAGGAAAAGAGAGCATTGAGTCAATAAGTAGCAGTGATTCCATTAGTGATGGTGAAAGTTGTTCTACACAATAACTCTTCTCTCTTTTGTCTCCTTCACACCAGCCATGGAGATTTTCAGTTAAGTACAGGTTAATTTGTTTACTTTTCTTAAAATTTTGTATTTTATTTATATTACATTTATTATTTATTTATATTATATTAAAATTCTGTAATCATATTTATATGAATTCTTTTGGGTTGTGAAATTAATCATCTGAGTTTCCATTATTTCTTATGTGGAAATTCACATTGATACACAAGTGCTTTGGATTACAAGCGTGTTTCTGGAATGAATTATGCTTGCAAGCCAAGGTTTTCCTGTACTTTATTTGCTAGTGATTAGTGGAAAGACTTCTAAAGGATGAGATACTTGAGGTATGATTTCAAGTGCAAATAGAGTCTTCTGCGAGAAGGAAGGGAAGTCAGAACAGATGGAGCATATCATATATAAACCAAAGAGGGATGAAAGAGCAGTATGGGTGGGAAATAGTTGCAGTCATGTGTTGCTTAATGAGAGAGGTACGTTCTAAGGAATGTGGCCTTAGGCAATATCATCACTGTGTGAACATGACAGAGTATACTCACAGAAACTATGTTGGCTATAATGCCATTATATGACATAATCTTATGGGATTACTGTGATGTATGTGGTCCATCATTAACTGAAAGGTCATTATTTGGAGAATGACTATAGTCTGAAAGGTATGCATCAAAAAGCTCAGAACAGGAATGGCAAGCAATGAAGCTAGGCAGGTAAATGTTGTTCAGGTAACAAAGGGCTTGTGTATTGAATGAGAAAATTTAAATTTGACTGCCAACACATTGGAGGAACAGGCAGGATTCAAGCTAGGGTATGGGCAAGATCATATAGCCACTTTCCAATATTCTTTTTGAAAAAGAAAATGGAGATGGCAAGGACATAGCAATATCCTACCCATCACAGCCTCAAGAGTGTAAAATATTAAACTCCTTGACATACTCCTTTGAATACACTGCTCATTTAGGGGTGCCTAAGAAAATGTTTCCCTCATTCATCCAGGCACTCAGAGGCTACTGTAGTCATTGTTCAACAAGTTTTGATTGCTGCTCCTATTGGTGGCAACCTTGGGGTCATTTGTATGGTGCTGCTTTTTCAGTCATCCAATGTAAAAGAATTTTGGGGTCATGAAGACTTCTGTTCAGATTTTAGAGGAAATCTTGTGAGGTCTGGCAATGTACTCCTGAGATAGTGATTTGTGAATATGTGAAAATGAGGCCAAAACTGCAGTGGATACTCCAGGTATTTGGAGATGCCATGAACACAGAATATCTGCTGAGAAAAGCTGCAGGAAGTGAATGGAGTGAGTCCAAGAGACCACATAGGTTGCAACCAAGGAGGTCATAGAGGTAGGGCTTCCCAAACCCTTTGGATCTCTTATCTCACCAGCTATGTTCAAGATGCTGAACATTTAGCTACAGAATTTAATATTTGCCCACTGGCTTTCTATCTTGCTTTAGTCTAATTCCTTTGTAGTCCCTTATTCCTCACTTTTGGAATGAAAATGTTATTCTTTAGCATTGTATTTTGAAATCATTTGACTTACTTTTTGACCTTTAGAGGGCTCACAACTAAGAGTTACCTTGAGTCTGAGGAGACTTTGAGCATGAACTTTTTAGAAATGCTTAAACTGTTAAGATTTTGGTGACTTTTAGGGATGAACCAAGTACATTTTACATAATGAAATGGACATAAATAGTTTGGGGGCCAGGGTGGAACATTGTGGTTTGTAATTAAAGTGTTACCCCAAAGTGTCATATATTCCTAGGTGGGGCTTTTGAAAGGTGACTGGATCCTGGAAATGCTGTAATCCTCAGTTGATTAATTTGTTGATGAGTTAATGGCTGGATGTGTTGTTAGAAGATGAGGCCTATTTAGAGATGGGTTACTGGGGGAGTGACCTAGAAGGGTGCGTTTTTATCTTTGGATACTCCATTCTCCTTCTGCTTCCTGGGTGCCATGGGCTGAGCAGCTTTCCTCAACTATGCCCTTCTGCTATGATGTTTCTGCTTTGGACTCAGCCACCCATGGACTGAATTCTGCCAAACCACAGGCTAAATTGAACTTATTATCCTCCTTTAAATTGTGAGTGCCAGGTATTGTCTAGTGACAGAAAAGCTAACTAATACAGCTTATAATGCTTAAATGCTTGCAACCAATTTGGTCTGCACTGGGTGTGTTTATGAGTGGAAAAGTCAGTATATGTATCATTCATATGCTTTCAGGGAGAATTAAACCCAATTAGCCCCAATTCCATGGTTTAATTGAAGACTATTGAAGGATGAGAAGAATGGGTCAGACTAAGGGATCCATACTGATCACTCAAATACTCAGGCATACCAATAGAAGAAAGCTATTCCTTTCCTTCTGCTTATAAAGAAAATAGGATTGCTGTTTCTAGGCTCTGCTGAGAGCTGTAGCCAAGGGAAAGGGGCCATAAACAGTAATGTGCTTACAGCAAACATATTCGGCCCAATCCATGGTGAAGTCTTCTATCAATGACTTTAATTGTCCAACTCAGTGAGATGTCACTAGGCAAGAGTGGTGAGATGATGGATAGATAGTTTTCTAAGGCTGACTAGGTCAGGAGAGGATGAACAGTTAATCTAAAGAGGAAATTAGAGAACATCTAGCAGAATATAACTGAATATTACACATGACCAATTGGCTCTTCAATTTGCTCCAGTATAGCTTATCCTCTCATTCCAGCTTCTCAGCTCTTACCAAGGTGAGCAACACACTCAAGTTACTGGACCTTAACAGTGGACCTCTTCTTTTGTCTTACCCTCTCAAGAGTAATTGGTATAGCTACCATCCTTTTTGAAATGCTGTATTCCTTTGGCTTTCCAGAGAAACCTGTCTCAGTTTGCTCTGTGATCAATATATAAATGCTCAAGGCCTCGGACAACACCATTTTTGTCTAGATTCAGGATTTGTGAGGCCTGAAGCTTTTAGAAGGTAGAGTGCATTCTTAAGGAAAAGAACGCGAGGTTATAAATATAAAACATATATGAAAGTAAATATTTATTCAGAGAGAGAAAAGAAACTACACTAAAATTTGCAAAGTTTATAAATATCATGAACATGACAGGCCATTCAGCAGCTGAGGCCACTGGGCCTACTTGCCATTCAGCAGTGGGGCTGCCCACAAGAGAGAGAGAAAGATCCAGACAATGGTGGAGAGCAGAAAGACCATCGTTTTGAGTTTGGGAAGATGGGTGGAGTGGTGATCAGCACAAAGAGGCCTCACTGAGGCTTGCTGCTAAGAATTGAAGCTCACTAGCACAGTGAAGATAGTCATTGTATTAAAGACACAGCAGACTACAGCAGTTGGTGAGTGGCTGGGATCAGCACCTTCTACCAGAAATCAGACTTGTGGGAAGGAGCAGCTTAAACCTGCAGCAGAACTGTGCAGAGTTCAAACTCACAGGAGGACAGGGAGCTCAATTCTGGCCTTGAAACAAGAAGCCAACCTGAACCTTAGTAGACTACAGCTGGCTCATTGAGAAGTGACTCAGATCTACATGCTGCTGCCCACATTGTCTACCAGAGACAGCAAAGACAAGCCTCAAAGAGGACTGTTTTCTTTCATTGTTTTTTTCTTCTTTTCTTCTTTCTTTATCTTCTTGATTTCTCTCCTTTTCTGTTCCTATTTTTCCTATGTGTTGTTTTTTCTTGGTTGTTCTTCTTTCTATAAGAGTGTGAATATTGTTTCTAGTTCTCTGGTTGCCATTAGTTTGTGCTATTCTTGCTTTTGTTCCTTCCTTCTGTTTTAACCAATTTCTCAAAGTTTACCTAATCTTTCTGAGTCTTAACCTTTCCTTCTCCTTCTTTTTTCTACCCCCTGAAGTCCTTCTAAGTCTTCTTCCCAGACAGTTAAATTTGCTATACTGAAGGGCTTATTTATAGAAAACATATTTCTGGTTGGTCCTAGACTTTGATGTACAGTTACAAATCTGGTTCACATGGTTGATTGTGACAGTTACCACATTTTGTAATTTTATAAACTGTGTTTGATGCTATTGTTGATGCTGATTGTATTACTTTGGCCAAGGTGACAGTTGTTCTAGTTAATTGTTCTTCCTGGTATACAGAGATGGAGATTGCCTAATGGTCATTGAAGACTCAAAACTCAAAGACCAGATATATTTAGAAGACACCTGTGAGAAGTAGTCATTCCCTAAGGATTCTAAATACCAGTGATAAAGATACTCAATAAACAATATACAAGCACCAAGCCAGGAATTAAAACAACAAAACAGATGAAAGAGGCTCTGTAAAAAATGAAATAAGAAATAATTTCTGAGATAAAAACAGAGATGGTGACCATAATAAAAGGTATCATTAATAACTCTAGAGCAGATATAGATAAAAAATAGAGGAGCTGAGGGAAAATGATGGAAAACAATGTAGGAAATAATTGGAAAACATAAAACAAATCCAAGCAGATATCCAAGAAACTAAAAATTCAATTGAAAGTTTCCACAGCAAAATAAATGAATGTGAGGACAGCATTTCAGATATAGAAGACAGGATGACAGTGAGTGAACACAAAAATAAAGATTTCTAAAAAATAGCAAAGGACCATGAGAAATCAATCCATCAGCTACTAGTTGGTACAAAAAAGAATAACTTAAGATTGATTGGAGTCAATGAAGGAGTAGGAGATAGCACAAAAGATGGAAATAAATTTCGCAGAAATAATCACAGAAAAATACCCAAAGAGGGAAAAGGAATTTGACATAAAGATAATTGAGGTATATTGAACTCCAACTAGCCATGTTAAAAAAAATTTAAACCTAGGCATATGTTAGTCAAGATTCCAGAAATGTAACATAAGAACACATTATTTTTTTTCTTTTTATTGAGTTTATTGGTACAATCTAGGTATACAATACAGTTACATTCATTACTGGGATCCTGTACCTTCACATGACAGGTCTTCATTCTCATTTTTTCCCCTTGTCCCTGCCCTCCCTTCAACCGCTCCTCCCCTCCCCATTTACAAATGCTTTATTTCCATTTTCTCATATTTTTTCTTTTCCCTTATTCCCTTTCCCCTACCCTTCCCACTTTCCCTACACCTTTAGCCATTTTCTTCCTATTTCACACTATTAATTATCCCATTAGGATCTTGTGTACTATTATAGTTTTTCATACCAGAGAGACTATTTGGTATTTACACATGTGTGACTTATTTATTTCCACTTAAGAATATATCCTCAATATGTATCCATTTTCCTATGAATGACTCTAATTTCTCATTCTTTATGGCTATTAAAAGCAGTTGGAAGGTCGGTGGTTAGCTCAGTGTTTCCTCTGACTGCCTCGCAAGTGCAAGGATCCGAGTTCGATCCCTGGTACCAAAGAAAGAAAGAAAAAAAAAAAGCAGTTGGAGAAAAGAAACAAATCACATAAAAAGGACAGACCATTAGAAACACAGCAGATTTCTCAACACAAACCCTCAAGGCAAAGACAGCCTGGAGTGAAATATCTAAAACCTTAAAAAAAAAAAAAAACCTTCAACCCAGATTTATGTATCCTGCAAAACTATCTTTTAAAATAAGTTGAGAAATAAGATACTTTCATGAAAAAGAACACCCAAGAAACTTCCTCAATATAAAACAAGTGCTCCAAAAAATTCAAAACTATATCTTAGGACAAGACAATGAGGGTTACAACTCCCTGATGCTCAACAAAAATAATTCTTCAGGCAGTGCAAGAAAATAAATGCAAAGAGGGGAAAAAATCCAAGAACAGCAAAAGATCATGACAAGGACAAATCAATGCATGTCAGTTATAATTATTAATGTTAATGGTCTCAATTCACCAATCAAAAGAAACAGACTTGCAGAATGGATGAAGAAGCAAGATCTAACAATATGTTGCATACAAGAAACACACTGTTAAAAAAGAAATTCATAGACTGAAAGAGTATTAAAACAACTCCATGTGACAGAACCCCCCAAAAAGCAACAGTAGCTATACTATTTGCTGACAAAGTGAATTTCAAGCCAACACTGATTAAGAGAAACAAAGAAGGTCATTACATCCTTCTAAAGGGAACATTCCAAGAGGAAGAGATGGCAATAATAAATATATATGCATTAACTACTAGTGCACCCAATTATATAAAACAAATATTAACAGACAAGAAAAACCAAATAAGCACTAATACAATAGTACTGGTGGATCTCAAGACCCCACTCTCACAAATAGATGGATCAACTATACAAAAAGACAACAATGAGATAGTAGAACTCAACCAAACTCTTGAACAAATGGACTTACTAGATGTTCAGAGTGTTTCAACCCACAGAATCAGAATACACATTCTTCTCAGCTGAACTCAGGTTATCCTACAAAGTAGACTACATGCTTGCTCATAGAACATGTTTATGTAAACATGATAATATGTTGTTTCCATACATATGTACATTGTGCAATGATTCTGTTGTAAAATTTTTCTATTGCTTTTGTCTCTCATCTTCAATTTTTCATAGTTCATTGACATTTTTACCAGAACTTTGCCTTTAATTCTTTAATACATGAGATTAAAGATAACAAACTGGCTCTTTATAGTGGTCCAATTCATTTTGTAGTTTCTCACCTGTTTTTCTGAAATATACTACAGTTAAAAGTGTCTTTCAAAATTATAATTAAAATGGTGTATTGGAAGTTTGTTAACTTTTTGCTTTGATGTAAGTCTAAGTTTCTTTCCTAACTTTTCAAAAATATATTTCAGAGACCTCAAAATGTCATTGTGCCCAGTTTCAAAGGTTAAACAAGTTTTAATGGGAGCAACAATTTGTTATCATCAATTCATAAAGATCGATTGAGGTGGCATGTTCAGGACAGAGAACACACAACATTTGTTTTTTTGTGCCTGACTTATTTAACTTTGCAGAATATATCCCAGTTCCATCCATATTGCTGCAAATAAGAGAATTTCATTTCTTTTCTCATAGCCGAATAATATTACTGTGTGTGTGTATATGCATGTGTATGCGTGTTTACCACATTTTAAAAATCAATTCATTCATCCACGGACATCTAGGTGGATTTTATTATATCTTGGTAATTATGCTCCACAGATTTCTTTTAACTTCAACACACTGATTTGAATTCCTATGGATATATATCAAATAGTGAGAGTGCTGGATCAGATGGTATTTCTATGACTAATTTTCTAAAGGATTTCCATACTGTTTTGCCTAATGACTGTACTGGCTTATATTCTCACCAAAAGTGTTACAGAAGTTCCCTTTCCCTACATCCTTATCAGAATTTTTTATTTTTTACTTTTCTGTTAATGGTCATTCTAACTGGAGGGAACTGAGGTCTCATTGTGGTTTTGATTTATATTTCTCTGATGATTACTGATACTGGACATTTTTTCATACGCTTGTTGAACATTCCTATGTTCTCTTTTGAAGAAATGTCTCCAGATTATTCACCTATTTTTTAATCATGTTTTGTATGGTAACAGCCCTTTCTTCTTAATTTTTGTATCATTTCTTATCCTATGACTGTCTATAGAATGTGATTCACTTATTTTAGTTCGTTGAATATAGAAATATCTTCCTTTTTAGATGTCTTCTGATAGTTAAAAAAATGTTAAAACTAGCCTTAGAGTTTTTCCTTATAAAAAAAACAGGACATAATAATTGCCAACTGATCTTTGCCTGTCACATCAATAATGGAATTTGCAGGGCTGGGGATTTAGCTCAGTGGCACTGTGCCTGTCTTGCAAGTCCAAGGTCCTGAGTTCAATTACTGGTAAAAAAAAAAAAAATTCTAATTTGCAGAAATATGGCCTGAGTGTTCTTGAAATCCATTCCTATGCTGAGATGGGTAGTGATAACAACTTTACAAGGAAGACTGGGAACCACAGAAATGTGCCTACTGAATCCACTCCACTCATCCATAACTCTACTTTCTCTTAGTTGAGTTTTGGCCCTCACCTCTGGCCACCTCAACATTACCTGGTAACATAACAGTGCGGAGACTGACCTTGGCTCAAAGGGCCAAGAAAAGCAAGTGAATTTTCTGGCTTCAGATTTTCTTCCATATTTATTTTTTCTTCTTTCATTATCAACTTATCCAGCCCTAACTCATTAAATTTCTTCTATAGTCCAACAAATTAAAAAAAATTACCAATAGGTACAGTCAAATGCCAATTGAGAATTTTACTTAGATATTGAATACTTCTTTCACAATTAATATTTTAAAAAATGGAGTGTTTGATGCCCATCACCTCCATAGCCAAACTCTATACCTCCACCTGCCTCTGCCTAAAGTGGCTCCTTCCTCAGCTTTCCCCTTCTCTGAATATACCACCATTCATCTAATTACTTGCAGTCCCAATATGGGAATTATCCTCACTTCCTTCCTTTCCAATAGCAAGTATTTTATTTGATCTTTAGTATACATTAAATTCTTACCTTTTTTTGCATCGCCACCCTACTGCTTTGGACCAGGCTGCCATCTTATCTTATTTCTTAGTCTTCCACTCTCGGTACTTTTGTTCACACAGCAGACAGTAATTGAATTGTGTCTTTTTCTACATAAGACTGTTCTCTAGGCTTCTCCTTCCTTCAAATATTAAAGCCTAAACTTTACTAAACTACTGTGGCTTTCAAGTTCCTGCTCATTCAACTGATCTCATACCACTCTTCAATTTACTCAGAAAGAAACGGTACATTGAGCTTTTCCATGTTCCTTAAACATATCAGGTCCTTTCTTCTCTTGGGATTTTGTGTTCATCTTTCAGCTCTGATGATTTTTGTTACTTCATTTTTATTTTTTTTAAGTGTCAAAGGAAAGGTCACCTCTATAAAAAGGCTTTCTTTTAGCCCCTATCTAAAATGATTTCACTCACAGTATACTAGTTCATCACCTTGCCTATTGCCTTCATAGCACTCAAAGCATAATTGTATGATTAATTACTGCATATTTATTGACTGTTTACCCCATGCAAATGTAAGTACTGTGATAGTGGATTCTTGTACCGAATTACTCATTCCTGAATCCTTAGGGCCCATTTTAGTGCTTATTTGGGACACTTAATACTTATGGCTTAAGTGCATGTCTGGACCTTATTTTTTTCCTATAACATTTGTCAGCTCAGAGAAAGGTAAAAATTAATAAAATAAGCATTTTAATTAAAGTTGAGATATTTTATTTTTATGACCAAATTTATACTCCTATGTTCTTTCCCTTCAGGGTGTTCCTCTAATTATTCATCCCATGACTGTACTTCTTACTATGGCTCCACAATCTACATCTCATCCTTATTTTCACCTTCAATAAGACTTGAGTTTTCAATATACACAAAATGAAAGAGGCCTTTCTTTCAGGTAAATCTGGTCTTTCTTTTGTATTAATAACTTCAACATTTCTCTTAGACATTCAGGACATCATTATCAACTCTTCTGTCACCTTCCCAAACAAACTGGCCAGTAAACCTGTTGCTCTGCCTTCCATAAGACTTTCACTTTTCCAGTCCTTTACACTCCCTGGGCTTTCTCTGAAATTCAGGACCTCTCTAGCTAGGTCCTTCAACCTCATGGCTTTCTAACAGCCTTTCCACCTCCATTATTTCTTCTGATCAGAATCTTCCAATTGCTATCTGGATCAAATTTTCAAACACAGATCTGAATACTCCCTTGCTTAGAAATCTTTGAAGTTCTCCAATAGCTTCAGGGTAGAAACCAAACTTCTTAGCTGCCACAGGCTGAGCCTGAAAATAGCTCCTGGCCTCCCTCCTACTCCCTTTCTCCTCCATAGGTAGAGAGTCAAACAGATTTTTTGACTAATGTTGTAGTCCCTGATGGCACAGCCCCAGGACACAGTTGCATTGTGTACCCTTCCCTGTTGCCTTCCCTCACATTCCCTGATCATGAAACAATCAAGCTATATTCAGCCTAGGCCACGTAGGCCACATAGCACTATTTGCCCCACCTTCTCTTCCTGTTGCCTTCTATTATAAATAAAGAGCTCATGGTGCTCCAGGTGGCCATTAGCTCCCTATAAGCTATGGTTCCACCTGGTCTCCAACTTCAAGAATAGTCATGGTTTCTTCATTTCATCTTCATCTCCCACTACTCTACCCAGCTTCAGACCCTACACAATGTGTGTTGCTGCACTTAGCAAGTCCTTCAAAGATCCCTATAATCTTGTCTAAATCCATCTTTCCAGTCTTTCTGTATATGATAAATTACTACACCCTGTACTTGGCTATACTGAATACATTTCAAGGTTTCTAATATCTTGAATTAGTTCGTGCTTCATGACAGAGTTATATTTCCAGATTGTATCAATTATAATATTATAGTAAAAAAACTTTTAAAATACTATTTTACTCTAAAGCCATCCATAATTAGCTTTCATTGTTATTTTTCTATTTTATTTTTGTATTAGTATATGCTTGCAGCACATAAGACACTTTAATTCCTTTTTTCATCCCCTTCCCCCCCCTCTCCCTACTCCTCCCTCCATCTCTTGACCCTAGGTTCTTATCACATTCTTTCTTATACCTGTATAGATTTTTTGTTAGTTTTCTCTTTTTTTTTAGTACTGGAGATTGAACTCAGGTCCTTGTGCTTGCAAAGCAGGCACCAGAACCACTGAGCTAGATCCCCGGCCCTTGTCTTTTGTTTTTAAAAATGACAGCAGAGTACAAATTCTTGTAGCATTCTAACAATGAAAGAATTCAGAGGTATGTTGAGTAAATGGACATAATTCTTCTTTTCTTCCCAGTCTCATTAATTTCCTAGGGACAGCCAGTGGCAAATATTACTTTTACAACTTTCTCCATTTATATGTGTCTTAAGAACACTGCATGAATGATAATAGACACATGACCTTACAAATTGTCTTTTCCCTTTAGAAATATTTATTAGGCATCTTTCTTTGACAATGTATGGATTTGCTTCCTCATTTTCAATGGCTTGACTATAGATAGTACAGAGACTACTACACAGGAAGACAATTAGAATCCTTGAGTCTTAGCCAGAAGCATGAATGATAAGAATAAAAGCTACAAGAGCAGGGAATTTAGCTCAGTGGTTCTGCTGCCTGCCTCATGAGCGAAAGGACCTGAGTTTGATCGCTGGCACAAAAAAGAAAAAAAAGATAAAAGAATAAAGGCTACACTTCCAGCCTCCTTGTAGCTAGGTGTGACCATGTTGTAGCCAACAGGATTCAGCAAAGGCGACTTGTGTGACATCTGAAAACTCCTTGAGAGAAGAGGTATATCTTTCCCTTGCTCTTTCTTCTTTCCTGCTAGTGTGACTAAAAAACTATAGGAGATATCAGAGTCTATGATAATTTTGGAGGCTATAAAAGAGCAATAGTGAAAGAGGAGCTAGGCCCCCGATTTTGTAGAACAATACCTCCACCATGGACTGCTCAATAGCATGTTTACATGGATAGAAAAAAAAAAAACTTTCATCTTGTTTAAAGTACTATTATTTTAGATTTCTTCTCCTGTTGATGTTGAAACTAATCTTTGGGACCCCAGCCCCTTTCTGTTCCTCATTTGTTTCCTGGACATGAGGCAAACACTTTGCTCTGCCACACAACCCCTCCTCCATCTGTTGCTTTGCTACAGGCTCTAAAGCAATGGGGTCCTTCAAACATAAACTGGAACATTTAGAACTAGGAACCAAAGCAAGCCCTTTCTCTTTATTATTATTTCAGGAATTTGTTGAAATGACTAACATATCATTATAAGTGATCATGACTTCTGTATTTCCTTAGTTATCTACATTTTTTTCTCTCTGAAAACTCTAGAGTCCTTGAAGGCTTCAAAGTGGTCTCATTCAAATTCAAATTTTTAAATTTTTTGTCTGTCATACATACCTCACAAGTACCTAGCACAATGTCTGGAAATTTAATCCATGCTCAATTAGTATTTGTTTATTTTAATAAAACTTGTTTATTGCCCATCAGATAATTTTCTCCTTTTTCAAGACATGTGAACAAGGATGGGGGATTTGAAAGAGTATAATTCCTGAAGTGCAATAAATACATAGATTTCCTTTATCTTGAATTGCACCTATAATTCTAGTACAAGCAAGCTGTTGAGTATTACATCACTTTGATCCATGCACAATGGTGATGTTGACAACTACAATGATTATTTTAGCAAAATCTAAAGAATTTTGCTTGGTTTGGTTTCCAAATCTCTGTGTAATATAACTGCAATTTACTTATTCCAATAAATCTATTTCTTGTGAAGGTCTATGCCTTGACAACTTCTTAAAGTAATAATATGCATTGATTGTGTGAAAGTGGGGGTTTGGACCAGATCAGTGGTTCTTAGGCTTTTGTAGGTCAAAAGTAGGGAGATCATATAATTTGTCAAGTAAACAGGCACACTTCTGAGGGTAGAATGGAGAATTATCAGTAATTAAGCCATATAAACAGGAATAAATGTGACAGTCTGAAGTAAAATATAATACCTGTTCTGCTCATCATAGATTTATTTGAGAACATGAAAAGCCATGGGTTCTCTCATTAAATAACTGCACACACATATACGCATGTTATCTAATTTGGAATATGATTCAAAGTGTCCACAACCCACTTTCATCTACCTATGAAATTTTATGGAATTTACTCTCCTTGACTAGGAACTCCTGAATAAAACTGCCTTAAGTTCCAAATTGTTTATGAAGGTTGTATAATTCTATCAATTTAGAATGGTGATCAAGAGTTATAGGCTCAGCTAATTCTGGACAATTTTCTAAGCACTCAACTCTCTTCACATATAATGCCTTGCATCATTTTACCTTCTACTCTGTAGATGTGACCTCCCTTTCCACCTACCCATGACAAGACACAGATGTGAGCAGTAATCTTACTTTAGTCACACAACAGCTAAATGCAAAGCCACTTGCTCTTGGCAACTCTGTGTGCCTACACATGGAAACTAGAGCTACCTGAAGTCCCCTCACCAGGTGCTCCCCAGCTCCACCAGTCCAAATTGCTACAAACCACAGATCAGAGTTCTCCTGGCATCTCTAGACCAGTGGGACTCACAACACAGTGACTGTGCATGGTTCTCTTTGCAGATAAGGTATGATGATCTATGGCAGTACTGGTTGCAAGGCAGACACAAATGTAAATGCAAATAGAAATGCAAATGTCTATCTTTCCTTTTCTTTCTTGGTGAACTTGATTTTCCATTTCAATAAAATAGGTAAGAAATCCTGGAATTTTGAAAAGTATTTAGAAAATGGAAATCAGGGTGACAAAGGAAGGAATAAATAAATTCATAAAAGGAAAAAATAACAGAATATGCCTGAATGAAATTCAGTAAATAAAGTGGAAAGGAGATGGTTATCATTTTAAAAGGTCTGAGCCCACTCTTCTATTGCCAAGGCAACAATTACATTATCAAATTGTAAAATAAGGAAAAAACAACCATCATCAGAGCACCAAAAGCTTAAACAAGAACAATTTGTGTACAGATATAAATTTAATAACCAAGATGAAGAGCTGCTTTGTTTAAACTTTCACTGGTAAGAAAAAGACTGTTTTTTAGAAAAAAGCTAATATTGCTTTCTATATTTTCAGGACATATTAGAGAAAATACCTACATATTGTTTAAGCTATGTATTAAATCCTGCTGAATTCATACAGGGTTTATTTAGTCCTTTTTCTCAAAGATGTAGGGGTTTCATACATAGAGGTATTAAATATTTATTTAAAAGGCACAGTATAATATGTCTTTTAAGATATTTCTTTCCTCCAGAAGTCTGAATTTTAATTAAAACACGTGGCAAGATTGAACAACTTTTATTTCTATTTTCTTTTTTACTGATGATAGGAAGCCCTTTATCAAAGAGATTGTACTAAGCGTTCAAGATAAACATCGCATAAAAGTATTGACTGGGTAATTACATAAGGCATACAGTAAAAAGCAAACTGGAGGCTAAAGGGCAATGGTCATTACCTGGTTTTTACTGAAAGCTAAATAGAAGCCACATATATTTATTCATGCAATATTTATATCAAGCTGTGAAGAAACAGATGTTTCCCCAGCTATTATCTAGAACTTAGTTTTTTCACTCTTTTCTTTCTATTCATTCCAATCTTGATCTTCAACTATAGCACTCTCTCTCTCTCTCTCTCTCTCTCTCACACACACACACACACACACACACACACACACACACACACACTCACACTTCCAAGAAGAGATAATAGAGGATAAATTTACTAACAATGAAAATCTTGTAATTTCCTAGGTTTGGATCATTGTCGGGGCTACCCAATGTCTTTATCTTTTTTTTCATGGTGGCCTTCCTGATATACAAGTACGAAACTGTTTTATGTAGCCTCTTTACTC
The DNA here is from genome assembly GCF_012274545.1 of Fukomys damarensis. Lineage (NCBI taxonomy): Eukaryota > Metazoa > Chordata > Mammalia > Rodentia > Bathyergidae > Fukomys > Fukomys damarensis. The sequence continues at coordinate 38,304,902 of NW_022900950.1, read as the reverse complement.
TCGTGCCCAAGAGATTTTAGCATCTGATTGCATAGAAGAAAATTCTAGGAAGAGGCAATTTTCTCTTGGAATGACCCATAATCCCTAGTGATAGCAGTATTGCATTAGCATACCTGAATGGTCAGGCAAGACAGAGGACTGAAACAATCCCTTGAGGAAGGCTAGCTTCTTTGACTAGACTAAGAATATCCAGTTGAGATGGCAGACAGCAGTCAGAAAAAAATTATCAGTGCCACCTGTACCTATTTTCCCTGTGCCATGAAACTTCCTTTGTTCTGGCCCCAGTCTCTTGCCTAGATATTGGGCAACTACTTACCCTGGCAATCATTTGGTAATTAGAATGATTTCTATAAAGCACCCCCCCATCTTATCTTGCTTCAAATAAAGTCAGTGCAGAAAATCCTCTGATCTGACAGTGAATAGTTACTTTCTCTTCTGAAATGTTGCTGAATTGTTTCATTGAAGTCCACCAAGGACTACCATATATACCTGAGGACCAATTGAAAAGTCTTCCCAATTCTAAAAACCTCACCCTAATAGAATGCATAGGAGATATCATCTCAGCTCTTTTTATTTGATGAATTTAGACTCCTTTCTTCAATGCTTGATAAAATAAAAAGGTAGATGATTTTCTTGCTGCAAATTTACAAATAAATAGAGTTTATAATTTTGTCCCAGATGTTGTTTTACCTTTGACATTGTCAGTTCTCCACCTTTCACTAAAAGTATGTTTTCATTTTAGCTTTGTACAGATTCCCCATGGAATGGCCCTTCTGTGCCTTACCTTGAACATATATGAGGAGAGTCATTGTACTTCCTTTTAGAAATGGATGGTGGATATTAGAGTCACTACGGCGTAGTAGACAGCCATAAGAAGTCAGGGCCCACATTTACTGATGAGGCCACAAATGAGGAGGCCTGGGCCTGAGATGTCATTTTCATTATAGTTCCTTCCTGTTCAAAGAAGCGGGTATTTAAAAAAAAAAATCTATGTATCTTCTGGATCTGGTTTTCTGATCTTTCTGATCCTGTAAGTTTTGTTGTGTGCTTTGATTAAATCTGTCTGCCTACATTAGCTTGAGTTGGGTTGTTTCACTTGCCAAAAACCTACCCACAGATACAAAGTCTCTCTGCAATGAAAAAGTACTTAATGTTCACTTCTGTGACCTCACTGAGCAAACTGCTTCCTGAAAGTGCTGACCTCATTCTTTAGGGAAGTAGATAAGCATTTATTCATATGATAGGATTTCAAGAGGGTGAAGGCAGAGCACTGCCAAGGTGAGAGTAGAGCACAGCAGGGTATCCAGGAGCTTTAGAGACTTCCCTTAAGCCCTGTCCTGCTTCCAAGAAATGCAATCGGAGGGAACAGAATGACTTGGAGGAGCCTGAAAGCTCATTATTGAATTAAGTGACTTTCCCATATGTGAGTTATTTGTCTATCAGAAATAAATCTATCTGAATGCTGTATTGATCTTTTTGCCAGGCTGGCCCAAATCCCAGAGAGAGGATTTATCACTGAGGATGGCTTTAGGTCACTGACTTCATAATGATATACATGTTTAGAAGCTCCTTTGGAATTTTGAAAAAGCTCATATAGAATTAGTGGTTTCTAAATCACTACAGCAGTGAGCTATTCTACTTTGGTTTTTGGAAAGAGAAATGTGGTTAATTAATGCCTTTCCTTAAGGTTGAGAACAAGAATGTTGCAACAGCAGAGGCTGCATCCAACTTTAAATTAACATGTATTACACTCAGCGATACATGAAATTGCGCTAAAAATTTGCACAATAAAATCCTGTTTATGACTGTTTTGCTATCGGTGAAATAGATAGAATGTGGAAGAAGTCAACAAAGATAAATAACCCCGTTTTATTATTCTGCATTTGTTATCAGTTTAATTACTTTTCTAGAGGTATGCACTTATTATATCAATTGGTTCATATCCATTTTTTTATCTTGTTTTTGGAGAAAATCTTGATTTTTTGATAAGAAGAATCTGAAGAAAATAATGTTGAAAAGCTCAATGTTGGTGAAATTGTACTGTCTGGTCTTTAAAGGATTTCATCTCCCTTCTGTTTAAATTTTAGATGGCTGAATTTTGTCCTGAAACTGTTGAAAGGCATATTCTCTAAACTAGTGCCTTTAATTTCTTGATATTGAGTAACCAAATTGTGCTTTTACATTTTTAATCAAAACATGTGTTAAAAACATTGAAAGAAGAGAGCTGGGAAACAGGAAGTACCAGACATTTTTTGGACACAACACTGGTATCCTTCCTCCCTGTTCTTTTTTCCCTGTAAAAATTTTTGTCACTTAATAAATGCAATGCCATGCATTAAACAGCATAGGAAGTAAGCAGGATTTATTGCTAACTTTGTATGAAATCATGGACAACGATTTTAATTTAATGTATTTTTGGAGGATAGCAGCTTTGTGTTTATCTCTGTATTTCAGGTACCTGACTAGCATAGTCTCCTATCTGTAGTTTGTACTCAGCAAATAGTTAGATAAATGAATAAATGAAATGAGGATTTTAGAGAATATGTGGGACAGGAAAGTGTTTCACCCTCTTTTAGTAATTGATTCAGTGATGTGGTTTGAGAGACTACTTTAAATTAGGGTCCTCAGAGGTGGTGTTGAGTCATTAGGAATCTCTGTCTTTTGGGGGTTTTATTTGGTAGAGGATACTGAGCAAAGACAATGGGGAATAGAAGAGTAGACAGTTTTATGTTTTCCATTAAAATAGTGCTGTACTGATCTGTTTTTGCCTAAAATGTTGGAAGAATGGACTATATCTGGGAGGGTCTGTCCTGTTTGCTTGGAATAGGTAATCAGAGATCTAATCATTTGACTTTGAAAACTTTTTAAACAAGTTTACCAAAAAAAAAAAAAAAAAAAAAAAAAAAGAAAGAGAGCAATGAAATGAGAAAAGAAAAGTTCTAGGAATCACAGTAGATTAACTGGGAAGAGATGCTGGTTGACTTGCACTCAGTTCCTGATCTGTATGCTAGGCTATATTTTCTTGATTGCAGTCTCTTGAAAGAGTGGGAGTGCTTTTTTATACAGATTTTACTAATTAATGATAAGGCATGTTTACAAGGACCCTTGTTTGGATTCGTTTTTTTAATTAACTAGAAGGACCAAGCAGATCAGAAAGCAAAATTAGACCTTGACAAAGAAAAAGAAAAAGACATCTGGCATCATTGTTTATGATTAACAGAATGTTCTAATTTAATTGTGAACATCTGAAAACTGTCTATCAAGGGTAACATGTTGATTTGATATAAAGTACATAACAATTACTAAATGAAACTGTGATTTATTATTAGCATTATTATCTTTTAAATCTTTCTTTGTGTTTTCTCTAATTTGCAAGCACATTTTGTTTTGATTTTTTCTGTGCTTTTTATTTGTTTTCAATGTCAAAGTTTTAAAATTTGAAACTCTAACTTACCATTTTTCCCTTTGCCCATCTCTATACCATGCTATTTCCTCAAATCTCTAGTCCTTGAAAGATCCATAATCTTCTACCTAGCTCAGAATTAAAAGTCACTTGGAAAACTTAAATTCCTCACATATAAACAGATCTCAAGAACTCCATATTGTTTATTTAAATTACTTTTGCCCAGCTCACTTCTTTTCTTTCACATTTCCATAGTACTACAGTGTTCATTTCCACTTGCTTTGACTACTACAAAATGCTAATCTGTTTTTAACAACTTCTTTCTCAATTCCATTTTGCATAGTAAAGCTGTATTAATCATTGTTAAACCAAAGATGTAGCTTTCTGTTTTAAACTTTACTTTTTCTACAACATAAATTCTATAGATCAGTATCCATATTTCTACATTCTAATTTTATCTCTATTTTCAGACTTATTTCTAGAGGCTTCTGAAATGAAACATCCTATGTTCTGCCAAACTGGATTTCTCATCACTAAGGAACAGCTCTGTCCACTTTTAGAGCCACTACTTAGTGATGACAGAATGACTATGTAAAGAGAGAATGAATAGATTGTGTGTAAAAATAGAACCCTGAGCTGGGTGTGGTGAGGCAGGCCTGTAATCCCAGCACTAGGGAGGCTGAGGCAGGAGGATCGCTGTGAGTTTTGAGACCAGCCTGGGCTACACAGTGAGTTCCAGGTCAATCTCAACTACAGAGTGAGACCCTGTCTCAAAAAAAAAAAAAAAAAAAAAAAAAAAAAAAAAGAACCCTGACCTACAATATTCCAGCAACCTGCCCAGAAAAACTACCCATTATCTACAGTAACCAACTCATGAATCCAGCCTATTATCTATAAATCAGATTTGCAGAAAATCAGATTCTAGCAACAATCCAGAAAGCTAAGCAATGATCCTGTAACAATTAGCCTAAAATAGCCAAGACTTGATTCATAGCTGACAGCTTCCCTAATTTTTGTCCTTGTTTCCAGCATTGGGCCAATCAACAGGAGTCAAATATGCCCCAATAACTGAGTAAGATGCCAGAACTTGGTTAGCCCACATTGAGCATGCCTGAATCATCTCTGATTTCTTCTGTTTCCCCACTCCTCTATCTACCTGCTACTTTCTGTCCAAACATGGATGGTGGTAGCTGATTCCCTGTGACGGTAAGCTCTCAACAAATAGCCTCAGCTTGACCCATTTGGTTGGTCTTTGTTTATTTCTGCAGTGATGATTTAAATTTAATTTAATTAAAATCATGATATTAAAAGTTAAGTTCTGCTGTGCTCTAGCAACACTTCAAGTGCTCAACAGCCTCATGTAGTTAGTAAATACCAGATTAGACAACATAGATATACAACATTTCTATCCTGCTAGAAAGTTTTATTGAATAATTTCATGTGTTTTTAGGGTTTTTCCACCTTATGCTCCTCCTTCTGCTTGAATTACTCTTTTTCTTCAGTTTTACCTGCCAAACTCTTATGCAGCCCTCACAGCCTCAGTTATCACCTTTGTCGGAAAGTCTGCATTGATGCTTCTATTTAAACACCACTTTTTATTGCTTAATCTGTACTTTCCATATAGCTCTATGATTTCTTCTGTCTTGCTGTATTATAGACTACTCCATTCCAGGAATAAGCCTCAAGTGCCTTACCCCATAAGAGCCTATGCTTAGTACATAGCAGGCCCGACTAACTTCTACAGAAAAAAGTTAAAAATGATTTGGGGAAAATAAGAATCATTTTGAGTTACTCACTTGGAGAAGTCTTGGGATAACAGATGGGATTGGATTTCATGTTTTTCATTTGGGACATAGAATGTACAAATAGTGTCACACATGGTTTTGTTCTTCCCTTCCTGTCTGTGCATCTGCTATGCTCTAGACAGCTTCATTTCACACTGGAAGAATGCTTATAAAGTTAGCTGGGGATCATTTCAAAGCCTCCCACTGATTTTTCTCGAGTCATATGCTTTCAGAAGTCTTCATGGTGGAGGCACTGGGGAGGAGGCTGCAGGTCGAAGATTTTCAAAATACTTATAGAATGGCTGGCTTTTTAAACAATTTCTTTAACATTCCAGACTGATTTATACTTCTGTGCCCTGCTTATATTTTTCTGTCCACCCATATAACATCTCTGTGCTTGGTGAACTTTACAAAATCAGGTCAAATTGCACATTGGTCTATTATGGCGTCCTCCATCTCACTAAAATGAATCACAGTTTTCTTTGAATGTTTAGCAATAGCTCTGTGTACATCTCTTTACTCTCACAGAGGGGTGAGATGAATTTAAACTAATTCTTAAAGTAATGCTACTAGAAAGCATATGTGCATCCAGTAGAAGAAATGTATGTTTATTTTTTAGAGGTTTTTGTTAATGTTATTTTTGGATACTTTAGAATAAGTCGCTAAAGTTCAGAGAGACTCTCCCCACCTGATCCAAAGGTTGAGAGCTCATCATTCTCTCAGGCAGAGCTAGAAAACATTCTCCTTTCTTTGTAGACTAGTAAAAATTCATCTGGCAGAAAGCAATTGATATTCAGTGCTTGAACTTGGGAAATTTGCAAGAAGCAGACATTGATCAGAGCACTGAGACTTAATCATTTGCTAGAAGGTACGAGATGTCTTGAGCTGGAGAGATACTGTGATGCTAGATCATGAAGATGAGACTTAAAGGGAGAAGTCAGCAGGGAGAAGTGCAGCCAGGAAGAAAATGAAATATCCATGCAGAAAACCTTTTGTGGAACTAGCAGAGGAGCCTCTTCCTTTTGAAGTTGGAGAGAGGAAGCCAGTGGCAGTGACTGAGTCTATCTATTACCATCACCTTCCTACTCCACCAGAGTTTTAGAAAAATTTCTTGAACAATATTTTCATTAAGTTTATTGGCACATTTAAAGCAAACAATGCAGTTACCTTTATCATTGGGATCTTGTACTTTTACATCATATATCTTGGTTCTTGTTTTTTCCCCATACCCCTGCCCTCCCTTCATCCCCTTCACCCTTCCTTATTTGCAGACTTTGTTCCCATTTTTCATTTTTTCACATTTTTATTTTTCCCTTATTTCCTTTCCCCTCCCCTTCTTACTTCCCCTTTAGCCATTTTCTTCCTATTTCACCCTCTCAATTATACCATTTGAACCTTATTTACACTTTTATTTTTTCACACCAGAGAAACTGTTTGGTTTGTATTCAGTATGTTTCTATTTATTTCACTTAAGAGTACAGCCTCAATGTGCATCCATTTAGTTATAAATGCTAGTTTCTCATTCCTTATGGCTGAATAGAGTACTCCATTGTATAGAAAAATCACATCTTCTTTATCCAGTTTCCAGTTGATAGATATCTGAGCTGCTTCCAAGTCTTAGCTATTATGAACTGTGCCACTATAAATATGGATATATATATATATATAATCATACCACATTGATATAATATATATATTTTATATCAATGTGGTATGATAATTTTCATTCTTTTGGAAAGATACACAGCAGAGGGATAGTTACATCAAATGGGACTTCTAATCCGTTGTCTGAGGTATCTCCATATTGATTTCCACAGTGGTTGCACCAGTCTGCACTTTCACCAACAATGGTGTTGGGTTCCTTTCTCCCCACAGCCCTGCCAGCATTTATTATTGGTTGATTTCTTGATAGCAGCCATTCTTTTGGGGGTAAGGTGGAATGTCAGTGTTGTTTTCATCTGTACCTCTCAAATGACCAGTGATGTTGATCATTTTTTCATATATTTATTTGCTGCTTTTACTTCTTTGTCTAAGAAATGCCTGTTCATTTCAGATGCCCATTTTTAAATTGGGTCTTTGTACTTGGGGTATCCTACTTTTTTGAGTTCTTTATACATTCTAGATGGTAGTCCTTTGTCTGGGGAGTAGTTAGTAAATTTTTTTCCCACATTGTAGCTCTGTTGGTGATTTTTCTTGCACTGCAAAATCTATTTAATACAATGAGATCTCAGGTGTTGATTCCTTGTGCAAGTCATTATGCTGCTGAAGATTTGTTCATAAAGTCTTCTCCTATGCCAATGTCTTCTAGAGATCTACCTAATTTACTTTCCAGTAAGTTTAGTGTTTCTATTTTGATATTTAGATATTTAATCCACTTGTATTTTAGTTTAGTGCATGGTGACAGATAGGGATCTAATTTTAATCTTTGGAAAGTTCAAATCCAGTTTTTCAAACGCCATTTATTAAAGAGGCTATCTTTCCTCTGTTGAGGGTGGTTGGCTCCTTTGTCAAGGATGAGGTAGCTGAGTATGTCTGGTGTTGCTTCTACATCTTCTAATCTATTCCATTGATCCTCAGGTCTGTTTCTTTGCCAGTACCATGCTGTTTTTATTGGTGGCTTTGTGGTATAGTTTTAAATTGTGCATTGTGATACCCCCTGCCGTATCTCCATTGCCTAGAATGGCTTTTGCTACTCTGATTCTCTTCTGGTTCCAAATGAATTTTTGGATTGTTTTCTCAAGTTCTATGAAATATGCTGTTGGAATTTCAATTGGGATTGCATTAAATCCATATAGAAGTTTTGGAAGTATGGCCATTTTCACTATGTTGGTTCTTCCTACCCAGGAGCAAGTGATATCTTTTCATCTTCTTATAATCTCTTCTATCTCTTTTTTCAGAGTGCTATAATTTTCAGTGTAGAGTTCTTTTGTTTCCTTCATTAGACTGATTCATAGATATTTCATTCTTTTTGGATGTTTTGTGAGAGGAATTATTTCCCTAATTTCTCTGTCAGTGAGTCTGTTATCTGTGTACAAGGAGGCTATTGATTTTTAAGTATTGACTTTGTATCCAGGTACTCTACTGAATCTGTCAATTAAATCTAGCAGTCTTTGGCAGAGATTTTTAGGTCTTCTATGTAGAGTATCATATCATCAGAAAATAGTGACAGTTTAACTTCTTCCTTTTATCTTTATTCCTTTTATTTCTTTCTCTTTTCTAATTGCTGTGGTTAATGTTTCTAGAATTATATTGAACAGGAGTAGTGATAGTGGACATCCTCATCTTATTCCTGATTTTAGCATGAAAGTTTTCAGTTTTTGGTCCTTTAGAATGATATTGGCTGTTGGTCTTTCATAGGCAGCCTTTATCAGGATGAGATAAACACCATCTATTCCAATTTTCTGCAGGTTTTCTTTCTTTATTTTTTTTCTTTTTTTTTTGCCATGAATGGGTGTTGAATTTTATTGAATGCTTTTTCTGCAACTACTGAGATGATCATATGGTTTTGTCTTTGACTCTGTTGAGATAATTTGTTATGTTTATTAATTTACTTATGTGGAACCATCCTTGCATCCCTGGGATAAATCTGACTTGGTCAGGGTGTGTGATCTTCTTGATGATCTTCTGTATTCTGTTAGCCAGCATCTTATTGAGTATTTTTGCATCTATGTTCATTAGGGAGATTGGTCTGTAGTTCTCTTTTTTGGTTTGTGCCTTTCCCTGGTTTTGGAATCAAAGTAATACTTGCTTCCAGGAATGAATTTGGAAGTATTGCTTCCCTTTCAATTTCACTGAAGAGTTCAAAGAGTAGTGGTGATAGTTCTCATCTACATGTCTTGTAGAATTCAGCAGTGAACAATCAGGAACTGGGCTTTTCCTTGTTGGTAATATTTTAATTACATTTTTAATTTCACTAAATGTAATTTGGGTATTTAGACTTTTTCTATCTTCTTTAACATTGGAAGTTCATATGTATCTAGGAATCTGTCCATTTTTCTGTATTTTCCATTTTATTAGAGTATAGGTTTTCCAAGTAGGTATTGATGATCCTCAATTTCTGCTAAATCTCTTGTGACATCAGTTTTTCATTACTAATTGCATAATTTGAGCCTTTTATTTCCTTTTTTGATAAGGTTGGCTCAGGGTTTATTGATTTTATTATTACAAGAAACCATCTCTTCAATTGATTTTTTTGTATAGTTCTCTTAGTTTCCATTGTATTAATTTCTGTTCTGATCTTTATAATTTCCTCCCTTATATGAGCTTTCAGTTTTTCTTGCTTTTCTTTCTCTTGGAGCTTAAGGTTAAGCATTAGATTGTTTATTTGAGCTCACTCTGTTTTCCTAGTATGGGCATTTACTGCTATGAATTTCCCTCCTAGAACTGCTTTCATTGTGTCCCATAGATTCCTGTATGTTGTATTGGCATTATCATTTATTTGTAAAAACTGACTAATTTTTTCAATTTCCTCTGTGACCCAATTGTTGTTCAGCAGTATGTTATTTAATTTCCAATGTGTTTATGAAATTCTTGTAGTTTCTTAGGCTATTGATATCCAGTTTAATTGCACAATGGTCTGGTAATATACAGGGGATAACTTCAATTCCTTTACTTAAGCATCTTCTATGAACTAGCATGTGGTCTATTTTGGAGAATGACCCACGTGCAGCTGAAAAGAATGCATATTCTGATTTTGTGGGGTGGAACACTCTGTAGACATCTACTAAGTCCATTAATTCTAAGACTTGGTTCAGTTCTGTTATTTCATTGTTGATTTTTTTTTTTGTCTAGACAATCTGTCTATTTGTGTTAGTGGAGTATTAAGGTCCCACTCAACTGATGGTTATAACTGTTATATATTGACTTTTCATTGTCATGTTATTTTCCTGTTGTTTTTTTTTTAATTTTTCCCTCTCTACCTTTAATTTCTTGTCTTGCCTAGTATATTTGCTCTGTTGGCCCTTACAGAGTTGTGGTGTTTATTTTCTTTTCCAGGACATTGTCAGAAATGTTTGGAGTGCTGATTTGGTGTTCATGAAATTTCTCATGTATTCTTTGTCATGGAAGTATCTTATTTCCCCATTGATTTTGAAAGATAGTTTTGCAGGATACATCAGTCTAGGTTGGAGGTTGTTTTCCTTTAGGATTTGAAATACCTCACTCCAAGTTCTCCTTGCCTTGAGGGTTTGTGTTGAAAAGTCTGCTGTGATTCTGATGGGATTTTCCTTTGCATGTGATTTGTTTCTTTTCTCTAACTGCTTGTAGTATTTTGTTCTTCTGTTGGGTTTCTGGGATCTTGATTATTATATGTCTAGGTATAGATTTTTCTTTTTTGATCATGGCTAGTTGGGGTCCTATATGCTTCACTTATATGAATGTGAAATTCTTCCCCTCTGTTTGGGAAGTTTTCTGTCATTAATTCTGTGAGCAGTGTTTTTTATGTCATTTGAACTTTCTCCTGATACTTCATGGATTCCTATCAGTCTTATATTATCCTTCTTTGCATCATCTACAAGTTGTTGGATTCATTTCTCAGTCCTTTACTGTTTTTTAAGAGATCTCTCATGGTCACTGACTGCGATCCTACCTTTTCTATTTGAAGTTCTATCTTTACATTTGCTCATCCTGCTAGGAATGCTTTCTATAGAGTTTTTAATCTCCTGGATATCTGTTTGCATCTGTTGCATGGATTCCATTTCTTTCCTATGTTGGGCATCCAAGATTTCCATTTCTTTCCTATGCTGGGCATTCATGGTTTCCATCATGGTCCTGAGCTCATCATTTTTTTAAAAAATCTGTTTATGTACTAGAATCTCCAATCATGTCTTTCATTCTTCTCACCATCTCCGTGGTTATGTGGGATATTATTTCTGTTTTGAATTTTTCTAGAACCTCATTTATCTTTTTTTTTTTTTTGTCCCCAGTGCTGTCAGTTCAGGAATTCCAGATTGTTGACTGTCAGACGTTTCCACCTCATTTCCCCCAGAGTTTATCTTTGGTGGGTTGCAACGTCTGTGTTTTTGTCTTATTTAAATGCCTTCTCATTTTTATTTTTGTCATTGATCCTGTCCTTGGTTTAATTCTTGGGTTAATACTTCAATCTTCCAGATATAGCTGCTCTTTAGGTTTTGAGTGTCTAATGTCTCTGAAGTAATCTCATGTTCATTATACCAGGAGGACAACTGATTAGATCAATTGCTACCCCTTAGCCCAAGTGATATAATCAGCAACACCACAGCATCAAGCACAGCTTAGAAAATGACAATTTATGATAGTTATTAATCTGTCACCTTTAACTGTGTGAATTAAATAAAAATCGAGGACCAGACCAAAATATGTTTATAGTGAATAAACTCTTCAATATAGCAAATTTAACCCTCAGGATGGGGATTTAGAAGGAGTTGGGGAGGAAGGGATAGATAGGATAGAGAAAGGTTAGAAATGAGGTCAGAAGACACAGGATGATCACACAAAGTCTAGAGATCTGTTGCAGAGAAGAGGAGAAGACAGAACAAAATATACCCAAGAAATGAACAAACTAACAGCAATAGGGAGGCTAGATACTGTAATCACTTCCTTTTAAAACTAATGGCAATTGAGAGAATGAAATAGAGAAAAAAGGAAAAGAAAGAAAATAAATTTGTATTAGGACAGGAACAGGAACAAAAAGGGAGAGTAACGGAGATCAAGATGGGGGAGAGTGAAAAAGAGAGAGGAAGAAAAGAAGATAAGAAAAGAAGATTAAAAAAGGAAAATATTGAGAAAAGAAAGATAAAATTTTTTAATGTTTGAAGGTAAGAGAAAAATATTATTTTGAAAATAAAAAATACAAATAGAAATAGCAGGTGTCCTTCATGGTATGCCTCTTCTGACACAATAGAAAGTGTGCGCAGATGTGTGCAGATTTAAATTAGTCTAAAAAAGACAGCAGCTGTCCCATGAGGTTCAGGCTGATTTTTGGTTGCAAAGCCCAAGTTAAGATCTCTGACCTCCTGCTGGGTTGAACTCTGCAAGGCTCTACTGCAGGTTCCAGCTGTCTTTCCTGTGAAGTTAGGTCAGGTTCTGATGTGAGGTGCTGGTCCCTCCAACTTACCAACTATGGTGGTGTGATGTGCCTTTATCACATTTTCTTCACTTTTCCAGTGGGCTTCAGTTTTCATTTAGGAGCCTCAGAGAGGCTTTCTTTCTCTTGTTTGTGAGTGGCAGGGGAACTCACACTGATGTGTTGGTGCCTGCATGACTGGGCTCCTCTGGTGCGCTGGGTCAAAGGGGTGAGCCTACCAGAGGTTCTTGAACACTTTAACAGAGATCTTCTTAAACATTCCTTACTTTTCAGTGGTATTTGAGAAAGAAAGAAGTTGGAAAGAATATGAGTGCACTAATCTAATGCTCATCCAAAATTAGTCTACCAGTGGTCCATGGGTTGGATACTCCTGGTTTAGCCAGGCTCTATTGAGTGAAGAGGAGTTGTCTTCAGCTTCATATAAAAAAAATAAGTTAGTTAAGGTATATAAGTAACAAAACTATCTTTCATTCTCTTTTTCTTTCTAGTGGAGTATGTTTATATTTTATTTTATTTTATTTTTTGGGACTTTTGAGACTGTAGTTGAGACTGACCTGGAACTCACGGTGTGGCACAAGCTGGTCTCAAACTCACAGAGATCCTCCTCACTCAGCTTCCCGAGTGCTAAGATTACAGGCACCACCATGCCCAGCTGGAGTATGTTTATAATACAGAATAGCAACATTCATTTTGGGGCACTGGTTTTTGTGTACAGCATATCTTGATTAATTTCAGTCTCCCTATCTTCCCTTGCCCCAACTCTCTGACCAATTTCCAAGAGTCTATTTTCTTATTCCCATTCATTTATCCTTTATTTTATTCATTTGTTTATTTATCTTTCTGATTTATCAAATAAGAAGAAATGTAACTTTCTGAGCCTGACTTCTTTTGCTTAGTATGATGGTCATGATTTGTTTTCCTATAAATGTCATGATTTTATCTTTCATCAAGGATGAATAATATGTTATTATGTATATACACCTACTTTCTTTATCCATTCATCTGTTGACTGAATGTAGACTGTTTCCATAGTTTGCTATTTTGAATTCTGCTACAATAAACACCTGTGTGCATGTACCATTATTTTATGATGATTTTGATTCTTTCATGAAGATACCCAGGAGAGGTATAGCTCAGCCAAATGGTATTTCTATTTTTAGATTTTGTGGAATCTCCACACTAATTTCCACAATGGTTGTACTCATTTACAATCCCAACAACAGTGTAGAAGGGTTTGTTTTTCCCCACATCCTCACAAACATTTTTTTTTGCTTTATCTTTGTATGTGTCCCTTTGACTGGAATAAGATGAAATCCCAGAGTTGTTTAATTTGCATTTCCCTAATGACTGAAAGTGTTGAAGAATTTTTCATATACTTATTGGCCATTTTTTCTTTTTTAGAAGGAACTATTCAATTCATTTACCCATTTTTTGGCTGGGTAATATATTTTTCAGTAGTTAATATTTTTGAGATTTTAATATATTCTTTAATCCTCTATCAAAAGAGGAGCTAGTAAAAATCCTCTCCCTATTGTTTCTTCACTCTTTTGATTGTTTCCTAGCTGAGCAGAAATTTTTTAATTTGATGCAATCCCATTTGTTGATTTTTGGTATTATTTTCTGTGCTATTGGAGTCTTTGACTATGTGTATGGTTTCAAGTGTTTCTTATAAGTTATATTTGAGTAGTTTCACAGTTTTTGTTTTTATTTCTAGGTCTTTGATCCATTTTGATTTGATTTTAGAACAGGGTGAAATTTAGGAATATGCTTTTAATCTTTTGGAAGTGAATATCTAGGCTTATCAGTCCTATTTATTTAAAAAGATGTCTTTTCTTCAAGGTATGTTTTTAGCCCCTTTGTCAAAAATCAGTTGCCTACAGGGGAATGGGGTTGTTTCCATGTTTTCTATTCTATTCTAGTCCCTTTGTCTACATGTCTGTTTTGCACCTGTTGTTTTTGTTATTATAGCTTTACAATATAACTTGAAATCTGGCACTGTGATGTCTCCAACATAGATTTTTTGTTGCTCAGGACTGTTTTGGTTATTCTTGGCCTTTTCTGATTCAATATGAATTTTAGAATTGTTTTTTCTTTTTCTAAATGTTGTGGGTATTTTAGTAGGGATTGAATTAAATCTCTAGATCACTTTTGCCATTTTCATGATACAGTTCTAATCTAAAACAAGAAATATCTTTACATTGTCTAATATTCTCTTCAATTTCTTTCTTCAGAGTTCTTTCATTTTCAATATAGAGGTCTTTCACCTCTTTGTTACATTGATTCTTAGGTATTTAATTTTTCTCAAAGCTATTGTGAATGGAATTATTTTCTTTATTTCTTTTTCTGGTGGGTTTATAATTGATGGACAGGAATTCTAATGATTTTTGCATGTTGATTTTTACCCTGTCTTTACTTTAAATTTTTTAATGTAACACAGGCATTCCCAGCCTGAAGACTGCAAATCGAATGTGCCTGGTATAAAACCCTCACCATGGGCTAATGGGTGCCAGGGCACTGACACAGCTGGAGAAATCATTGGAACATATGCTCTTATGTCTCCGCTATTGTAGGGTATGAACAATGGAGGTGGATTTGCCCTTTACAACAATGATTGTAGAGTTGCAGTAATAATTTACTTCTTTATTCAACAAAGTTTTGGAAATATGTTTGGTTTGGTCTATTGTATTAAAGACTGATCCTGTAACTAACTTATCTTTTTTTATATTATCAAATGAAACCACAGTTTCTGATTCATTGTGGGTATGTTAAAAATGCTTATAATGAATTACTGGATCTGTTGGTATAATAGGCTCATTAAGTGGGGTTGTGTAAATACACCATCCATTCTTTGGAAGTTAATGGGAAAATTTTATATCCAACTCACATACTTTCTAGACTAGAGGAAGACTGGAGGAAGAGATATGGATTTAAAATGAAAAGCTATCACTAAAATCCTTGTGGAAAAACAATCACAGAATTTATAAGGTCCCTGAGCAGAGAAAGCCTCAGAATTCACTTTTGCCTGTCCTTTTGTTCTGTGGCTTAAGATATCGAGATTCAGATAGTTTCCACACAGCTTTTAAAATATGCAAATATTCTTTTTAAACTTTGTCAACTTTCCGGTTAATTTAAAAGTTTGGGCTTGTAGTTCAAATTCCCATTTAATTTCCCAAAGTTCAGAAACCCTTCCTACAGAGATACAGGTTTGGGTGTGGTGCTCATTGTTCTGCATTCTTTCACCCTGCCTTTGGTAGCCTGCATACTGAGAAGCCAGCTCACTCCCACTTTGTGCCTCCTCCTGTCCTTCTGATTATGGATGAAACAAGCACTCATCCCCTGTGTTTTTCTAATTTTTCCATCCACCTCTGCTTCCCCTACCTCTGAGCTTTCCCTAGCATGGAGGGGACTTTGGAGAAGAGAACATTATTTAATTATGAAAATACATAGGTTGTACTTCATTCATATCTGAATGTTTTCTTTCATAAGAGGAATAATTATAGGAAGGAGCTTTTGGAAAGCATAATGATATTTACAAAATTTTTTGTTCATTTTGCCAAATAAATCTAGAATTTCCATAGGTTACTCATTCAAGGAAAAAGTGGAAGAAGCTGATTTATATTAGTGTTTGGAATAGAATAGAAAAATTTATCATGCACTGGTCTGATCAGATATTGCTACGTTTTCTTGGGAGTTCAAATGTCATAATTTTAACTTTTCCTGTTTGGTTGCTCTGACAAGTCAGGTTTTGCTGTCAGAGTTTTTTCCAGGAAGGTGTCCTACCTAGAGCTTCTGAAAAAGAAGAGGTAGCCGGTGGTTTCTGGCCCCCACTTATTTTGTGTCCTGACTTAAAATGATTCAAAAGGAGAGGAAGAAGGGAAAAGGAAGCAAAAAGATTTAAGATATATCATGTAAATGTACGAAATACCTGCATTGAAAGTAAACATTATACATCCTAAATATGAACTGAAAATAATAATATTAATGATAGTGAAGATGGGGAAAGGAGATCTAGAGATGGAAGGTGGGAGGTGGGTGGGGACGGGAAATAAAATAAAAAAAGAATCCAGATATTTTATGTACATGCACCTACTCCCTAAGATGAATGCAAACATCATGCATGGCAAACATGTACTAAGTCAATAATGTTTTTTTAAAGGGTGAGCTGACTGAATTAATTAGCTTTACTCTCTGGTTTAAGTTGCAGAAAATCTAACCAACAATGGATTAATCAAATGAGTTTTTTTTTTTAATAAGAATCCTGGAAATGAGTGTTTAGTTCTTAGGTTTGGTGATATTAGAGGTCTTGGAGGCAAAGGTTTCCCTTACCAATTTAGGTCTAAAAGGTCAAGGCATGTGAATTAATTGACAACAAAAAAATTAATAGGAAATTTATTATATATTGAGGAATACTAGAATATACCACTCTAAACATGTCTTTTTGGCATAGCTATTACTTTGAGCTAAGGGCCTTTGCGAACCAGCAGAAAATCTAGTGGTCAGGAAGCCAGGCTAAATGGTCAGGACATTGGAACCAGATAAAATAGGAAAGCAATAGCTTTACCTGGGAGGGAAAAGATAAATAACCAATGAAGAATTAGAATGAAATTCATGAGAGTCATAATCCAAAGAAGTAATTTTGTCTCCAGGAAGTAGGGTCCTGACACATTGAGGAACTGGCTCGTCACTATTTCCAGGTTTTGTACCTGTGGTGAAAGAATTTAGTCAACACACATAGGCTGCTGTGCAAAAAGTGTAGTTAGAATTTATTGTTAAATATGTAGAGAAATTTGCTATTATAAAGAAGAAGTTGGGCAGTGCACATAGACATCCATGTGAATGTGATTTGTTATGAAAGATGTCTTCTTTTCAGATGATCAGCTTTCCGCAGGGGCTTTAGTCATGTAAGAAATTTACAAAAGAAATTTAGGAAAGAAAAAATTCTCATCTAAATCAGGTCTCAGCCCAAGTTAGGAGGATTGTTCAATAATGTTTTCCTTTCTGGTATCATTGGGCCATAGGCTTTGGCAATTAGAAATGTCCTTTTCTAGGACAGAAGCCCTGTGTCTTTGGCTCTAAGACCTAATAAATAATTATAAATGTATTGAACACTGAAGTTTTTTTTCCTCCATTTAACTATACCTGGCAGAGAAGGCTACTTTGAACCTTCTTTGTCCCATAAGCCCACTAATAGCTAATTACCTGCCTAATAATTCTAACAAACAATTTTCTGCTGTTAATCTAAACTGGAAAGGAAAAGATAGAAACCTTTACTACTTTCATTCAATACAGAAAGGCCAAACCCCCTTTCCTTTAACAAGATGGTAAGTAAACTTACGTTCTAAACACTTTTTGCGTTACTCATCTCTGGGTTCTCCCATGGGATATATGTACAGGGCATATATTAACAATCTTTGATGATTTTTCCTCTTATTAAGCTGTCTTTGGCCACCTTCTTTTATAAGGCCCCATTTGGAGGACCTACGATGGATAGAGGAAGAAATTTCACTTCTCTATTGCATGTGTACAGGCCCTCTGAGGAGTGGCTCCCCAAACAGCCAGCAAGGGTTTGCACATCAGAATAACAAGGAGTAATGAGGCTTCCGGCTTCTGTGGGAAAGCATGAGAGGTTCTGAGAAGGCTTGTTCACACAGCCCCTCATCTGTGGTCCTGGTCATTCTCCTTTCCGGGTGGAAGCTCCCCAGAGGGTATTTATGACAGCTGAGTTGTCACATCTAGGTTCTAGGGTTAGTCTTTTCCCTAACTGGTGGCTGAATTCTCAGAAAGATTTGTTTAAAAAAGGGAATTTTAGAGAATGTTCCTTTCTCAGCTGCTATGTTCAGATATATTTGGGTTCAGATACATGTCTTTGTGCCATTCTGGCTGGTTGTTCATCTTTTCAGTGTCTGCATCTGTCAAGTTCTTGGGAGGGAGGGTGGGTGATACTGAGCTTTCAAAGAAGGAAGGGATGTTTTTTCTATGACTCTTTTAGGTTAGGTGGTTGCCATTGTTCCTGGAAAATAGTCACTAGAATCCTCTAGGGGATTTTAGAGGGTTATAGATTCTTAGGAGCTTGTCCTGAAAACCAGATTCTGTGGTTCTGGAGTATATGTGCATTGACAGAGTTAGCAGAAAGGTCCAAGATCTGCAGTTATAAAAAAGCATCAGAAGAACTAGGCTTCATTCCAGAAGAAAAAAAAGCAACATGCCCTTGAGTAAACTTTGCATGCAGCTACTAGATATCATTTGCAGTATGGCAGTTCCCTGAGTAGTAGGACAGTATGTAATCTCTCCAAAGAGATTAAAAACTTTGTTTTTTGTCCTCAAACTATAACCAGTTTTCTCAAAGCTTGTGTGTACCTTCTTGCATATACTTGGGCTTCTATGTGAACTCATAGCTGGTTGGTCTTCATGGTTGAAAATAAAGTTCTAAAATCACTTCTATCAGCAATGGGGTCTTGAAGCATTAAGATGACAATTTAGGATGCAAAGGACATTTTACATGTGGCTTATAGAGACTCTTTGGGCAAACATGCATTTGTGGATTTTGAGAGAAAAGTACCAAGGCAGACAGTAAGAATACTGAGCAGCCAATACATTTGTGTGGTTACAAGGATGCTGATCTGGAAAAAATCTTTTCTCTCAGAGAAAAGGCTTGTTTCCATCATTGAAGAATAGGACCACAGTACTGTAGGCTTAAGCTGTGTCACCATGGTCTCCTCAGTCTCCGAGTCTCAATTTTCCCATCTATGAGAAATGATAATTATGGATACTCTGTATTTAAAGAGATAATGTGTGCAAATTTGCTGACCACGTAGAGAAAAGCAATTTTTCACAATTTCAAAATACATGGTGTATAGAAAGGGGGTCAAGTGAATTATTCTGAATGGCCCAGCCCCTCAGTGCACAGGTGTCTCACTGCTTTTATGTCTGATTGTCGAACAATAGATGTGGTTCCACATGTATAGGGAAGTTGGGCCCTAGTTAGGAGGTAATTTCCAATTATATTTCATGACTTTCTCAGAGATGGGACATTGTTTTATTTTATTTCATGCACCAATCTTCTAAAGGTAATATTTCCTGCAATCATTCTTTGCAAAATATGTATGGACAGCAAGATAAATTTTAATGAATATTTCCAGGGAGAAATATACTTCAGACTTATTTGTTCCTTATGCTTGGTAAAGTTAATAAAGGAACTGGGTGAGAGAAATATATTATTAATCTATTTTAGTATAATATGGCATGGTATCTTGGTTCTAGAAGCCTGAGTTTAAGACTATTTACAACTCAGTGGCTCTGGAGTCTTGAGGGATTTTCCTTTGCTCCATTTCCATGGGTTGTTGGTTTTTCTAACACTGATATTTGCTGCTGTTCTCAGCTTTACTCAGCAGAGGTAGAATGTGGTTTCACAAATGTTAGACGGAGAATAAGTTTCTAGTTTTTATTTTCTTTGTGTTTTCATGAGAAGCTTCCATCAAGTCTCAACCTAGTGAATTAGTTCGTTTTCCTGAGATCTATTGAAAAAATTGATATCAGAAGCATTTTTTTTTTTAAAAAATGCTCTTTGGTCTGTTCACTTCTCACCTTGTCTAGTAAAGGGTATGGAGGACCTAAGAATCTGCAGCTCAGTGGAGAAAGCAGAGGGGTAGGGCAGCATTTCCACTGTGAGGCACTTTCCTTTTGCCCTGTGATACAGTTGGAATGTGTCCCCTAAAGTTCAGGTGTTGGGAATTTCTTTCCCAGTGCAATAGTTTTGGGAATGAGGCCTAATAAAGCATGATTAGGTAATGAGGGCTCTACCTACATGAGTAGATCAATATCGTTATCCCAGGAGTATGTTAGGTATTGCAGGAGTTGAATTACCATAAAAGTGACTTTGGCTTTGGCCTTCCTTGCTCTTCCATGCTCTCTTGACTTGCTTTGGTCCTTGTTGTGATGCGGCACAAAGAACCTCAGTAAATACTGGTGCTATGTTGTGGAACTTCCCAGCCAACAGAATTGTGAACCAAATGCATCTCTGTTCATTATAAATGACCCAGTCCCGAGTATTCTGTTATAGCAATATAGAATGGATGAGGAAGTATTACCATTTTATAATTAAATATTTAAATTAATAGTTCTTACTGTATGTGGAAGCAGGCACAGCCTGCCAACTTTCTTGTTTATTTCATCACATGAGTAAATTTACTTTCAAATTGCTGTGTTTGTTTATAATTCCAGCATTAATCACATGCTGCAATCTATTCTAATTCTTTAGCTGCTTTTGGCTGTAAAACATGCTGATATTGGGAATTGAGAATTTTCTGACATGTGTTCACCTCCTATTTTGGAATCTCAAATACATCAGAGAAGCTCTCCTAGTAAACATATGAGACTCAGGGGAATGATCCTTTTGAAAGAAGCCCCCTCTCAATAATTTTTTGGAATTTGAAAGCTGAAAAATGTCTCACTGTCAGGAGCAAGGCAAGAAGCTTCATATTTTATGTATTCTGTCTGCCTAAGTGATATTAAATCAGAGAACACAGACTTCAAAGCCGTTGTGCATGTCTGCTAAAGAGACTGTAGCTCTCTGGAATTTCTGAGCATTTGTGGCTGGCACAGAGGCCAATCAGCCTCACCCTTCCATATCTCCTAATTATAGGTTCAGGAGAGGAAAGGGAATCTATTAAGGAGTTCCTTTCCAGGCATAGTTATTTTTAGAAGCATATTTTAGGTGACAGTGCTTCTATTCAAGGATGTCTATTATGTTTAATGGTGACCTCAGGGATAGGGAGTATGTCAGTTATTTCCCACAGCATAGTTGGCCTCAAGCTGATGCAGTTTGGCTTTCTCACCTGGCTCCCTTGTGATCAGTGAAATGCCAAGGGACAAAGTCACACTCACAACCCCTGAGAATGAATCTAATCCATGACCCTAGCTTCATTAGCAGCCTGACCCAACCGATCAGCATGAAGTCTGCCTTTGATTCTTGGGACAGGGACAGTGATGGCTTCTTTGGGGTGGCTCTAAGATGAAGCCCTGGTTCTCTTTGAAATTACTTGTCATTGCTGACATACCAACTTTGAATGCCTTTCTACCCCTCTCCCACTTTAATTGGAATATCAGAATGTTCAAGTTACCCATTGATCTCAAGGAAATACCAGAAACTATGCAATCTTTATTTCCTCCTTCCTCCTGAAATACACTAAATGCTCACAAATATGTACTGAAATCTGGTATCTTTGGAATTATTTTTGTTAAAAATTTACTGTCCATCTGAAATCATTCTATAGTGAAGAAAAACAACAAAAATAATACAAAGAATTCTACCATGCCCTTTACCTGGCTTCCCCAGGTGTATGTTGACATTTTGTATGATCTTCCCTTAAGGATCACAAACCAGGCAATTAGTGTGATATGATACTCTTAGCTAATCAATGGACATTATTCAAATTTTTCCAATTGTCCCCCTAATGTTCTCTTTCTTACCCAGGATCCAACCCAGGACCATACATTGCATTTATTTGTCCAAACCTCTTAGTCTCTTCCAACCTAGAATAATCTCTCAGCTGTTCTATAGTTTTCATGGCATTTATATTTTGAAAAGTATTGTTTCAACAAGCAATGGTATAAGATGTTCTTCAATTTGGGTTTGTCTACATTTTCCTTGTGATCAAATTCAGGTTTTGTATTTTTGTCATGAATATCACGATACTGATGCAGTGCTCTTCTCCAAACCTCATTTCAGGGATGTATGATGTCAGTATGTCTCACTACTACTGAGATGAACTTTGGCTAGAGTTAAGGTGGTATCTGCCACTGTGAAGGTCCTGTTTTCTTCTTTGTACTTAACAAGGATATTGTAGATGGATATGACAATACTATACAAGCCTGCTGTTTCTCACCAAACTTATTCATGGTTTTGGATTTTTGCAATTAAATAATCTTAGTGGCCCACGGAGACTGTATCCTTTTATTTTAAATATTACCAGTGACAAATGTTGGCGGGGTTGTGGGGAGAAAGGAACACTTCTCTGTTGTTGGTGGGAGTGCAGACTAGTGAAACCACTGTGGAAATCAATATGGGTATACCTCAAAGAGCTAGGATTAGAGGTCCTATTGACCCGGCCATCCCTCTTCTGGGTATCTTTCCAAAAGAAAAAAGAATATTTTGGCGGGGTTGTGGGGAGAAAGGAACACTTCTCTGTTGTTGGTGGGAGTGCAGACTAGTGAAACCACTGTGGAAATCAATATGGGTATACCTCAAAGAGCTAGGATTAGAGGTCCTATTGACCCGGCCATCCCTCTTCTGGGTATCTTTCCAAAAGAATTAAAAGAATCATGCCACAGTGATATATGCACACACATGTTTATAGTGGCACAGTTTGTAATAGCTAAAACTTGGAAACAGTCTAATTGCCCATCAGTTGGAGACTGGATAAAGAAGATGTGGTTTTTCTATAAAATGGAATACTACTCAGCCATAAAGAATGAGAAACTAGAGTCATTCATAGGAAAATGGATGCATATTGAGGATATACTCCTAAGTGAAATAAGTAAGACATGTGTGTGTAAATACTAAATGGTTTCTCTGGTATGAAAAACTAAAAGTGTAAATAAGAGCCAAATTGTATAACTGACAGTTTGAAATAGGAAGAAAAGGGCTAAAGGTATAGGGGAAGTGGGAAGGGTAGGGGAGAAGAAATAAGGGAAAATATATGAGAAAAGGAAAATATGGAAACAGAGTCTTTGTAAATAGGGGAGGTTGGAAGGGGTGAAGGGAAGACAAGGGTATGGGGAAAAAAATGGAACCAAGGTCTGTCATGTAAAGGTACACGATCCCAATGATGAAGGCAACTGTACTGTATACCTAGATTGTACCAATAAACTCAATAAAAAATATTGCCACAGTGGATAAGGTTGTTCTGGACATTTCATCTAAATGGAGTAAGACTACATGTGAAAAAATTCACAAAAAAGACATGCCACATAAAAAGAATATTGGGATGAG
The DNA here is from genome assembly GCF_012274545.1 of Fukomys damarensis. NCBI lineage: Eukaryota > Metazoa > Chordata > Mammalia > Rodentia > Bathyergidae > Fukomys > Fukomys damarensis. The sequence goes on along the minus strand of NW_022900950.1, from coordinate 38,281,662 downwards.
GATGGTTTTATAGTCTAAATCCCCCTTTTTCATCATTACTGTTGCCCTTTATTTTACTGATATCAAATTAGAGTTTGTGATCGTTGCTATTTTCTTAGCTTCTTAGGTGAAAAGCAAATCTGATATATGAAACATAAGCAAAGATGCTGTTACAAAGATTCATTGACTGAAGTGCACATAAACTTATTCTGTTGTCTCCACAATCCTTTCCCTTCTTCTCACTTTCCTTCCCTCTCCTGTGCTAAAGCATTCACTGAGGCTTACTGTATGCCAGTCACAGGCACAAAATGATGAGAAAGACACAGTCTTCACCAAAATTCTATGGTACTAAGGTGACACAGGCTTAATCTAGGTGCTAGAGTGTTGTTTGGCTTGGTTTAGCACTGGAACACTTTTATTCTGAAACCACAGAGTGAAAATTAAGGCACAGGGTTACAAAGGATTAAAGTGAGCTTAGGATAAGGTTACTGATCTGACCCAGCAATGTTATGAAATACATATGTACAGATATATATGTAGAGTTTGCCAAAAATATATACAACAGGAAAAGAAAAACTTGCATAAATATTTTAATACTAAATTTATTGGGACATTATGAGATTAATACAAGTTACCTTTGGCCTCCACAATTATAAGACATAATATCAACTCTACCTGTACTGACTTTGTGACTTTTTCTGGCTGAGTGGTTTTTACTGAGATCTTGTATCTTTAAAAAATAAGAAGAAAAATAGGAAAAGTAAAGCTGGAGTCACTGAACATGAATAAGATTGGGTGGGTATCCTCTCAGAGATAGTAAAAAATCTACAGCATGGCTGCTTGCTGGGAACCAGGGTAGAAAGAAATGAAGCCCTACAAACAGGTACAAAATAAATAAATGAAAAACAAATAAATAAAAATCAAGAGATGGGCGGATGGGAAGGGGGGAAGGAAAGGAGATGAAAAGAGCAATTACAATGTATTAAACACATGTACCAACTTCCTACAAGTAATGTACACTTTGTGTATGACACACATGTACTCATATACTAACATTTTCCGAAAAGAAGCCAGAAAATGTCCCTCTTTGAACTCTTCATTCCTTGGTTAGAGACTGACTCTTCTGCTTAGTCATAAGTCTGTGGGGGAAAGGGTAACTTTGAACATATTTTATGCCATTAAAGAAGTCAATGAAAGGATCTCATAACCTGTAAACCTCGATTCAGTATTAAAGCATGCCAAATTTAAGTAGCAAATGATGCATTTCTATCTTATGCAAATGATTCCTCCAAATTTCTGGTTTGCCATAATTTGAAAAAAAAAAAAAAACCACATTCATTTCTATTTCATATATCTCTTTATTCATTTTCAGTCCATCAATTTACTTTGAATTTTTTATTATGGTGAAATATGCAATCACGTCATTTTTATGAAGCTGAAGAGGTCATCTCATTCTGTAAAGTGATAAATAAGGAGTGCTAAAGCGATCCTTTCATTCCAGTGATATCTCACAGCACAGCAATGACTAGAAGCACTGCCTCCAATATAGGATTTTTAGTGGAGAAAAACCTGCAGGAGGAGTATATCTATAAATAGTGTAATGGAACAATAGTTATTAGTTTTAAAATTGAAGATCCTATGCCATTTCCTCGATTTCTTCTGACCAAATGAGAAAACGGAAAAAGAAATATGTCGTTCATTTTACTCAGCTGAGCTATACATCTGTCAAGTATTTATTGGAATACTAATGTGCATTCACAACCATTTCTGCTGTCTGCCCTTTTGTTCTGCTTTGGTCACCCACTGTATCTGTTTTCATTAGAATTTTGAATAGACCTACTTAGAAATCAATAAAAATAATGATGGCCACCTGAATGACTCACGTGACTGTCACCACCAAGACTTCTGGTTAAAGCCCTGACTTTGGTGTATCCCACCTCTTCACCCCCAGGAATCACTTTTGGGAAACAGGTATTGCACGGCAAGTCATTTTGAATACCCCCCTTTGCTGCTAAGGGGAATAATGGTTGTTAGAGGAAGAAAAGGAGGCCTTTTGCTAGTGTTTTCACTGGGCTACTTAAAATCCTATGTGAAAGAAACATGGTGTCTAATCATCATACCTTATGTCCTTAGCTCCTTTCATGTCTCTGGTAGATAAGCAGATTGATGCCATTTGATAATCTCATAGTTTTCCTCAGTGTTTATGAAGTATTATGAAAGATTATTAAGTCTGGACTATGGGCAATCTTAACTGCTCACAAAGATCAAAAGGCTCTTCATAGCATGTTTAATATAAACCAAGGCTTATAGGAAGGTTAGTTGCATTAAACTCCACTCATAAAATTACATGCCCTATTTACACCTACAATACTGAACATCAAATAAATCTACCTAGTTCTCTCTGCCTCATCTCTTCTCATCTGTTTTTCCCTTTTAATGTCCTTTTTGAAAGTTATTCAAATTATATTGCTAGTTGGCCTGATTCTAAAAATATTAGATGCCCCCAACTTGTTTCCTTCAGTTGCTAAGTAAAGATTTACCACTGACGAAGTAGGACTAAACAAGGTAAGTGCTAGTGTTTTGCAACCTGGGAAGTAGCAAAACAAGAAAAAAAAATAGCTCAGCTGGAAATGTAAATGCTCTTACCAAATCATATGCAACCATAACCTCCCCCTGTCATTTGCGAGCCAAGGGAGGATGTGTGGACTGCTAAGCACAGTTCATGCTCTTTTGTGAAGATGAGCTGAAGGAGGAAAGGAAAGGCCTATGTTTGGTAGTAGCCATGGGCTTTCTTCAGGACCATGTGAACATATGGTTTTTGTGGCCAGTGGGTGATATTGTGGGGGTTCCCTGTGGTATCCAAAGCAACTGAGGAGCAGAGGCTTCTCCAGGTGCAAGAGGAGAACATTAACAGTGGAAACACTTAGGCAGTGGCAGGCAGTGACCTTGACCTTTACCTTCTACTGGTGGCCTTTCAGAAGCTATGTCCTTCTGTTACTCATCAGCTGCATTCACATTGTTTTAATACACATCAACCTTTTCCCTTCTGGAGAAGTGGATTTGCATGTTTTTATCTAGTGAAATTTACTTATCAGCCAGACATGGTAAGGATTTCCAATTTATTATATAGGTTGGATTGGATAAGAAGCATAGAAAGGCTAGTGAAACTTTAAAAATATGGCATGTAAACAGTTGAGCAAAGAAAGGGAGGAACTACTGTAAAGTGTGGCCTCTAGAATTATCTAACATTTTTAGATAAATATGTAAAATAAAAAAATCTGCAAAATTGTAATCCGTTATATTCAGGATTCCAGAAAATTAAAAAAAAATTTTACATGTTACAAAGACTAGAGGGAAATACAGTATAATGTTAAAAATGTTATTTCTGCATGGTGGGAATATGGATAAGTTCTGTCTTCATTTTACTTTTCATTTTTCATGCTTTCTATTATAAGAGTGAAGATCTCTTCAGGGTGAAGTGCAGTGAATGAACTAAGAAGCATACACATACACAGATATACTCAGGCTGAAAATATATTATGAAAAATAATTTTAAGCAACAAAAAGTCATAACTATTGGATTTATGGGAAGCCTGAAATTCTCATCATAATTTCATTTTTGGTAGAAAATCTTGTCTTCTGGAAAAATCTTATTTTAAAATATAAAATACTACAGGGTAGGGTGAACATTAATATGTGAACACCATATGAAAATTGTACCTGAGTTTGCAGATTACAAGAACCATAAACTTAAGTAAGTAGGGAGAGGCATAGAGGATTTTTTCTTAGGGCTGAGGATCAAACCTAGGGTCTTGAGCAAGTTAGGAAAGCACTCTATCTTTAAGCTACTCCAGCCCAAGATATTTTTGACGGGGATCTTGCTGTTTACCAGGATGGCCTCGTATTTGTGGCTCAAGTTATTCTCCTGCCTCAAGAACAACAACATGTAGAACTATAGGCACACACCACAGCCCCCCACAGATCTAAGCCTTGTGATAGTCAGTTTCAAGCACATAATAGTAAAATGTTCCTTACCTTAATGCCAGATGAGGGGTGCTTCATTCTCAAGAATTTCAATGAAACTGTCCACAGAAAGAAACATCACATAATACCTAGAATCTCATTGTGGAATTCTCTGAAGGTGCCACCTGAGTTCTTATTTGGTAAGAGTTAGGACTTCTAGTTATATAGGAAGTGATTTCTAAGTCACTTATTCAGAAAACCTGCTGAAGCCAGCTTAGTGTGAAGCATAAGTTGTAAGTGGGACTCAAACAAACAGCTCTGGAACTCAGTTTGTAAAGAAAAGTATTATAGCAGCACAGTTTGTAATAGCTAAAACTTGGAAAAGCCCATTTGCCCATCAGTTGGAAACTGGATAAAGAAGATGTGGTTTTTCTATAAAATGGAATACAACTCAGCCATAAAGATTGAGAAATTAGAGTCATTCATAGGAAAATGGACACATTTTGAGGATATACTCCTAAGTGAAATAAATAAGTCACATATGTGTAAATACCGAATAGTTTCTCTGGTGCAAAAAACTATAATATTACTCAAATCCTAATGGGACAATTAACAATGTGAAATAGGAAGAAAAGGGCTAAAGGTGTAGGGAAAGTGGGAAAGGTAGAGAAAGGGGAATAAGGGAAAAGAAAAAAAATGTGAGAAAATGATAAAATGGAATTAAAGTGTTTGTAAATGGGGAAGGGAGGAGGGGTGAAGGGAGGGCAGGGACAAGGGGAAAAAATGAGAACCAAGACCCGTCATGTAAAGGTACAAGATCCCAGTGATGAATGTAACTGTACTGTATACCTAAAATGTACCAATAAACTCAATAAAAAGAAAGAAAAAAAGAAAAGCAAATCTTTGTTTACAGCAGTCCAATCCAACTGTCTACTAGGGATCAAATTAACTGAAAATAAGCTCTGGAAGTCTGACAGCTTTAATTGTCACTTAATAGACCCACTTCCTAAACCCCCTAATGTCTTGTGTTGATTGTTATTGCCAAGGGTCCCATGAGTAAATCTAATTTAAATTGATACTCAGTTTGGCTAGGATTGAAGAACTAGTGGGTGGCAGTTGAGGAATAAAATGGGGTAAAATTTCTTGCATCTTTTTGGTGGTTAAAGCACTTGAACTTTAATACTTAAATACAGCCCATCTGGAGTCCTTTAATGAAAAGCTTTAACTCTCACAGAAAGGATGTGAAGGTCTCTTTGTCTTCCACTGAAAGTTTTAAAAGGCAGTCAGCAATTAATAAATGAGATCATTGCTGAAATAAAATTCTTTTTTTAAACGGAATTTTAATGGGTTCATATCTCAAACTGAGCTTGCTTGTGTATAGGATGAAAGGATGCTGGTTATTTGTATGACCTCTGGGGGACCTATAATGATTGGAGGGAAGAAATTATAATCCTTCAACCATTCATGCTTGGAAGATTACTTTTAATAGGTACATAAATTATCCATGTCATGCTTTCCTTTTGGGGAGTATTCAGGAATCAACAAAAAGTACATAATGGATCAATATTTTCTGTACCAGTTGTCTTTTAAAAAATATTTCATTCCTCCTTTTCCCCCAGTTATCCTGACAGTTACACATGTCTGGATCTATCTTATTCACATAAGGAATACCTCTGATTTTCCAAAGCTATCTGCTGCCACAGATGTTGACACGCTTTATGCTCATGTGGCTCTCATTAAATCTGCACCTAAGATTGAAGCCTACTCCATAAATCAGTGAAGCTCCTCTGAGACCTACTTAAGGATTATGTCCTTTTTATTGCTGCAATACAAAATCAGGTTCATTGAAAATATGAGTCAGAAGAGAGACACTTCTGTACAGTATATTCCCACCAGTAACTGTAAAGTGACTTATCCAGCCTTTTAATAAAATGGTATACTTTGGCCATACCACAGCATGAAAATGATATCCCTAAACCCTCAACACATATCAAAATACTTAGATAGGCCAGACACATTGAATAAGTCACTGTAAAATAGAAAAATACTTTGAAGATTGATATGAAGTCTTACAGTTCCCCAAATCATCAAGGGTTATAGGTGGGGTGGGGAGGGAAAAGAGGGAAAGGATATGAAGAAAGGAACAGGGTTGCATTATGTGCAGGTACCCATTCCATATAAGGGATGTAAACAGTATGTACTGCACACATGTGCCAATAAACTAACATAGTGTAGAAGAGAACAATGTGATAAGAGAAAGAAGAATTGATAGTGTCTAATACGGAAAATAAAAGGAGTATCTGGGTGGTAGTTCCCTTTTTTGGTATGTGTAATTTTTTTTGTAGCTCTTTATGGAGTTTAGTACAATCTCCTTCACAAAGCAGCCATTGTGATTTACATATAAAACCATCAAAATTAGCTGCGATGAAATTTCCTACCTTCATATTTGCTGATTAATAAAAGGCTAATAATAAAAGAACACATTTTCTTTTTAGAAAATGTAGGAAATAATAATGTGAATTTAAAAATTGAACATTTTAAAAATCCCTGAAAAAAATAAACCCTTTCTATAGCCCTATGGTTGAGACAGATATCCAAGTTTTCTTTTTCTGATATGCAAAATGAGGACCATGAGCTGGAGCTGTTTGCTCATTTGAAATAAATTACTATGACAGTGCATAAGAAAGAGAAGAGCTCTGAGATAATTGGGTTCAAAACAAGTGTTTGCAGAAAGACCTGAAGGTTTTCGTACAGATTAAAAGGTATATAAATGAATGATTTGGTTAAAGGTTCTAGCTGGGAAAATATAAAAATAGGGATAATAATTCAGTTAGACAATAAGGGGGAGATAATATTTGAATATTAATTCAACAAGCACAACTACTTACTGTGTGTACAGCTGAGCATTGGGAGTTTTAGTTATATGTTATTATAGGCACTATGGTGGTCTTCCAGGCCTCTCTGAAGTCACTTGCAGCCTCATCAGTAATTCCCAGTCACATCAAGGACTCTTCTTCCTCAAGCTTCTGTTTTGTTTTTGTTCTTGTTTTTAACCAGCAGATATTCTCTGGTCCCAAGAGTGTTCCCTATTCAAGCAAATGCAAGCAGGCATGAAACTTTGGGAAATCAAGAAAAGTCTAGGGTTGAACTTTCAAACAATAAGGGATACTGAACCAGATTGAGCCCCTTATAAGGGTAAAGATTTACTGGGTTCACAGGAGGCAGGCAGCTGCACCTTCTTGCTGGTGGGGCTCCACAGGATCTTGAAGCAGTGCATCATATGCCAAGACAACATTCTAGCTCAGGCCTTTCCTCTTATGAAGTCATGGTCCTGTTGGGTTAGTTCCCTACTGTTATGGCTACATTTAACCTCATCTCCTCCTAAAGGTCACAGCACCAAACACCAGTCAGATTACAAGTTTCCATCCTCTTAAAACTTCAAAATGGGAATTTTATTTCAACGTGTGTTTGGGTGGGGATATTCACACAGTAGGAGTGAGCCAATATGCCTTGGTGGGACAATTATGTACTGTGGAGTGGATCTTGGCACAGTTGCTCAAGTAGTAACTCTCTCATTAACACACTTTTATTTGCCTTCCTCCCTTCACTGCTTAGCTTCCCAGAGTTGTATTGTGCCTGCCTCCTGGGACTACTTCCCAAAGACAATTTGTACTCAGACTCGTTCTCAGGCCCTGCTTTGGAGGGAATCCAAAGATACAGGCTAAATGGGTGTTTGACAGAGGAAAATTGAAAGATGCTTTATTTTAAAATATTGATCTTGTCTGATTTGCATCCAGAAGAACAGAGCTTGATAGAAAATGAGAATATTTTATGGAAGCGAGTAAGGATAAGTCATGGAGAGGAATGTTTGAGGGAGATAGCAAGATTTACTCCCAGACTTGTTAAGATATGTATTTGATCAAGAGGCTGAATACAACCTGTTTCTAAATTTGTGGACGATAACACAGCTTGCATCATTGATGACAATTACAATGGAAATAGTAGAGAAAAATTTTAGAGAAAATTCTTCAAGTAATAAGTTACTGTGTATAGTATGTGTAGTCTTTAGATTTTTAAGTCTTGTCTCCCAAATTCCCATATTATCATGTTCTTTCTGATGTGTTTGATGAGAATATTCACATACACATCTATAAGTACATTTTTCTTTCTCCTTAAAAGAAGACTGAAAGTGATAAAATAAAACAAAGAGATTTCAATGTTTTGGAAAGGTTTGATATTCAGTATTTATCTGTTTTGTGTCTTCATCAAATGTCTTCAAAGGATAATATCAAAATTCTTATTACAGAACAACAGCTGCTGTGCACTTTTTGACAAGTACATGTTAGAGCTGTTTTTTCTTGTAAGTATCTTACTTGGATGCTCTTGGCATGCACTGTTCTCATTAACCTAGTTAGTTTTTGAAGCTGATGATAGTCTGTATCTTATATTTAAAAACTCTTCTCCTACTTAAGCTTTTCTCAACTTTATTATTTATTAGTAAGGGGGTTTGTGATACTTAATACATGAGTTCATCCTGGGGAGTTGATATATCCCATATATCACATATCTTAATCCTTCTCACTTCCCCCTCATTGACCCATCCACTTTCTAGTTCTATTTTGGATTAGACAGAGCATTACCTTCTGGTGCCACCTTACTAAATGTATAACCAAGAGCATTTAAGTGTGAGCTCAAGGTTATGAGTTGAGTGAAGTGAGAACACGATAATAACAGAGAAATGGAAGTGACTTTTTCCATCCAACACCTCAATGAGCAGAATTTTATCCAGCGGAGGCATTGCTAATTGTTGAATTTACATTAAGATTGTAAGCTCTGGCAGGCCTGAAATTCATGCTGGCTCATTTCCTCTGCCTCATTCCACAAACAGTGTCTCCAGCCCCAAATGCTAAGGCCAAAGGAGAGGAGTCCTGCCTCTGTATGAGATAGAGCTTTGGCCTTTTTCTTGGAAGCAAAAGATGTTTTTGATAGGAGTAGAAACAGTTCTAAGATTTAGCAAGTATTCCCCCTGGCAATACCTTTTCTGTATCATTGTAGACCAACTTACTTCTCATCCTGCCCAGGGGCTCTGTGCAGAGTTCTGTGCAAGTTCATCAGAGTGCTGAAGGGCCTGTGTTGGAAAAGGCTGAAGAGTCTTCACTGGAAGCCTGGAGACAGATATCCAAAGGTGACAGTGAAGATTGGAGCTCCTACAGTAAGACTTCCTTCTTCTTTTACCTCTTATTCTATTCAGGCTAAAGCCTATCGATTGGGGCCACCCATATCCAAGGTAGGTCTTCTCTCTTCAGGAAATCAATCATCCACACACATGAAGAACTGTGCTAAACCAATCTGCTAGGCATTTTTATTTAAATTGACAGTATAGTTAACTATCACAATCCACCCCTTGTCAATTTGACAACCAAACATATACTTAGTCTCCAGATGCAAGAGCAAGTGCATATGCCTAACATGATACAACTACCCTGCATACAAATAAAGCATACTGATTACCTCCTCAGAATAGAAGGAAAACTTTCTTTTGGGGATATTCAGTCCTAACATTTCATAATTTAAACATTATAATATAGATTTAACAATATATAAGAACCAATATTAAGTCTATCAATATTATGTTACAAAGTAGGGAAATAAGGGTACATGCTTAATATATGTGTATATATACATATGCATATTAAACTAGGAGAACAATTACAATCCTTGTGTCTGTAATTGGTCATGTGTTCTTAGCTGGTATTATAACTACTTTCTTCTACTACCTATTCTGTTTACTCTTGGCCTTCAGCAAGTACATCAGCAAGTCTTGGTACTCCTAGTTGAGTGTCCCAAACTTTCATTTCTGAAGGTTTTGCGCTATTTATCATCCTGTCTGGATTGGGTTTCTGCAGTTTTCAACTCACCTGAATAAGAAGATATGGTAATAGTATGTAATATCCTAAGAGATCTCCTGCACTCTAAATGTGTTCTTCCTTTTCTCCATTGTGGAGTAATAGTCCAATTTCCCCCAATAGTCTGAATCAATCACCCCTGTCAACCTCATAACTCCCTTTTTATTGTTTACTCAGAGGTTCGAGGAACCCAAAATGATTGGGGGGGTCTTAGTTTTCAGTTCAATGGAATCATTTTTGTGTTTCCTAGTACAAGCTGTCCTCCCTCTAGAACTAAGATTTCTAGGCCAACAGAGAATAAAGTCTTGGGATAAGAAGCAAAACTTTTGCTATTGGATCTCTAAGTGTAATGGTGAGTGAGTGGTACCATTTCCATTTCTACCTCATGATTCCTGGGTCCATGAGTCCTGCCTATGAGACACAGTAGCATATAGTAAACACTGATTCAAAGGATATACATACCTTTCAAGAACCTTGACACAGTCCTACAGGGTATTAACACCTAGTTGGCACTGTAACTTCATCTTTAAAAGGCCATTCCAGTTATCTCTCAATCCAATTTTTTTGGATGGTGAGGAACATAGTAAGATCAGTGAATTCCATGAACATTAGCACATTGGCTCACTTCTTTAGCTGTGAAATGTGTTCCATCTTCAAAAGCAATGCTGTGAAATGTATGGAATGCCATAACAGTGGATGAGGCATTCTGCAACTCCTTGGATGGTAGTTTTGGCAGAAGCATTGTGTGCAGGGAAGGCAAAGCCATAGCCAGTATAAGTGTCCTTACAAAACACTGCCCTTTTCATTATGGAAGATGTCCAGTGTAATCAACCTGATACCATGAGGCAGGCTGATTGTCTCAGGGAATAGTGCCATATTGGGGACTCAGTGTTGGTCTTTGCTGCTTGAATATTGGGCACTGAGCAATGGCTATAGTCAGATAAGTCTTGAGGAGTGAAAGTCCATTTTAATAAGCCCATGCACACCTCTATCCCTGCCACCATGGCCACTTTTTCATGAGCCCATTGGGTAATGACAGGGTTGGCTGAAATCAAAGGTTACTACTAACCACAGAATGGGTCATCTTATCCACTTGGTTATTCAAGTTCTCCGCTGTTGAGGTCACTATCCTCACCTGTTGAGGGTACATGTATACAAATATCTTTACATCATTTATCCATATGGAGAGGCCTGTCAATATACCTCTACACCAAATATCTCTATCACGAATTTTCTAGTCACGTTTCTTCCAAGTCCCTGACCATCTGACCAGACCATTGACTGCACCCCATGAATAAGGATATACTTATACATCTGGCCATTTTTTCTTCCAGGGAAAATATATGGTGTATTTCCCACATGTCTGTCCATGATGAAAATTTTCTTTCACCACTGTCCTACAGGGATGTCCTGGGGAGGGGCTATAGTGCTGTAGCTGTCCACTTTTGAATGGTGCCTTCAAAGCATGCAGAGCTATCTGTAAATCCTCCCCTAGTGTTTTCTTCCTCTTTCAGCTAATTTTATGGTACACTCCACTCTGGTGGTTAAGGATGGCTTGAATACTTGCTTTGAATCTTTGTCTCATGACACGGTTTTAGTACTTTCTTGTATCATCTTTTTATGGGATAGTTTGAACTTTCTTACTGCATTGCAGGTTCCATTTGACATGTATAAGGCATCTCAGGATGCCCACACCAGGGCTCCAGTGAACAAATTGAGAGCTGTGTCATTTATAACTTAATCTTCATAGCATTTCTACCATGTTTTGATGAAACTTAGTGTCAATATCTGGAAAAACTTAACAACAGGAGACATTGCAGTGGGCATCTTTGAAAAATACAGCCTGCCACAGATGGCCAGTAAAACCTTGAAAGTATCCAAGTTGTCTTTCGATAGATAATAGATGAATAAACTATGGTACACCAAACAAGAAATATTACTCAGCAAGGAAAAAATAAGCTATTTAATGATTCAAGAAGCTAATATTAATATTGCATTAGTCACTTTTCTGTTGCTGGGAGAAAATCTGACACCCTCAATTTAAAGAAGGAAAAGTTTCTTTGGCTCACAGTTTCAGAGGTTTCAGTCTATGGGCAGCTAGTTCTGACAGAGAAATATCACACAGTTAACTCTTGAGTTATGATCAGCCTCACATATAAACAACTTGTGTTAAGAGAGGAATTATCTACAGAGGAACTTCAGCAACTTCTGGCTGATCAACAGAGAATGGCAACTGAGGAGCCTTCTGAAGAGGGGGGGATATCAACAATTAGTGCATTAAAGTTCTTCTGAAACAAAAGAAATCCTGAAAAAATGGACAAAGCTACAAACATTTATAGAGAAGATCCACCCAGACAGAGAGAAAGCCAATCTTTGCATTCACTTGCTTATTGACTATGTAATATCATACTATAGAACAGTATTAAAGAAAACACAGAAACAGACAACCTTAGACCAGGTTTTAGTTCTGAAAACTTGAGACTTAGTGATCTAGAACAGGTCCTAGTGGGTTACAGACTCTCCGAGGAGAGAAAGGACACCAGAGAGCCAGATTTCTGATGTCCTTGTGGAAGGGGACTCTCCTTCCACACAATAATCACCTTCCATTTCATCCTCCCTTCCTGAAAGCCAAATATGTCAACTTCATTGGTGAATACAGTATGAAATTGTTGTTTCTGGCAAACTAAGCACATTTTAAAACTTTTTGGTGAGTACACTAGGAAAATTATTGGTGTTTCTGGTAACTCTTGCATATTATACAACCCCTTTTTATTATGAGAAGGTTAATTAAGAGGTTCTTGGGAGGTTAAGAATGCATTCTGGGTATTTCCTTTATTTCTTATTGAGCTCTTAAGTCAAGGGTCCAATGTAGTGAGATGGAGCACAGGAAAGTTGCTAAGCTAATGGTATAAAGGGAGAGCCAGAAAGAATGGAATCAGGAATTTGATGATGTTCCCAAGGTCATGGCCCTGTGACTCATCCAGACACATAAAAAATGTGCTTTACTAATTCCTTAAGCATCTGTCAAGCCCATTAAGTTAACAATCAAGATTAACCATCACAGTAACACACTATATAATGGAAAAATCAAAGCTATGGAGACAGTAAAAGGATTTGTAGCTGCAAACAGTTAAGGGTGGGAAAGGAATGAAGATGCAGAGCACAGAAGAATTTTAGGACAGTGAAAGTCTTCTGTGTGACATTGTAACAGTGGGTAAGTCTATTATTATATTTGTTCAAACTCATAGGCATGAACCCAAATGCACACTATGGACTTTGGGTGATTATGATTTGTCAGTGTACTTACACAGTCACAAATTTGATAAAGGGAAAGACTGTTCAAGTGTGGGAACAAGATTATAGGGAAAACTCTCTGATGTATCTTTCAACTAAAGATGCTATGAACCTAAAAGTGCTGTGAAACATATATCCTTCTTTCCTTCCTTCCTTCCTTCCTTCCCTCCTTCCTTCCTTCCTTCCTTCCTTCCTTCCTTCCTTCCTTCCTTCCTTCCTTCCTTCCTCCTTCCTCCCTCCCTCTTTCTTTCTTTCACATTATCAATTATATATTTTGATCCTTATTTATACTTTTGGTGTATTTACTCTTCCTTTCTTTCTTTCTTTCTTTCTTTTTCTTTCTTTCTTTCTTTCTTTCTTTCTTTCTTTCTTTCTTTCTTTCTTTCTTCTTTCTTTTGACAGGATCTTGCTCCACAGCCCAGGCTTGCCTCAAACTCATGATCCTCCTGCTTCAGCCTCCTGAATGGTGGAAATATAGTATGCACCACAGTAATTGGCTCAAAAAATAAATTCATTTTTTTTCTTTCATTAAATTTATTGTTACATTTTAGGTGTACAATACAGTTACATTTATCATTGGGAACTTACAACTTTACATGATGTATCTTGGTTCTTATTTTTTTCCCCAATCCCCTGCCCTCCCTTAAACCCCTCCATCCCTCCTTATTTACAAAGACCTTATTTCCATTTTTTCCTTGAGAGATGAAGATGAAAACAACACTGAGATTCTACCTCACCCCAGAAAGAATGGCTGCTATCAAGAAATCAAGCAAAAAAAAGAAAAAAAGAAAAAAGAAATCAACCAAAAACAAATGCTGTTGGGATTGTGGGGAGAAAGGAACCCTTCTCCATTGTTGATGATGCAACCCTTGTGGAAATCAATTTGGACATACCTCAAAAAACTAGGATTAGAGGTCCCATTTGACCCAAGTATCCCTCTGCTGGTTATCTTCCCAATAGAATTAATAGAATCATACACAATGATACATGCACACTCATGTTTATAGTGGCACATTTGTAATAGCTAAAACTTGGAAACAGCCCAAATACCCATCAACTGGAGACCATTTTTAAAAAAATAAAATGGAATACTACTCAGCCATAAAGAATGAGAAACTAGAGACATTTATAGCTACATGGATGTATATTGAGGCCACTCTCTTAAGTGAAATAAGTAGGATACATGTGTGTAAATACTAAATAGTTTCTCTGGTGTGAAAAACTAAAATTGTAAATAAGTATCAAAATATATAACTGATAATGTGAAACAGGAAGAAAAGGTCTAAAGGGATAGGGGAAGTGGGAGGAGGGTAGGGGAAAGGAAAGAAAAAAGTATCAAAGAAATTCTAACACACACACACAAAACAATATGATATGCATGTGTGAATACCACCCTCCCCATTTGGGAGGGATACTCATCCATACATTGTCACTTCTGCCTCTATTTCTTCTGATTCTAATCTGCTTTATCTTAGCTTTATTTTCCTAGTTATGAATTAATGGATCCAAATCTAAAATTTGCTACTCCTAGTTCCTACTGGATGTGTGCCTCTTGTAAAATAGGCATGAGATCTTAGTCTGGTCTCTGATTTAGCCACCATTGCTCTAAACATTTTGTTCTTGCTGTCTTAATCTTGTTTCCCAAAGGATTCCATCCTTCTCCTGTACCATAAAGTCTGTCCCTGCTGCCCCAGTCAGTGATGTGGAAAATTTAGGGAATGTGGGAGGGCAAAACAGGCCTAGTTAGTACAGGGAAAAGGGTTTTCAGTACATGCATTTTGCACCAACTGCATCTTTGAAGAATTGGTGAGGAGAAAATTGAAAAAAAAAACACCTCAAAAGTTCAGTTTGTATATAAAAAGCTATAGCTATAAAAATCTTAAGGATTATCTTGTCTAGCCCACATTTTATAGGTGAGAGAAATGAGGCCCAGGAGAGATCAACAGATGTTTCTCCTTAATATGATTCCAGGCAGTTCTCTTGACTTCTGCATACATGCATAGAAAACTTTTGTGTGCACCAAACATAAATTCATGAACAAGTCACTTTCACTTTATTTGTCTTTGAAGAATCTGCCACTATGCATTCAAATGCTTTAGTTCTATTTTCAAACTCTCCCAAGAAATAGAATTTCGGTATTTAAAACACAAAGGGCACCTAGGTACTTTGGAATGGTGGGGACAGAAATGCTTTCCTATTAGGTTGATTAGAAAGGGAGTCAGAAATATCACTACATCTTTAAGCCCTTCACTGATAAGTCTTTCGTTTCATTCCCAGATTCATCCATTTACTTTCAGATGTACAATTGAGATTTGACAGAGATCAGTTAGGATCACATCCTTGCTCTAGTGCTGTCTTACATGAACTTGCTTCTGAGCTGTAGCTAAAATTTGAGACCCCTTGGAGAATTAAGCTTTGGTGAAATTGTTTTACTGCAGCTCTAATATCAAATGCAGCTAGTGGGAGAAGGTTAAGGTTGAAGAGGAGGCTGCTGGAGAATTGTAGAGAAATATCCTATCATCGCTCTTCCAGGATTTCCAGAGTAGAGATCCATAAAAGATGGCTAATTGGAGGCATACACCTGTCATCCCAGCTACTTGGGAGGATGAGGCAGGAAGACTGCAAATTTGAGGGTAAGCTGGCCAACTTAGTGAGACCCTGTCTCAAAATATAACTTAAAAAGGTCTAGGGATATAATTTCGTGGGAGAGCTCTTGCCTAGCTTGTGTGAGGCCCTGGCTTTGAACCTCTGTACTGCTAAAAATAAAATAAAATATGAATGAAAAGTCACAGAATAAAACATTGGCCAGATGGGTCCACAGTAATACCTTATTTGTTTTGCTCAGGAGATTCAAAGAGATGATGCATGGCATGTGAATGTTAAATGGGCTAACATGAGTTAGTTATTGGAGTAGCAGCAAATGGTAGTTATGGATGGAGCATGGTGTTTGCCGAGACCCAGGCATCCAGTCTTAGCTACCTCACCTGGTGGCTGGGTGTGTCATAGTTTTCTTTTCTTGAGCTTTTGATCCGTAGTGTATAAAATGAGCTAATGCTTAGGCTGAACTGTGTGCCATCCAATTCATATGTTGAAGTTCTAATCTACAGTACCTTAGCATGTATTAGGAGATAGAATCTGAATACACAGTTAAGGTAAAAATGAGATAATAGGGACAGGTGTCCTTATAAGAAGAGGAGATTGATACCAAGACTCCAAGTAAGGAAGCCGGCAGAAGGTGCCCATCTATAAGCCAAGAAGGGAAGTTTTAGAAGAAATCTCTACTAACATTTTTATCTGGGACACTTGGTTTCCAGAGTTGTGAGAAAATTAATTTCTATGGCACTTTGTTATGGAAATATTTTTAAAAATTCAAATCACCCTATAAGTACAAAATAATTAATAAATGACATTTGTAGCTGTTGCCCCTAATCATTTTGAGACTAAAAGGTTTTGAGACTTGTAGAATTGGGCAGATTCAAAACATCTCTAGGACTCCAGTAATTATTGGATCCAAAGGATGTTTCTGAAATTGTGCTCATTTAATAGCAAGATCTGATGAAAGATGAGCACTTCCTAGATCTGGGCAGGCTATGTCAGGAAATATACACAGAAAAGAAAAGGGAGTTCTTCTTGTCCTATGTTTATGCTAATAGCTGTCTCTCAGCCCAGAAAGGGAATCTACTTCTCTCTTTGTCCCTCAGAATTCCTTCTGTAGCTGGATCAGCAGCAAATTTCTAAGAAAAAAATCAAGCCAGGGAATGAAAGTGCATTTGTTATTTAAGAAAAGAGAATCACCTCAGATTTTGTAAAGGGCAGAATAGAAGCACTGAATTCTAGATGCTTATTTTTATTTGTGTTGGGTAGAAGTAAATTTTTGAGCCTATACTTTTCAATTCAGTGTTTATTTAATCAAGCTCTTGGAGAACCGGACACTCCCCTGCAAAACATTGTGGGTGGATTGAATGCACAGGGAGCCAACCCTTTCTTTGCAGTCGATACAACATAATTTGTGTTAGGCAGCCAGCAGCCAGGCAATCAAGTATCAAGTGAGTTTGCAAGGTACAAAAGATCTGTAAGGTTAAGTGGCAAGAAAAAGTTCTGTATTTTTGTCTTCTGGTCTGAGAAGGAGTCTGCTTAAATCTATAGCAAAGTAGTCATTTTCTGTTGAAAAGACTTGGAATCCATATTTAAGTTTTCATAGCACACTTTAATTTAGTATCCTCCTCTTCTTCCTTCTCTTCCCCATTTTCCTAAACCATGTTTTATTTCCTTTGCACAAGTTTTGTTTAGGTCTGCTTCCATCATAGGGATTGTATTAAGAACCCTGGCAAAGGGATTACCAAGCTGGAGCCAAATATCAAAAGAATAAATTCTTAAATTGCTTTTGCATGCCACTGTGATTTGTAATTCAGCTTTTAAAAAACCCAAAAGGATTAAAGTACTTAGTTTGATAGCAGCAAGCAATGCAAAAATTATACCACATCAGAATAAGTTATCGGTGGAGTGCTTTGATCAATCTAAAATGAAGCAATTTATAAATATAAATCGTTCATTTTTAATCAGATTAATTGTGTTACTGTCTTGGGGGAGGTGCAAGATGTGTCTAAAATTTAGGCTAGGTAATAATGGTAAACACTATCAAAGGAACAATTTTCCTGAGGGATTATCAGGGCATTTCATTTCTATCACTTTACAGAAGCAATAATTTTGTTAGGAATTTTATCAGTAATTTGATTTTCTAACTATGAGTGTTTCAGAAAACATAAGTTAAAAGTGCATCCACAGAAGACTAAACAGAATTAACATGGCTTAAAAAATGAGTTTCCAGTTGCAGATTAGGCCCAAGTGGACTATGTAGATAAGAAGTAAGACTA
Organism: Fukomys damarensis; assembly: GCF_012274545.1. Taxonomy (NCBI): domain Eukaryota; kingdom Metazoa; phylum Chordata; class Mammalia; order Rodentia; family Bathyergidae; genus Fukomys; species Fukomys damarensis. The sequence continues at coordinate 38,263,646 of NW_022900950.1, read as the reverse complement.
TACACAGATAAGAGAGAGCAGCTATTGTCAATGCATGGGAGAGAGTTAAACTGGTCTTTCCAGGACCTAGACTGGGAATGCACTGTATCTGAAACAAGTATTTCTCTACTCAGGAAGTGTCAATCATATTTCCCCTCATCTCCTGTCTTTAGTATCTCCTCCCAAAACATCAGGAAGAACAGCCTGGTAACTGCATTTGTGGCTTTGGATGATTCACTGTACTCTGTAGACTATGCACACAATTCCTAGACCTGTTCCTGATCTTCTGAAGTTTAAAGTTTAGTGATGACTCATCTTGAAATGTTTTAGAAAGAGCAAGCTCTAGGTCTGCTTGACAGTGATTCTCTATTGGATTTAGCTGTTATAAGGTGCAAAGGTCAGCATCAATGATGTGTGTGTGTGTGTGTGTGTGTGTAAATGCTGCAGATGGGACCTGGGGCCTCACAATGAACCATACTCTAGCCCAGTAATTACTTTTTCATTTTTTCCTTTAGTGGTAAGAAAGTTCTGGGGATGGAATCCAGGACCTTACGCATGTTAAGCACATGCTGTGCCACTGAGCAACATCCCTAGTCCCACAGCCCCACTGTTTTTATTTCTTTAGGATTCCTATTGGCAGTGAGGTCCCTTTCACTTTTGGTTGTGCACAAGGGGTATTTAGAGTTGGGATAGCTCAGATCAGCCACTAAACCAATATAGAGATGCTTTGCCAAAAAATTGCTTATATCTTGTTAGTGTTTTGCCTCTGGACACACCTGGTGAGTAGGATGAAGAGATGCAGTGTGTTCATCCAGTTACAAGTACCTTCACTTAACACTTGGACATGACTTTCCCGTAGGATTCTGGGGGATTGATGTTGAAAATGAGGAAACACTGATGAGTTTGAGATCAATGTAGAAGATTGAGGAGATAGATAAACAAAAAGAAGTTAATAGGAATGAATTGGAATCTTTTCACCTGAAGATATCCACCATTAACATGCTATTGTCTCTTTATGATCGCTTTTGTATGAGTATACATTTAGATACATATACTAGGGTGTACACAAGTTTACCAAAGTGTGATAATTTTAACTATTGTCAGTTTTTCTGTTTTGTTTTGTTACTGGGGATTGAACTTGGGACCTAGCTGCTTGCAAGGCAGATGGCGGTATTGTCATTTTTAATGGTTGCCCACAGGCCTTTTTAAAGACGTTACCATCATTTATTTAAATAGAATTCTATTGGAATTTCAGTTGTTTGTGGATTTCTTTTAGGGTAAACCAATCTGCCCTGCACATCTCTATAAATAATTAGGTGCATGCATCCATTCCTATTTACTTAGGATATATTCTTAAGTAATATTGAGAACTTCTGAAATATATTAGCTACATGTAAGCTTTAAAAATTCATGCATTCAACAGTGCTTACTTAGCATTTAGTTTATGCTCAAGGCTGTGCTATGAAATGGAGACAAAAAGCCACAGTGAATATGACAACACAAATCATGTCCTTATGGAGACAACCATTAAATATAGAAGTACAGTTAGCTCATTTGTCTGTGAGTGGTACACACATAGGTTCAGCCAGCTGTGGATCAAAAACATTAGAGAAAAATGTGGAGTATTGTAGGACATGGTGGCACATGCCTATAATCCCAGTACTCAGGATGTGAAGGCAGGAAGATCACTTCAAGTCTGAGACCAGCCTGGGTTACATAGTGAGTTCAAGACCAGCCTGGAATATATAGTGAGAATCTGTCTAAAAAAATAAAATAAAAATGTTGAGTTTTTGCTGAACATGTACAGACTTTTTTCTTGTCATTATTCCCTAAATAATGCAGTGTGACAACTTTTTATATAGTGTTTACGCTACGCTGTTATCTGGAGATGAATTAAAGTCTACAAGAGAAGGTGTGAATGTCCTATGTAAACAACACCATTCTCTATAACGGATTTAAGCATATTGGGGCCTCCCGTAACTAACTCCCTTGGGTGTCTTTGGGAGGACTGCATAGCTGTATGGAATGTCTCACAAAAGGAGTCCATACAATACTGGAGCTCTATGAGGAGAACCGCACTAGAGTTTGACAGAGAATAAGTATCACTGTGTCCCTAAGTCTTTGTCAGTATATTCTAATATCACTTCACTTGCTTCACATATTGAAGTAACCTAAAGCAAAGATTGCACTTCATCTTTGATCACCTTCTTCTTCTTGTTTTTTTTTTTTTTTCCTGATACCAGGGATCGAACTTGGGACCTTGCGCTGTGGCACCACTGAGCTAAATCCCCTGCCAAGTGCCTCGTCTTTAGAACTCTGTACAATCCAAACTTCAGGCAAAATATAACTTTTTATGATCCCTGTCCCACTCCACTCTCTGGCTTACAAGATACAATGTTCAGAGATTTAAATTTAATGAAATGATCAACTTGGTAAGCATTGTTTCATCAACTCCAGTGCTGATGCCTAGATCTCTCATCACGGTGCAGGAAACCTGGTCTCCTCCCTGGCAGAATTAGTCACTTGACCATCTTTTAGAGAACATATTTAATCCACCATATTTTCTTTCTTCTCTTTTTCTTTTTGTTTTATACTGTTATCTGTTCAGCCTTTTTTTTTTCCATAGACAGTGAACAGCCCAATGGAAAATGTGCTGGAGTCAATAAAAGTTCAGTACACCATTGACTAATTAGCTGAGTGGATCACTGCTGCCATTGGACTGTTTTTCTGCTACCTGTAGCATTAAACAGGACTCTGGATTTGTACAGGAAAAGGAAGGAAAAAATTACAACAATTTAGTTCAAAGATTTTAGTTGGCTTTATTTTTTAATTTTAGAATTTGATAACACATTATTCTATAAAGTAGAATAAGTGCTCAATGGGCTGAGGAGAAGAGATTGGTTTAATAGACAGAGAAAAGCTCAAGAAAGCAGAAACAAAACAGTAACAAGAAGAACTGGTCATTTCAAAGTCACTTTTCCCATAAGGTAGAGATAGATAAATAGGATAATAAGTGCAGGTTAATGTCAAATTATTTCAGGTTTTTGTGTATGAGTTAAAACAGATGAAACTTCATTATCATGCTTATTGAAGCTGCCCTACTTGGAAGATTTGATTGTTCTTTTTCTAATTCCGGTTTTTCAGAAGGTCGGGTAATCAGCTTAGTTTTAGATGGGTGCCACAAAAACTCTAGCATAAGTGACCCCATTTTGATTTTTTGGCCAAGTTTGTTGAAGCTTAGTTCAAGAGCTTAGCCTGAAATAATGGCCTATTGTAATTCTTATTGAACAACACTATAGAACTCAAACTTGCTTAAAAAATGCTGTTGTTTAGCTTTTCATTGCTGTGACAACATACCTAAGAAAATAAACTCAACAGGATGAAGATTCGTTTTAGCTCCCACTTTCAAAGATTTCAGTCCATGACTGTTGACCCTATTCCTTTGGATCTGTAGTGAAGCAGTTCATCATGCTAGAGGATGTGGCAAAGGAAGGCATCCAGGCAGTGGAGAGCAAAAGAAGGACTGTGGTCCCAGAACTCCCTCCAAGCACAATACCATGGCCTAGCATACTTCTATAGGCTCAGCTCCTAAATTCTACCACTTCTCAATAGTACCACAGCTGGAGAACACACCTCCACACACAGGCACTGGGGGAACATTTCAGAGTCCAACCATAACAAGGAATACTAAAAATATTATGTCTATCTATTCAAAATTTTCTCTCAATTCCTTTGTTCCTTTTAAAGGCTTCCTTTATTGTTTCAGGATAAGGGGAAATGATTGTCACCATTTCAATGATCCAACAAGTTTGAAAGTTCATCCCTCAGTTTTCACAGTGAAGCAGTTTTAGGATTTTACGTAAGGGAGGTCTCAGGTGGAAAGGAATAACTGCTTTTTTCCTGCCTTAGGTTGATAGTGGAAAGAGAGAGGACAGAGTTTCCAGAGAAGGGAGCTACTACCATCCATTTAGTTGTGTTCAGAGAGTTGAGGGAAGTGTTGAGGATGCATCTGTCCTATTTATTGTGCGAGAGAGCTTTAGAAGACAGAGGGAGATTCCCTGGTCCAGTAGGCCTCAGGAAAAGTGTGGCCAAGGCTCAGTGCATTCTGTAGGCTGCAAGAGCAGGATGAGACAGTGTAGGATGGGGCATACTGAGGTGCAAAGGGTGAGAGGTTATTTCATGGATTACACCCTCCAGGGGCTGCAGATAGAAACGTTTCAGGATAAACAACGAGCAGGTAGCCAAACACAAAAAGCCAGATGGGCTATGGAATCCCAAGGACATCTGTACTGCAGAGACCCAGACCATGAAAACTTTTTTTCTCAGTTTGACCCCATGTCCACTATAGGAGATGTTTGCAAATATAGGCAAGACTGAACAATTATTTCAGATTAGAAAAAATCAAGTATCTTTTCTCCTCCCTAGCATACCACACAAAATCTCTATTTTCTTTCCATTTGAGTTGTAGTGTGAACAATATAAGAACTATTAGAATACATACATAAAGGACAATTTATTTATTTATTTTTCCCCATTAATTTTATTGGTACATTTAAAGCAAACCATACAGTTACATTTATCATTGGATCTCGTACTTTTACATGATATGTCTTGGTTCTTGTAGGAATTTATTGGTTTACATACTCTAAAAGGTTATAGAGGGAACAAATGAAGTTGAACGAATTGAGTACAGTCAGGAACTCAGCTTTCTGTCTTCTCCCTTTCTTTTTCCAGGGATAAAACTCGGGACCTTGCCCTTGTGAGGCAGGTAGTGGAACCACTGAGATAAATTCCCAAATATATCTTCTCTCTTAATCTCAGCTTTGTTCTGTGTATTTGCTTTCTTCTTTCCCATTGCTGATCAACTTCTCCAAATAGAGAAGCCAAGGAACTCCACAGAGTGCCCTGAATGGTGGCTTTGTGTTTGAGGGACATTTTCTTCCAGGAGAAAGGAAGAATAAGAATGTTACAACCAATGCTGGCTGCAATAGCAGAATAACATAGATTGGGTGTCTTAGACATTAGATATTTATTTATCATAGTTCTAGAGGAGGAAATTCTGAGATGAGGATGTCAGCATGTGGATTCTTGTGAGGGCCCTACCTAGTTCATAGATGACTGCCTCCGTCTTCTTTCAGTGTAGGTGGAGAGGGTGGAAAGAGAGAGAAAGAGAGAGAGAGGGAGAGAGAGAGAGAGATTTCTTCTCTCATTTCCTGAGAGTATTAATCCCATAATGTATCAGTCTTTTTGACCTATTCACCTCCCAAACACATCCCCAAATATCATGATGTTATGGATCAACATATAAATGTTGACAGGACACAAACATTCAGGCCATGGTATTGAATGATGTGGAAAGTTTCAACAATATACAATATGACATCATCCTTTTGCAGGATGCTTAGAACTTTCCATGACATGCTGATTTCTTGGAAACAATGGGCTGTCTAGCAGCTCCTTCAGGGGAGTCCTTGATAAATCCCACCAGCCTATAACATGGCTTTAGTGACTACACATGTGGTCTTCCTTCATGCTGAATCAAGGCCTGTTTGGCCAAAAGAGCACAGTTCAGCTCACAGGGTACAGCTTCCAAGGTAGTAGTTAAGTGGCACTTAGGCTCCCACTTACTGTCTTGGGTCAGTTGCTGTGGTTGCAAGTAACCCCATGAAAGCTCACATGGGAAGGAACTGAGGCCTCCTGCTGACAGCCAGCACCATCTTAGAAGTCATGTGAGGGGGCCATATTGGAGCAGGTCTGATGCCTTTATCAAGTTTTTAGCTAATTGCAGTTGTGACTGATACCAGACTGCAATTTTATGAAAGATGTCTCCAAGCCAAATTGCCTAACCAGGTTGCTCCCAAATTCCTGACCCAGAAAAAATATCAGAGATAGTAAACATTCACTGATGTTTTAAGGTACCGAGTTTGTGGGTAATTAATTGTGTGCGGCTAATTAATTTATGTATATTGCCAAAACAGGAAAGTCAGGATTAACTTTCCTTGCCTGATGTAATCATATATAATGCCTATCTATTATGATTCAAATAGAGAGGACAGGAACAGAGAATTATGTATCATTTTCATGGTTTTTATAGGTATTAATTCTGTTGAAAGGAAAACAGAAAAAGAATACAGAAAACAAAGATCTGTGACATGTACTTTCCCTAGTTTGCTAACATCCATGGAGTATTGGGAATGAAAATGTCATAGTGTAACATAGAAGAGGGGGGACTGAAAATTTATTCAGAAGATTGGAATTTTCATTCTAACTCTCAGCTAAGTCATCATTAAGCTCTTTCTGCTTCTATCTCCCTCAGTTGGTTGGCGATTACATGAGATAATGAAGGTGAAAGCTCTCTAAAATTATTAACACCTTGAAATATCATGTGTCGTTGTTACAGTCACAAGGGCAAAGGGTGTGAATGTGGGTCAGAATTAGAAACTGGGAGAAAGGGTGGGAAAAAAAGAGAAAAATAATTTATTTTTTTCTCCCTAGTGAAATAATTTTCCTACTAAGAACATTTTAAAAATCAACTTTGAATATTACTATAATGTTTGTGAATATCTCTGCATACAAACAAGGCATCCAATCAAAATTCCATGAGTTACAGAGCTGATAGTGAATCCATTTCTAATAATTCTGTTTTCCAGCTCACGCCTCAAATCCCCTAGCAGAGCACAGTTGTGGCTAGGCAGAGGTCTCAGTGGCTCTGCTGATCCCTGATACTTTTAAAACTGTTGCCTGTGTCAGTCTTCCCACAGAGACTCCATACGTCAGTGGGTGTATTTCACTGATGAGTCTTCTTATTTCATAGTCTGATATAGGATGACAAAATTCTAAGTCATAGATATTGTTTCTGTGTGTACAACACTTACATTTCTTATTTCCATCTGGTGGAAGAAAAGAAATTTGTTCTCCCTTTAACATGTCCGGCTGTTCAGTGGATGTTGTTTAAGACCTTGAGGAGTTGAAGCATAGTTCTCCACCAGCAAGAAAGATTTGAGACTGTGGGAAATACTTTAATGCAAGTAGGGCTTATCCAAAGGTGTTTTATGCCATTGCAGCTTTTTTTTTTTTTTTGAAAGGGGAAGATAAACTTTATGTTCTGGTTTATTAACAAAAGTCTTTCTCATATTAAGATGAATTATTTAAATACACAGTTGCCTGTGAATTCTTCCTCAAATTTTATGCTATTTTAAGTGTGCTGACTGCCTCATTGTCAGGGTGTATCAGAAATTCTGCCCAAGACATATATACCTGTGACTGCTTATCTGTGACAGTCTTATCAGGTGGCCTTCCTTTGGCCATGCAAATGGCCTTTAACAGATTTTAAGGACTCGAAAATGCAAGTCCTTTTTACTGAAACCAGAACCCAAATTCCCTCTTGCATCAGACAGGGATTGCCCTTTCCGTTTCTCTAAATCCCTCAGAAAGAAATTTGCCTCATGCATACTTTTCTATTTAGCATGCTCTTATTAAGGTGTCATTTCTCTCATGGGAGAACAATTAGGTATTCATCACACTACAATAGATACACAAAAATAAGAGAGTCACCAAAGAGGTGAGGGAGGAAAAAATACAAGGAAGATAATGTGTCTCCATTATTCAAACTCATGACATTCACATAATATTGGTCTTTTATAGCACCTCAGGGAGATTAAAAAGAAGAAAAGGCAATGCAAAATGAGTTTGTGAAAGAAATTTATGAAATAATGATTATTATCCCAAGGTGAATAGTTTCTCTGGTGTGTATCATAACTTCTTATTTTTAAACAATTATTCCATTTTCTTATTACTATAAACAAGGCTATGGGAAACTATACTGTCCCCACTTATTGTTTCCTTTCAGTACACCCTCAGAAGAGGTGTTTCAGTAGTCATTTCACACTTTGTGTCTGTGTGACTTGTCGTAGCAGCGTACTCAAACCAAGGTTCCCCCAGTTAGGATCCATTCTTGGAGTCCATTGGGAACCCCTCCACTAGGACCTTTTTAAATGATTAAACATTTGTCAACCTAGAGGCAGGAAATTTTCAAATTCTCTCTTTGGGCTCATTATCTACCTCAGCAACTAAAAAGTAGAAGCTTCCTGGTTCTCCTTTTGTGTTCTTGCTTTATTGTGATCACCATCTACCCGGTGCTGGAGGCTGGGAATTTCACTGAGTCCTCCACTCCTGTTTACCAGCTACATCCTGTCAACCACTTCACTTGCCCATTCAGCCTCCTCTTTCTGAAATGCATCCCTCTTTTCCAGCTCCTCTACCACTGACTTCTTGCAGGTTTTCCTCATCATTTATTTATTCTAGGTTTAATTTACCTTGGAGTCTAATAACATTGTTTCCCTTCTCCATGCTTCTAAATGATTGCTACAATAGATTATGTACAGGAAAGTCCAGTTTAAGTACTTCGGATGCATCCCATGGCCCCTGACCCTAAGCATCACTGCAAACTTAAACCTGGTGTGTAGTTATCCACCATCGAGGCTCTGGCTTCCCCTTTCTCTCAGAGCCTGCCTTTCTGTCCTAGATCACTCCCTCAAGTCAGACCTTGAAGCATGTTCAGTTTCCAGAAGGTGGGTGTTACTTTCACCTTTTCTGCTTTTGCTCTGCCTGGTTGAGCCTTGACTCATCCCTTAGGACCCAGTGCATGCTTCCTCCCATGCAACACTTTGACCGGCCTCCATAGTCTTTGCCTGACACCCCCTCCTCCATGCCATCTGGGCACCTGGTACACATTGCCATCCAAGTAATAGGAGAAACATTCACTTTCCTGTAAGCCAGACAACAAATCTTAGTCTGAGCAGTAGACAGAAGAAATAAAGTAGAATTCTTTTAATGAGTTTCTTAGATGGGTATAACACAAGTACCTGATGCAGGAAGTGGCTGTGTGATAACATGTGCAAAGCCCTTGAATCCATGCCTGGCTTGCCGTGGACACCCAGGACATGTTAACATTGTTGTTGTTGTTGTTGTTTACTCAAGAGGATTTCTGGTCTAATGTACATTGTAGTAAGGACACTTTTGTAATATGCTAATAAGTTAGCATAACAGATGCAGAACAGGGGAAGGCTATTTCTATCACAAATGATATCAAAAAAGCCTCTGAGCATTAATATGGAAAATGTCTTTGGTCATTTGAGGTAATGGAGTAGTAATAATTATCCCAATTGTAACAACAATAAAAATAAGCCTACTAAGTATTCAATGATTTGTCTGTATCACAGTTTATTAAGTTGAATGCTTGCTATGTGTTTGTTTTTCATTTAATTTTCATAAAATCCTTGTAAGGTAAGAACTTTTATTCTTCTATGACAGACAGAAACCTCTGAAAAATAGGAAGGTCAGTTTTCTTGCCCAAGCTTCTGCTGTTGGCAAACTGTGGGATCATGGCTTAAGCAAGGTGTAAATCACTGTGATTTCACTAAGGTCTGGATGTTTCTGCCCTTGACCTTTGATTTCTCTGTTAGAACTTCATTCTCAGCTTGCATGTGAAGAGGTCCTTCTTTTTGGAGATGGCTAGAAGATATCCTCAACTTACAAACCCTCCTAGTCACGGAGAATCAGTAATCACTTCCAGGGTGATCATCCAGGTGTATTTTGGAAAATGCTTTTGAAAGTTACAGGGACAAATAAATTTTTCTGAACTTGAATTCAAAGTTCAATCACTGTGGGCTTTAAATTTCCTTTGTGATTGGAATTCTGCGTATGCTTCTGAGTGGGCTCGTGTAGCTACTTGAGAAATGTTATTCAATATCATAAAATCCCTCTAGGGCTTAATAATGTATATATGCATTAAATTTGATTTCCAAAACAATATGGGATATGAAGTAGTCTAAACTGAATAAAAGGAGGCAAAAATCTCACATTTTACAATTTAAATTTGTACTCTTCTTTATATCCATTAGCTATTTTTTCCTATTAATGGACTGGATAATTTATAGTGAAGCTCTTATAATTTGCATAATTTTTTAGAAGAAATGCTTGGGAAATACATCTGTGCTCAATTGTGTAGCTATTATTGGAAAACCAAGTTTCTTGAATAAACTGCTTGCGGATACATGTCCATTTTTTAGAGACATGGAACCCTCTCTCTCCTCCAATTTCATTGGAATATTTCCACATTAGGTTATCATAGAACACCATAACTTGCCAGTGAGAACATATGTTTACAAAGGACTGTTTTTTGGTCCTTGAAAGTCAAAATAATGTCATTTTACTTAGATATCTTAGATATATACTGAAGAGTCCCTGGTTAACGGGATCAATATTTAATAGAGTAGGAAGCAGTAGCATGAAGGAGTTGGTAGAAACAGATGCATGAACAACAGTCTACTTTAGCCAAATGCTCTTGAAAATATGTGGGTGAAGTTCTGGACATTTATTTTTATCATTTAGAATATTACAGTGATCATTACAAAAAATGTTGCTGTAAACATTCCTCACCTGTCTTCTGGCATATTTTGTCAGCAAAATATCTAGAAAGAATCACATGATCTACGTGCTACTTAATGTAGTCTTCTTTCTTTGAGATATTAATTTTGAGATGTTTGAAGAACACTGAGATCAATACCAAGAGGAAGTCAGATTTATGAATCTGGACCTCAGAGGTTAGGGCATTGTTCATACATAATGAAGAAGTCATAAGACTGGTTGAAACTCTTAGATAAAGGATGCAGAATAAAAAAAAAGTGAAAGCCAGAATACATAAAGCTCAGGTAAAGTGAACTGATGGTTCTATGATAAGAAAGACTTACTCTTCTTCCAAGATTCCTTTTATGTCAGTGAATACGTATCGCTTTATGTTTGTATACCCTTATCACTTTTTTAATCCTAATCCTGCAACTAAGACTCTCTCTCTCCATGTATACATATGTGTATATACACACATATGTATTAAACTACATAT
>NW_022900950.1:38249257-38252678 GCF_012274545.1 Fukomys damarensis | reverse complement strand
ATATATATTTACTATTAAATTCAACCACTGAAAACCAAATAGATGAGCAGAGTCTCAGGTTGTTTAAATATGTTGAAAATATGTATTTGCTTGCATTTGTGTGTGTGTGTGTATGAAGGAAGTAGTAGCACCCTGATCCTGTGGCCTTTGCTAATGGTTACTTAGTGATAGAATGATGATGATGATGATTGTTTAATAAAAATGGTACTTTAGTTAAACAAAGTCAGTCTGTTTTCCTACAAAGGCCAAACTCTGATCTCTTTTTGCCCATCATACACTCTTGATGATAGCTCAACTACCATCGTTTTGACATTCTAGCACTGCTACATGCCATTAGCATTCTGTCCCATGGCACTCTCAGAGAGTCTTCACTGCCCTGTGAATTGACCCAGTAATTATGCCAAATGCTTTAGGAATGCTCTAGTATATTATAAGTACATCAGTGAGAATGTTCATGTGGTACAATGAAATTACTCTTTCTCACATTCCGTAAGTTTCCAGAAATCTACTCACAAAGGAGTGCATCCTTTATGAAAGCAAAACTTCACGATCACCACTACAAGAAAAGTTTGAGACTTGGAATTGGAGACATTGGATCCTTTGCTTTGGTCTTAGATTCTGCTAAATCTTTCTTAAATATAAACATGTTAGAATCCTCTAAAATACTTCCACCTATGTAGTTTAAATTATTAACATCAGTCAATTCCTTTTCTGAGGATAAGGCTTCTACTTGCTTGATATTGTGAGTGAGGGATTGTGGACATGATGCCTAATAATGCAGAAATAATGAGAAGTAAATCCAAACCCCTATTTCTGCTTCCCATTCCCAGGAACCACCATGAAGATGATTTTCCCAGCACCTGCAAATTGACTTCTTGTCTCTGCTCTGATGACATCAATATCATTCAAGTACTGTCAACAGTTGAATTTGATTGTGTCCATGAACCTGAATGTATATTAGGAGTTTGGAAAAGAACAGGTAAGATCCAAAAGAAATAATGGAATCACAAGAGATAAATATATTTTTCAGGAGTATTTAGTCTTTTTTTGTTGTTGTTGTTTCTGGGGATCGAACTCAAGACCTTGCTCTTGCAAGGCAGGCAGCAGAACCACTGAGTTAAATCCCTGGCCTCAGGAGTATGTACAGTTGTAGAGTTATAATTTGAAATATTGGGTTTTTAAAATTCTTTATACTACTTTTGGCCCCTTCCAATAACATACTTATTCTTGTCATTTGTGAAATCATATTATCTTTGCTAACATTAAACACATTCATGGATCCAACAAGTATCACTGAATTCTGTGTTTTTGGTTTGATAATGTTATCTAGGGCAAAACTGTATCTCTCTGGACTGTGTTTTTTTATGTAAAATAAAAAGTGGAAAAATGAGAGACAGAAAAATTCTCAATATCTTCTTTTATACATTCATTCATGAATCATTCGATAAATGGGCAGAAGCCTAAGAATAAAATAAAGTTCAGCCCACCAAAAATTTCATAGTGAAATAGGAAAGAAAAGACGCATGCAGAGTAACTCTAATACAGTATGGAAATTTGTGTAGTAGACTTAAGACAATATGCTAGAGGATCAACATTCAGGAATAAGTTCTCCTTAGGAAAACATTTAGGAGGGTTTTCTCAAAAGAGAAATCAGTTTGTCTTGGTCAAACATGGACAATGAGTACAGTTTAACCTAGTGATCTCTTGAGGAAACAAAGAGAAAGGAATAAATAAAGGTTTGTGCATGTTGAAAGGATTTTAGCATTCAGATTTAATTAGCTAGAATATATAGATAAAAATGGTGTCTGTAGAAGTTATATGGAAGCATACAACAGCCGATTGTTAAAGACGCTAAAGGCTTGCTAAAGCACTTCAGACAGTGGAAAATAAAGTAATTTTTTCACTTTCCAAGTCTGAGAACAATATGCAGGCACAGATAATATAATCCAAGATAATTTCTTAGAGACAAGAAGAAATTCTTGGTTGACTGATCTAATGAAATATAAATAGGGGATTGGTCTCACATTGTCTATCTTCAGCACACTGGGATCATAGAGTAAGCATCCTTATTCAAGTGTTTACCTCATCTGTCAATGTTTACCTTGGTGAATGGTGTTTGGATTGGCTCTTGAACTATCCTGGCATTGCTTCATCTTTCCAGACAGCTGCTCTTTTGAAGCATCATTGAAAGAGATGGTGCTTACTTATCTAGAAAAGCATACTCTTGTCAATCAAAACGTAAATAGCATCCAATCCACCTGCATGTCCAGAAGCTGGAGGAGAGACAGGAATGTTTTCCCACTGAAGATCTGCCAAGTTTAGAATGATGAGTGAACCCTTTGTGAACCCCCTGGAATTGTAGCCAAAAACCCCAGCATAAAAGCCTCTGCTATTGCTGTTGGTCTTTTATATTCATCCTTTATTGTTCTAATAAGAAGTCCTTCAAGGGTTTCCCAAAACTACAAAATCATACAATATTTTACCTGCTTTGTGGAAAACTGCATACGCTTTTCTACTGCCTCATTTTCTCCCTAGGTAGTAGCATTAGATTTTTTTTTTTTTTTGCTTTTCCCCAAGTACTTCACACTCTCAAAAACTTGGTTTGCATTATTCAAATCATTAATTCCCTTTCTCTAGTGATCTACAACAATAAAGTCTTCTTGGAGTGTGAGGGATGATCTGCAAGCACAATGAATGAATGAGATTTATTCACAGCGTCTGAATTAGAGCTGTCTTGCATGCCAAGGGAGGATTGATCCCTGGTCATACAAAGCTCAAATAGTGTTTTTGATGGTCCAATCACATTTCTTAGAATGCCTCAGAAGTTGGAAGTATGACTCTTTCTGTGTTTCATCCTCTGTGTCTCTTTTCAAAGTGACTGGCTTACAAATAGAAAGATTTGGCAAATCCAGAGACAGAGCATCACAGAGAACAAACAGACTGTGGTTTGTATTTGTTTCTCTGTCAGGTGTTGCTGGGATCCATTCCTTTCACACCACTTCCAAGTATGTGAACTCCAGTACTATAATTTGGTCGGGCAAAGAAATCACTGGCAAATACAGCACAGCAAACTGTGGGCTAATGGTTAAAGCTGGAGATAACTCTGTTTACTGATCCAGCATAGCCTATTGTCAGCTGGGTGAAGAGTCTCTTGTAAACCCTGAGAAGCCAGACTTGCAGCAAGGAGGACAGAAAGTCCAGGGAAACCACAGACGACAGGGGATTTGTTTTTTCCACTAACAGTTATTTGTCTTTTGGAAAGAGCAGACAAGCTCAGTGTCTCTCATAGGAAACAATAAGATTAGACATTCGGAAACACTAGTGCTTTGAGAAATTGCAGAGGAAAAAATGACAGACTGTGTGGCAGCATCTGCTCTTAGAATTTCGCAGGCCTTCCTCATCTTTTTTTTTTTTTTTTTTT
>NW_022900950.1:38233519-38249064 GCF_012274545.1 Fukomys damarensis | reverse complement strand
TTTTTTTTTTTTTTTTTTTTGTAAAGAAGAGATGTCATAATAATTTAAATGTGTCATTCCTTGGCTGTATCTCACAGAAATAAGATGAAGTAGGAGTTAGATGCTGATAATGTCAGTTCTCATGACGCATTGCTGTCACTGCCTAACAAATTCTGCTGATATTTTTTCATGTTGCTTTTAATTTATAAGTGTCTTATGTTCAAGTGCAATGTTCTTACACTTATATGTGTGTAAGGGTGTGTATATATATATTCACTACATATAGATTAGGAGTATCTGAGTTCTGCTGAATGTATACACAGAAAAAAGATGTTCATTCTTATTTGTCAGAGAAATTCCTCAGATATTGCCAATTTATTAGTTCTATCGGTTAATTTGTAGTGAAAACTTACTAGGTGTCCATCACTGTGGTAGGTCCCAGGAACTTGAGCACCCAGGGTTCTGAGACCAATCTTCTCTAGATACTGAGGAGGTGGCATGATTATTAGTTAAATACACAGTGTGAAACTGTGACTAAGTGTTAAGGAGAAAAATAAAGCAGGACAAAGGGTTAGAGTTTTGCAGTTTAAATACAGAGGTCAAGGAATTCCTGAAGGGTCAAGATCCATTTATGCATCGATTTTAGGTAAGAGTAATTTGCGCGGGGGTGAAAAGGCATTCCAGGAAGAGGAAAGCACAGATACAAATACTTTGAGTCTGGTGCATGCCTGGCATATTCAAACAAGAGCCAGTAGGCCTGCTTGGCTAAAACGACAAGTAAAGACAGTTGGATCTTCAGATGCTATCAGAAGGCTCCTCTGGCAGTGGTGAGTCAGTGCTGGGGCATGGTGTAGAACTTTGTAGGTTTTCACAGCTAGACTTTAGCTTTTGTGTTAAGGGATGGGAGCCTATGGAGGACAAGGCCCAATTTGTTTTAAAAGGATTATTCAGGCTGTAGGGTGCAAAGGCAAAATGAGGAGGTCAAATTACAAGAATCTAGCTGAGAGATGCTAAAGACGTGGTAGAAACAGTGAAGAGGGGGAGATAAGGTTGGATTCTGGAATTATTCTGAATATGGATGCATGGAATTGGAGTAGGAAAGGCTGAGTATAATTCCTATCCAGGGAAATGAGTACCTTGGTACTCAAGGAGGAATCTGGACATAGCATTCATTACATCAATTTCCACACCTTCCAATGAGATAGAGTTACAGTTGGTATTCCTACTTTGCAGATAGGAAAAAAGCTTAAGGAGATTAAACAGTTTTATTCAAATTGCTGAGGTTGCAAGTGATATATCTAGGTCATAAATAGGTATTCTGCTCCCATGTTCGGCCAATGCTCTTTCCTCGTTCACAAAATCTACTGTTTGCCTCCTGCCCCGGGAGTTTACATGACTAAACTAGGACCAGATTCCACCTGTGGTGTTAAAGTGCCTGCTCTTAAAGTGAGCCAAAGTGACTAAAGGCCATGCTTTCTCGTGTGGTTGTTTGGCAAACTTGTGGATATTTGGCCATGAACACGGCATGGGCTGACATAAATCTGCAGGTGTGATGGGACATGCACCTGGTCTTCTCTTTAGTTACTTCTTCCTTCCATTTCTCATTTTTTCTCTCTCGGCCAGTGTATAATAAGTGCATTTTGTGCCCAGAAAAGTGCTAAATGTTTTTAATGCAACTTCCTTTTTTGTTGTTTCAAAAAAGCATGGATTTTAAAAAGCTAATCATTCAGGGACTTGAGTATAAAGGTGTGGAAGAAAAAAGGTTTGATATGAAGCACATTCCTTTCTGAATATGTTCCTTTGGAGATGCCTGAGGAACATTTTGGTTGAAAGACACCAGGTTCCAGTGTAGACAGGTCTAAAGTTTCTGAATATTATAAATTCTTTTCTCAAGCTTCTTTTTTTCCCATTAAGTTTATTGGTACATTTTAGGGATACAATACAGTTACATTCATCTCTCAAGCTTCTGACTGGTAACTAGTTACTCCATTTTCTACATAAACCTTCGCATTTGTACATGTACATGAGTATGATGGGAGAGCTGAGCAAACAAGACAAATCTAAAAGAAGCAATCCTTTATTTTTTCCTTTCACTATCCTTTCTTCAGTGGAGTTTTTGTTCATCAGATGTTGGATACAAATTCAGGCACATTCCAGAGTTTTTCTGTTTATCCTTAGAAAGTGCACATATTTATGGTGATTTGGAGCTACAAGAAAACTCTCTATTTCAAATATTTAATGTCCAGGGAAAGGTATTACTAATGAAGTCTGACTTGGTTGAACATTAAAACATCAACCATTCCCCAGTACAAACCTGGGTCATCTTGGAAGCACGAGCAGAAAAGCAGGCAGGAATGTCCTGTCTCAGTAGCTTCTGTTTCCTGTTATGGGAGAAGGGAGAAGGAAAGAGATGGGACAATTCTTATTTTGCCGGGTGACTTCACACCTAGGCTTGGCAGATGTCTGGTGCTTTTTGTGGAGGATATTTTGGGCTCTTTGTAGCTTCCAAGTTGGAATCTCTCACTTGAAATTACTATAAGAAAAGATGAGTATTTGGGTTGCAAATTGTGGCCCCTTTACTTTTAAAGCATACAGTACAGTTACATTCATCATTGGGATCTTGTGCCTTTACATGAAAGATCTTGGTTCTCATTTTTTCCCCATACTCCTGAGCTCCCCTCACCCCTTCGACCCTTGTGACCCCATTTGTGGCCTAGTCCAGAGGTACTGGCAGGAACCCTCCCGGCATCTACCCAGTCTCCTGTAGACATCTCTTTGCCCCTCCAGACAGCTCCACTGGCCAGAATAGGACCTGCGCACTCACGCTGCTTTTCCCTCTGTCTGCATGGCCTGCACTTGGCCTGGTACAGGCCCGTGCACCATGATGCCTCAGTCACAGTGGCAGTACTTTCCCCATTCAGCTTCTTCAGATGAGAAGAGGGTGCAAGATCCTACATTTGGAAATTGCAGGGAATACAAGGCGAGAAGTTGCATGCTCATGAGGAATTCTTTTCCTCTCCTCTGGTACTCTCACTTGATAAAAGAATGGTAGGCAGCCACTTTCCTTCTACTATGCTTCTTTCCTGTTCCTCACCCTCATGGGTAAAAATACTCTGAAGTGGAAAGTCACAAGAGACATTGGTGGGTCACTTAAGCAGTAAGCTTGTGGGAGGTTATGAAGCCTCTAGAGGAAGAACAGTTGAGGAAGGGGCCCTGAGAGAAGGGAGAGATAAAGCATATACCAGCATGTCCACTGTCATTTATCAGTTTACCTCAAATAATCTTGGATGCAGATTTGGTGGCGCTGGCCTCCTGCCATCTTATGTGCTGTGACATTCCTCAGGTTGTGAAGTATCCATGCACCAAAGGAATAGCCAGCCATGAGGAGAAAGTTGTAGGGTTGGGTTGAGGTTATGACTCTCAACAGGTTCTTTTCATGCCTGTAACTCTTGCTCTCTCATAACAGGGAAATAGAAGTAGGTCATTTCTTGGGTGGGAGAATCAGTCCAATTATATAAAAAATGCTTATACCATTCCAAGAATTTCAGCTTGTAAGTCAGACATTTCACGCCCCACATGAAATTGGCGAGAAGCCTAGAATTCGCCATTTTCACTTTAGGTATTAAAATTCTCACATGGATTTGCTTAAAGAGTAACCAGGGTATTAAAATGTTCTATGGGTGTAAGACTTATTTGCATATGATTCATTGGTATGGTTATTTACTTACCACATGAGTTATGAGTTGTTTTTGTTATTTTGAAACTCCAGAAATCACATATTCATTTATTTCTGAAATCAGGTAGCAATGACATCCTTATAAAAATGTGACCTGTTGGCATAGTTTCATATCTTACATTTTCTTTGTAGGAATAAAATGTAGTGTTTTTTCTTTAGCTGGATGCCCTAGAATCTTAAGTGATTCACTCAGTGGAATAAAAGTGTCTTAGAAGGCTTAATCCTCTCCAATTGGATATGGTAATTTAATATATTAATATACACCAATAGAATGTTGTAAACTGCAGAGGCTAAGAAGAAATGTTGTTGTTGGTTTCCCAATATCTAGTGTGTATGTGTGCAATTCAGAGATATGTGTTCAGGTAGGCAATAGCTTTTAAAAAATATAGCCAAATGTGAGTATATGAAATGTTGATTCTGCATTTGTAAATTTTCCTACTCACTAAAATTTATCTGTAACTCCAAAGTTAGTATTTTCAGCACGGGGTAGGCACTTATTGACATGTGCAGAGTGATCACAAACAAATTGAGTCATTCAAGATGCCGATTTCCAGCTGAGGTCAGAAGACAATATTGTTCCTGCTTCAGTGGTCATCCTGTGGACCGGTATCCTTTCCACAGAAGTTAGTGTCTTGTTTTGTTGCACTCAGGTGATTTTTGTTTCAGTTTTGCTGTTTAAAGCAGCCTCCACATGTAGTACCTCAGTGTGACCAAGTGTTTCCAAGAACAAGGAAACTCTAGTGTGCCTAATGGAGAAAATATTCATGTTAGAGAAGCTTCCGTTCAGGCCTTAGAGTTGGCTGTGACTTCAATATTAATGAATCAGCAAAAAAATTAAATAATGTGTCTTGACTACACATAAAACAAGGTAAGTATTGATTGGTTGATGATTAAAGTATGTGACTAAAGGGTTGTGAGAATATAAACCTGCATTTTTCTTAGGATCAATGACTCAGTATTCACTAGTTTAGTGTTTCTGTGACTTTATATAACATAAAAACTGCCGATAACAATAGTGTGGAGTCACATTCCATTTCATGCTCTTCTTGTCCTCTCCGCCCACTTGAAAGGTTATTGAATACTCACTTTTCTATCTAAGAGCCTGATTGTGTATCTTAATCATTTACTTGTTGCTGGGACAAAATACCAGATGACCACCATTTAAAAAGGAGGAGAGGTTTATTTTGGCCCAGCTTTAGTCCTGCCTGGTAGATTGGCCTGAGGCGGAATTGCATGGCACAGGGAACATGACTAAGAAACAACTCTTCCAGTCACAGCACCCTGGAAGCAGAGAGTCAAAGGAGGAACTGTGAAGGGAGGTGTACCTTTTGGGTCACGCCTACAGTAACCCTCCTCTTCTGATCAGGCCCCACTTCCTAAACTCAAGTCAGCGATGATGCCCTTCTGATTGAATTACCTTCCAAAGGCTCCACCTATGATGGCATAAGGCTTTGGGTGAGGGCACATCTAGACAGAAGCCATAACAGTATGTTATCGATAGATCTGAAGCAAAAATGTGTTGATATTTTTTATGTATTTATTTATTTATTGAGATCTTGTTTTTAAATGATCACTCTTGCTGCAGATGAGGGTAAATGGGAGGAAGTAAGGAGCCCCTGAAATAGATTTTCATACTGTCCCTGCTCAAGGTGATGGTGTCAGGGTAGGCTGGTGGCAGAGATAAGCAGTAGGTATACTGTGAACTATGGGACAGGAAACTCTGCAGCAAGTGCCACACTTACTGAGACCAGATGTGAAACTGTATGGCATAGGGTACCGGAGACCAACCAGATGCTTAGTTGTGTGTGTGTTGACATAGCAAAGGGTGACAAGATGTGATGCTTCCCTGCTCCTATTTTGGGGACATTTGTGAGATTCAAAAGGGAAAATGACATGAGCAGCTTTAAAGCTCAGTTTCCACCCCCAGAGGTGCTTTCTTTGAGTAACATAAACGTAATTGTTTTGAGAACGTTCTTTGGAAAAAAAAAAACACACACACACACACAGAGCTATGGTAATGCGTATTTTTCATATTCACCACACCACACAGACACTGATAACAGAATGCAGCTTTAGACAATTTAGTGATTATTAGGATATAAATTATGTTGCTCTGGTTTTTGAAGATTTTTCTTCATGATGATAAAAGGTTTTAAAAAGCACTTAATATTCTGAAAAGTACTTTCCCATTGGTTTAATGAAAGCATGAAAATAATTAATTTTTTAAAAATTTGAAGATTTGTCCAGGGATTTAGCTCAGTGGTTCCGCTGCCTGCCTTGTAAGTGCAAGGACCAGAGTTTGATCCCCAGTGCCAAATAAATAAATAAATGAATAAAGTTGAACATTAATAGAGCTATGATGTTTGGTGTCCTCTTGATACTATTTGTTTTATATTCTGTTATTTAGGTTGAATTAATGAGTGTTCATTGGATTCAATTTGGTCCAAATATGCCTTTCCCTTTTGTGTAACAAAATATCTAAGGAGTCTTTATTAACATAAAATCTATAACTGACCTTTAGATGAATGAGTTTACAAAATGAGAACATTGCTCAAGATCTAAGGTTTCCTACTCCACTTTTTAAAAATCGCTTTATGAAACACTCAGTTAAAAGAAACTTCTGAACTCACAAGTTTTGGTATCCGCAAAGATGAATGAATATAGTCTCTCTAGAGTGAAATAGACATGTAAACTAAATAAACACAGTAAGCTATCAAAAGAATTTTTGTAAGCTTTCATGAGAACACAAAGAAAAATACATTAGGAAAGTTTTCCATAAGAAAGGTGATTGAAATCTTGAACTGTTGGGATTGGCCAGGCAGATGAGACAACATGTGCCAAAACAGGTATCAAACAAACAATATATTTGCAGAACTGCAGAAATTTGGAACTCATAAATTTGGGAGGGGTGAAAATCTCATGACAAAAGTCTCCATGAGGGGCCGGGGATTTAGCTCAATGGTTCTGCCACTTGCCTCGCCAGTGCAAGGTCCCGAGTTCGATCTCCAGTAACAAAGGAAAAAAGAAAAAAAAGTATCTATGATTTCTCAGAGTTCATATTTTGGTATGAAAAATCTTATTGGCTATGTAATGAAAGATGATAGAAATGAAATATTCAATGTTATTTCCTTTAATATAAATTAATCAGATAAAGAATAAAGTAAACAATAGAAAATGACTTTAGATATTTTGTAATTACTTTTGAAGTTGATACTTGACATGCAGATGAAACTATAGGAGTATGAATTTCTTTCAATGGTATTAGGAATTGAATCCAGGTTCTCCACACTGAGCTACATCTCAGTTTTTCATTTCTTTTCCTTTTTTTTTTTTGAGACAAGGTCTTGTTAACTCACTAATTTGATGAGGCTCGGCTCGAATTTGTAATCCTCCTGTTCTACCCTTTCATTTCTTGTTGTACAGGTCCAAATATTTTCAGGTATTGGAATAAACTGAAACATAAGCTATTCTATTTTCTTTCTCATTTCTTCCTTTCTTCTCCAAGTATAAGCACACAAAAATATTTCTTATCATCTATTAGTTTTAAAGATAAGACTGTTGGGTTTGACAGGTGGTAGAAAACCATGTTTAAACAGTTAAATTCTTATTCAGATTTTTTTTTTTTTGCATTTTTACATTTTACGAATTAAGTTTCCCCAAAGTCATATTTTTCTCTGTATTTAAAACATAAGTGATTAGAATTTCTCTTAGATATGTTCTTCATTTCAGAACTGTCTCTAGAATGTTATTTGTCTGCAAGATTTCTGAAATCAAGATTTAATAAAGAATGTGTAAGAAATTTAAACAGAATATTTCACAGAAATAAATTCTGAATATTAACTAAACATTTAAAATAAGCACAAGTCCTGCTGATTAAATTTTAGATTGTAAAGTTAATTTCATGCAGAGTGTAGGCTTTGTTATATTAAGGAAAGCAGCATTCTACTATTGCCGATTTTATTACTCAGGCTTTAGGTTTTCTTTTCCAAATTGGAATAAAATCAAACACCTAAATAAATGAAACATCTTTTCTTCTTCTTTAAGCCATTTTGACTCTGAAGGCCTTGGTTTTCTTGGGTTGGAGCTATTTCAACATCTTGCAATGAAACAACCAATTAAAGTGTCTTTGTTTTTGGCTTGGAGTCTTTTTCTCTGGCTGGAATTCTGTCTTTTTTAGTTGAAGCCAGTACAGCATATTCCCATTTCTAACTTTTTGTGTCGAAAATACCACTAACTGGGGAGTGAAATACTATGAATGAAACATTTGACAATTGATTATCTACCTTGCTGTGCCTAATACCAAGTAGGATATGTATCAAGAATTATCACTTTCCCATACAAATCAGGCTCTGTAATAAAATATTTCTTTACATGATGATTGACTTTCTATAGCATTTTCTATATTATGTTTACAAGGGCTTATAGCATTTTGAGAGCCCATATTTGCCACACTTTGAGGATATAATACACTTTGATATTGTTTCTTATTGATTATCTTCCCTTCCAACTAGACTGAAACTTCCTTTAGGGAGAGTCTATGACTTTCTTGTTTACTTTTGAATCCTTCCCCTAGTTCACATTTTCTGGCTCATGGTAAAGTTCTAAAGAAATATTAACTGACTTCACAAAGGGATGAGCTGTCTAAGCACAGTCCCTGCCTTCAAAAGCAACAAGACAAAGGGGAAATAGAAGCTAGTATATTATACATACTCATAATCCACTGATTGAAGAACCAAGAGAGGTAGCCTTAAAAACAATAGAGAACCAATGGTGGACATATTTCTGTTAAGGAGGAACAAGAACTGTCAGGAAAAGATTCAGGGGAAATGCTGTCGGGAGCAGTATCTTAGGAAGAATAAAGAGTTTGCTAGAAAAGGTGCAAGTGGAATAAAGGTCCAAGGGAAAACATAGTGACAAGCCGTGGGTACACTTTGCTTATTCTCAATTTCAGGTATTTGGGAGAAATAAGAAAGGAGATTCCCAGTGGGTTTAGAGTTCAAGATAAAGTCTTATTATGTATTTTCAAGAGAACATTTTAAAATATAATTTTGGGACACAATGAACATTGAATAGATAATTGACAATATGTAGACTGAGATTTAGTTTTAAAGCTATCTATGGACAATTGTATAAAACTAACATTCGACAGGGTATAATTCAATTAAGTAAAAAGTCTTCAAATACTGATTATAATTTCAACCCAAAAGACAAGCGGAAAAGACTGTGGTCGTGGATTGACCATCTCATTCCTACATACAGGAAGCACCATTATCGCAACAGTATATTTTTTTCTGGGTCATGACATACATTAATAGAGAAAATTTGGGGAAAAATTACTATCTCTATTCTCCAAGTATTACAATATAATATGTATTTTTCATTTTAACCTTAAAAGGATACAAAATATGCAAAGGAAATCATTGAAAACAGGTTCTGATAATAGGCTTCGTAATGGTAAGGACAATAAAGAATGAAGAATCGAGAAAGCTTAGATACTTTTGTGTACAATCCTGACTGATTTAAAAAAGTACAATTGCTTTGTGCATCTCTCTAATCCATAAAAACACCATGCAAGCTTATTTGCCAAGATGGATTGCAGATATGTGAATGTATTAGCTGACTTTGAAAAAGTGGAGAGGTAAGAACTGAATGTTTAGGTGGGTATGAAAGGCAGGCTAGGATGCAGTGGTGGCCAAGAGAAGCTAAGTAATCTGAGGTCCTGAAGGAGAAATATTTAAAGCACATAGAAGAGAATCTAGACATTTGTATTAGTGCAAAAGAACTGTAAATATTTAATAAGTATCTCCTTTGCCATAAAAGGATGTCTTGGTAAAAATGTCATGAAATTGTGTAGGTAAGCATTTTAAGCATTTGGGGCTATAAGTCCATCTATATAATCAAGTTCTGACTTTGAGATGTCATTATTTTAAAATATTTTTTCTGGAAGGATCATTCTGTATTATAAGGCATGACAGTGTCTACTTGAACCTCTCCCATGTTTATTCTACTGACTGAGCAGACATATTTATGTCTTAACATGAGTGTTATTAAATCTCTTTATGTGGGAGCTCTGAAAATCAGCCTCCCCTGATTTGTTTTAGCCAGTGAATTTAGGAAGTTTGGGAACTGAGAGTCCTGTTCGAGTGACCCGTAGAATGTGTTATGTTTGTTTTCTCTGCTGAGATAGTCATCAGTTCTGTGTATGCTAAATGTAGGCTAATCTTTCTTTTAGAGGAAGGCTCAAGGATGTCAGGAATCTACCTCTGTGCTCTAGCTTATTAAGGAGAATAAAAGAATCCTCAGAATAAATGGAAAAAGAAGATAATTCATAAAGCATGCTAAAAATAAAAAAAAATATGCTCGAGAGATAAATGGAAATATTGGGGAAATCAGAAACAGTGGTAAGTGGATCAGGAGTAAATGAGTGTAACATTGAGAAAAAGACAAGGGGAAATCACTACCAGTATAGCATTATGACATGAGAACTTGCTTGAAGAGAAAACAATGTTCTGTTTTTCTGAAAACACAAGAAATTGTTTCCAAGAATTAGTGAATAAGCAGAATCCTGATCTAACCCCTGTGGATGTATCACCTCTCAACCTCTGTCACCCTCTTGCCAACAGCGATGGGTGACAGTGGGTGACAAAAAAAGTATATGTAATTCACAATATGCAAAGGGAAGGAAACCCAGCAACACGTAATGACTCACCATTCTTAACCAGTCAATACATTTGAATTCTGTGTGCCCACTTGAGAAGACATTTTGCTATAAAAAGGAATTTGGAACATATTTCTAGTGATTCAGAAGATCTGAATAGGAAACTGATGGATTTAGTGACATAAGAAATGATATTTCTTCTTCC
Source organism: Fukomys damarensis (assembly GCF_012274545.1). Taxonomy (NCBI): domain Eukaryota; kingdom Metazoa; phylum Chordata; class Mammalia; order Rodentia; family Bathyergidae; genus Fukomys; species Fukomys damarensis. The sequence continues at coordinate 38,238,486 of NW_022900950.1, read as the reverse complement.
AAACAAACGAGTTTGAAAGGAATTTATGGGAAGAAATTAGACTGTAGAGTATAAATGGGAAAATAAAAGAATTTGGTCCCTGATAGAAGACAAATAGCATTCCAGGAGGACTGGGAAGAAGTTCAGGAAAAGAGCTGGTAATGATGATCAGGGCCATAGTTTACTCATTTTTCTGTCTATAGAATGTAGCATAGTGTTTTATATGCAGTGGGAGCTTAAAATTTTAAAAAAATTAAGAGAAGAAAATGTTAAGCAGAAATAATGAGTCATAATTCTATAAATTATAATAATTATGAGGAAAAACAAAACACAAAAAAGCAAAATGCTAGAGGTGCCCATTTATTCTCATGGAAAAAATAGGGAAATTGGCCAAGAACTATAATGTATGGGAGTGAGGCTGAAGTTCAGTGATGGAGCACATATTTAGCATGCATGAATCCCTGGGTTCAATCCTTGACACTTAAAAAAACCCAGTAACTATGGAAGGACTTGTACACATGCAAGTGTAGAAAAGAATAGAACAGTGGAAAATAAGCAACATGATCTTGAAATGTGAATACACAAAAGCAAAAAAAATCTCACTGATAACATTACATTTCAGTGAAGCAAAACCATAGAGGACTACACATTGTTCCATAGAAATCAACTACGGTGCGAGCTCAGGGTGCAGCAGAGTCTCGCAGGAAAATAATTAAGTCAAACCAATCGTGTGCCTATGCAGAGGATATGAAGATGACTGAGATATAATATTTGACACAAAGACCTCACAGTTACAAGTGGAGGTGGATAAGTGAACATTTCCGTGAGAGTAAAAAGTGATACAAGCTATATGTGATATGTTCAAAGGGCCATGGATATTTCTCCAGGTTCCCATAATAAAGCACTACAGGTTGGGTGGCTTAAGCAACGTATTTATTGTCTCACCACTCTGGAGGCTGGAAATTTAAGAACAAGGAATTTGCCTGGTTGGTTTCTTCTGAGGCTGTAGGGAAAATCTATTCCAGTCCCCTCTTCTAGCTTCTGGTAATTTTCTGGCAACCTTTGGCATTCCTTGGCTTGTGGGAACACTGGACTGTCTCCATCTTCATCTTCATGGGAGATTTTCCCTGTGTGGAGAGCTGTGTCCAAATTTCCTCTTTTTATAAGGATTATACTGAATTAGGGCCCACCCTAATCACTTCATTTTAAATTGATTACCTTCCAAATAAGGCTGCAATCACAGTGACTAATAATGACTGTATATCTTTTGAGAGGGTTGGGAGTGACAGTTCAAACCACAGCAGACTATAAGGATCCCATATAACATAGCTTGTATAGCTTGATGGAAAAAAATAACATTTTAAAATAGAAAATAGTACAAAAATGAGAAATAAAATGTTTGCAGAAAGAGGCATGGCTATTCATTAAAAATATAACTCAATTTATTAAATTAATAAACTTCTCTTTGACTGTCTACAATGGGTCAGATGCGGTGAAATATACCAGACTTACAAAATGAATAAACTAGTCACAATCTTCAGAATGCCTAATAAATACTTGCTTTTTGTTTTGTTTTGTTTTGACTGGAAAAAAATCATCTTTCAGTGTGTAGAGAGAGTAGGCAACTTTAAATTGGGAATGAATTCCAGTTACCTAGTCAGAACTTATTTCTAATCATATAAATTAGTGAAATTTTAGAACAAAGTGACCACATCACTGAGAGATTGTTATATTGAGGGAATGATTACTAAGCACAATCAGACAAATACCTAGGTTTTAAGAAATCAAACTTTGCAAGGCTTAGGGGAAAAATGTTATAGTTCTGTGACCAAGGAGGGGTACAGAGTACTACAGTCTGTACACGAAAAGCTTCACTCCATGAGTTTCCCCAGTCTTTGTGAAGTGCCTGCTAGATCACTTCCCTTACAAGGTTAAAATGTTGTGTTTTACATCCAGCATCTAAAGCACTGTGGAATTTGAATCCGTGGTGAGTGATTATAACTGCAAATTATCCATTATGAGAGAAGAGTAGGTAACACTAAAAAACAAAGTATTTACAATAGAGCTCTTTGCTTAAATTAGGTATTAAGAATACACAATCACATTTTCATGTAAAATTTTGAAAGTGTGAAATCAGTTTATTTTTCTCATTGAGTTTATTGGTACATTTTAGGTACAGTACAGTTTTGAATCCGTGGTGAGTGATTATAACTGCAAATTATCCATTATGAGAGAAGAGTAGGTAACACTAAAAAACAAAGTATTTACAATAGAGCTCTTTGCTTAAATTAGGTATTAAGAATACACAATCACATTTTCATGTAAAATTTTGAAAGTGTGAAATCAGTTTATTTTTCTCATTGAGTTTATTGGTACATTTTAGGTACACAGTACAGTTACATTCATCATTGGGATCGTGTACCTTTACATGACAGATCTTGGTTCTCATTTTTTCCGTTTATCCCTGCCCTCCCTTCACCCCCTCCTCCCTTCCCTATTACAAATATTTTATTTCCAGTTTTTCATTTTCTCATGATTTTTTTCTTTTCCCTTATTTCTTTTCCCCTACCCTTCCCACTTCCTCTACACCTTTAGTCCTTTTCTTCCTATTTCACATTGTCAATTATATCATTAGGATCTTATGTACCATTGTAGTTTTTCAAACCAGAGAAACTATTCGGTATTTACACATGTGTGACTTCTTTATTTCACTTAGGAGTATATCCTCAATATGTATCCATTTTCCTATGAATGACTCTAATTTCTCATTCTTTATGAAATCAGTTTTGACATAAAGTTTTAAAACATGGACATTGAGTAAATTATTGTGTTTGTTTTATTAGAAGCAGTGCTAATGTAACTATGCATATGGGTTTTGAATATTGCCTATTTCTGTGTATTTTGGAATATCCTTTGATCATATCTAATCTTCTTTTAAATGTTTCTTCCATGTTGAGGATTAGGATCTATGTTGGGCACCAGTATGATATCCATGAGATAGGAAAGTGGGAATTAAAAGAAGCACACAGACAGAGACTTGAGAGAAACTGAGGCTTGGGCTGATCTAAGCTGCTCTAGGACACAGAGACAAAGGACTCCCAGGACATCCAGTGTTATCTATTACAAGTGTGGGAAGAAGGGAAGCTGGGCAGGCCTTGGGTCACCTGTTGATAACAAGTATCAAGCACGTAGGACTGTAGAATGAGGGCACAAACATCTTTGTTGAAGAGAACAAATGGTTCATTTCAGGTGAGGATTTAGCTGGAGTCAGTTGACTGGGAGTGAACTCAGCCAAGCTCTGCTACTTCCAGTGTAACACAGCCAAATTACTGAAGGGCAAGAAGCTTGTGCCATGACAGCCTGGTAATACTAGGCAAAGGTGTCCGTATATCGATCTGTAAATCTCTCCTTAGGTCCTTAGGTGACTGTTGCCACAGTAAGTCCCAGCCTCCATGCCTGTACTTCCTATGTGGTCATTTCCCACAAAAGCAGAAACTTATTTCACAACTTTGTTTATGCTTCCTACCTTTCTTTACCTAACTCAATCTTACCTTTCACGATCCCAAAGAGTCCCTGAATTTCTGGGGTGGGTGAAGTGCCCTTCCTCTGAAACACAATATCCTGTGTATAACACTATCACAGTAAAGACGTCGGAATGACCTCTTGGCATCCAAACGCCAGAAGAATTTAAGCTGATTGAAGACAGGTTCATGGTTTTCCCGCTGGATACCACGTACCCCTGAGAATAGAGACTGACCTGTCACGTGCTTAATTTAATATATATTGCATTTTAATATTTATAGCCATGGGACTATCTGTGTTAACTACCACTCAAACCACCAGCCAATGACCTGAGTATTGAGATTTGACATTTGGGGACAAAGAAAGTGTGAATCCACAAATAGACCTATCAGGATATTCTGTGGATGAGATACAAAAAATCTGCTAGAATATTCTGACCCCATGTAAATGCTCCCTAAACATTTGTTGAAACTGAATGAAATTCAATCATATATTTATTCATTAATTTAAAAACTTTTCTTAAAAATTGTTGTTTACCTGTACTGGTGCTGGAAAAGCCAGGAGACCTGGGTTGAGTTGGATACGTAAGTGAAGCATAGCATGCAGTATAATGAGTACTATGATAATCATTTACATCTGTGCAATAATGGTACACAGAGGGAGAAGCTAACTCTGTTAGAAGGTACAACAGAAGATAAACCACACTCTGTCTCCCTGACCTCTCTACTTGGAGAAGGGCTTGCACGAGAACCTGCTGTGTCTCTTCTAGGACTTCAGTTTTTGCTGAGAAGGTTTCTGTGGTTGCCTGCGCCTTGGTTGTGGTAACATGGATTCTCCCTTTATTCCTTTATGAGTGATGCATCATCTTGCCTTTTTCTAGTCTTTTGTTTCTTTCCACAATAAATTCCTTGGCTCTTCCATCACCTGTTAAATCCATGTCCAATGCTAGATTCATGAAAATACTGAAACTGCTAGCTCTTTTCTTTTCTTTCTGAATTAGACTTTTTTGGCCCCGAAGCTCCTCAGTTAAAAGCTACAATAGTGATTTCATTCCTTTTAATTCTTACTATTTTGTTATTGTCTTATTTAGTGGCTATGGACAAAGTTTTAATTTTTCTTACCTAAAAAATCAGAAAATTCTAATGTATTTGGTTGTCCTAGAATTCAACTAAAGGGGCCATGCCAGCCTTGAAGATGTAACCAAGATCAAGACATATTTGCTCCATAAAGCATCATAGACTAATGGATGAAAGATGTCAGGCACTTTCACTTAGGAAATGCTAGTTTTGGTAACAGTGCCACTAACACTCATGGTTCCTTGAAAATGTCCACTATGTTTTGTAAGTCAGCATTAGTAAATGACCATATGACTATTTTTTGAAGATCATAAAGCTTGTAGAAATCTCCCATTAAAAGTAGATGGATTCAATCCCTGGTACAAAAAAAAAAAAAAAAGAAAATGAAAA